>NC_044254.1:17900615-18210734 GCF_003957555.1 Calypte anna | reverse complement strand
GTCTTGCCCTTCAGCTGTCCACAGAGGAAAGGCTCAAAGATTGCTGAAGAAACTGGTAAAGTTTTACTATTGATGTGCCCAAACAGAAAACTGCTCACTTTGCACATGTAATAATACAGAGACAGTCCAAATATTTAACCTGCTCGCATATTTCACAAGCTGAGCTTTTCTTATCTCCACAAGAGATTTTTATATGCCCTTCAAAATTATAGCAAGTGTCACCATCATTTACCTGAGTGGATCATGTTTTAGGTCTCCTGATAATCCATTTTAAGAACACTCTATGTCACAAGTATGATTTTACTGAGAAGGAGAGCTAACAAGGAAGCTGTTCCATTCACATTCTCTTTCAGAGAATGAATTCTCTACATTTTGATGTGGCAGAATCCTAAGAAATTACAAAAGGACCCTCTGCATTGGGGTGGCAAGTGCTATGGGTTTTAATGTCCTTTATTGCCCACTGACACACCTCATTATACTGACCTGGTACTCACCACTGAGAGAATGCAAACATTTAAATGCTCTAGAAAAATTAACACTCCTGCACTCTTTCTGCTTTCTGAAATAAACTGCAGGATAGAGCAATTGCAACATAATGGTGACAGATGTGTACTCTAGATAGTCGTTTAGATCTGGATTTTATCCCAAAATGGTGGGTTATTTCCAGCAACTGCATTACTATTTAAAGTCTTCTAAGTAATTCTACATTAATTATAACATCAATAGACTTAGTTTAAAATGTAACATCTTGCATATTAAGCAAGCTTGAGACCTGCATATCAAGGGCAATGTCAGTGGCCATAAAATCCATTCTGCACCATAGTATCTTTGTTTTTTCTTGACAAAAAGACCCAGGGAGAGATGAGAAAGGGAATTCTGGGGGAAATTGTCATGAATTCCTTTCTGATATTTTGCAAATGGCATTTGTTAATGATCAGAGTTTCTGTACATTTCCAAGAAATTATTTGATGGAATAAAAAAGGTTACACATAAATACCCATATCAGGTCCAATAACAGTCTATCTAAAATTATACAGGGAGAAGATGACAGAATTTTGTGTTTTGTGACTGATAAAGAATGAAAAGCATTTAAGGATGATGCTTGAAACACCTTGAAGTTTCTTGAATGATTGGGTGCTCTTCATATTCTAGTGATTCATATCAGTAGTACTAGACATTTAAAAGTGGAAATATGGACTAAGACCTTATACTAAAAAAAGGAATTATCTCAATGTATTTTAATATTTATTTTCCTACCAAGAATAAAATTAAATATTTTTTGTACTTCTGGGTTACAACAGTAGTTTTTGTGGAGTTATACTTTATCAAAGAAACAGAGCCAGTAAAAGTTGACTAGTCTCAATATTTCAAAGGTGTCTGCTTGTGTTAACTGTATGTTTGCAGTATTTGGGGACTACACAGTCCAGTTGAGAAAAAAAAAACCAAAGAAAACCATTGAAAATAGAAGAAAGAATCTTTCTGATCACTGAAATATCTATATATAGAAAGTTTCCATGGATATTTCAAAACAACCTGTCTTTGTAAAATACCTGTTTTTTTTAAAGCACTGAGAAACAATTCAGATCAGGTAGTTGTCATTTTTGACATGACAGCAAGTAGGCAGTTATAGAAAATGGCTTCAGCAGATTGGCTGCTTGTGGCATTTCACTTAGAGCCATTGGATCAACTTTCCTTCTGGACAGTAAATGTGTTAGTAAAGTGCAGATATTAACACAGATTCAAAGATCTGTATTAGACAACACTTACATTGATGGGATATGAATCATTAAAACAATTTGGGAAAATATGATAAAATTATAAATCTATAATGAAATAATTCAAACATATTCTCTTTTTAAAATATTTACTTTTCCAGTAAACATCACAATATTTTAGTAAAATCATTAAGCAAGTTAGGTAAATTAAAAGAGCAAATGAGAATACCTGGCCTAGACCCACACCAATCCCATTAAAAAAAAAATACCAGCCAACCAAAAAATAAACAAAACAAACTGGGCTATTTATCCTTTGTGCCTTGTTTAGTTTCTTGCATTTGCAGGTTCTCATGGAAGTTGATGCCCTGAGTAACTGTCCTTGTCATTTGATATTTCCATTTTTACATGTGAGAGTTTCTGATCCTTCAGATAAGGTAAGGTATGCACCCAAGTAATTGCACTGTCATTCAAGCCCAACAAAAGTCAGAGCATTTGGAGATTTGTCATATTGAGAACGACCTAAAAATGAAAGCATTGTGTGCCTATGGTTAATAAAGGTCTTTTGACCTGCCAGATTTTGGGGTTGTTTGAGCCTTAATAGTTGTAGTCGGCTCATGCAATGTTTGACTTAATTTTTACTCCCTTTCTGGATAAGAAACTGTGGCACTAAAGTACAGGGATATCATAATATTTCTGAGGAAAAAATAAAAAATTGCCTGAATATTCGCCACCTTCCTGTTTATTTTAGGGATCTGATTTATATTAAAATATTTTTCCTCACTTTCACTCTCCTACAAAAATGCTAAAATCAAACTATTTTCTATGCTTAGATGGAAAAAAGTATACAGGTAAAATTGAGAAAAATATTCATTTATCAGCCTACTCCATACTGCCTACATCTTGCCCATATTTTCTTGCAAATTTTATAAATAAACCTTTATAGTTTTACATAAAGTATTTTCCGAACACAAGTAAAATTCTTCATAAGGAGATCAGGATTAGGATAATGAAAGTCAGTGAAAAAACTTCTTAAAATTGGCTCTTGAACTTAAAATCTTTTCTAGCATATTTTGTATCTGCTTTATAGATTTCTTCTTTTTAATGGTTCACATACCATTCTGAGCACATAAACATCTGGAGATAACTCTATGTTGCTCTGAACCTGCATTAGAAGTGCTTTTGGAGAAATAAGACCTTAGTTCAACCAGTGACTGGCACTTACTCACAGAATGGTTCTCATGACCCCAGTGTGGAGAGGCAGAGATCTGAGCTTTCTTTCACGTCAACAATAGTGTTGTTACCCAACCAATGTGCAAATGGATAAGAAACTTCTCAGTCATTTGAAGCACGCTTTTTTTGCATCATTTCAGGAAATGATTGAACTTTTCACCGTCGTTTGAAGTGGGATATACTCAGTCTCTGCCACTGCTTTCAGAATCTGTTCATTTTTCTATATTTCTGCTATCATAAGCACCATCTCTCTGATTACGTACTAGATTTTTTCCCAATCTCCTTTTAAAGCTAACTCACATAAACTGGGGAAGGGAGAGCCATTGTATCATAAAAAGTAAAAGATCAGAAATATAGCTTTATATATAAATACATATATATATATATTTACAGGTTTCTTTAATATAAGAATACCCATGGAAGAAGTTATAAGAGAAATGGTGTTGGAGAGGTCAAGACAGATCTCCAATTATCTGAAAATAACCTCCACAGAGATGCATTATGAGGATTTGATTTACGAAGAGGGATTTCTGAATGGAAAAGAGAGATTATCCTAACATTTTCATGAGCATACTACATTTTGATGATGCTTTCTTTGATCCAAGGATGGAATTCACAGTTAAAATACCAGGAAAGCACAGAATATCTAGTAAACTATACTGTGCTTCTCTGGGGCAATTATGTTCCAGATGTTGCTCTTCCTGATTTAGAACAAGGACTTAAACCTCCTTAAGACGTAAGAATTTTCAGTCTCTCCTATAGTACTTGTTTTACTCATGATATGTAGGTATTCTCTCAAAGGCCACAGCCTACTAGTTAAGGCTCTGAATCAGGTAGGCAGCCAGCTTCAAAGCAGGCAATCACCTAATACAGATCATCTTTTAATTATGCATGATTACCTTAAGCACTCTCTCTCAAATTTTTCTGGTAATTTCAGTGTTCATTTTTAAATATTTTGCATTGGCTTCATATCTGTGTGAAACCCTTGAAATTTTGAGTTAATCAAAATTTCTAATCTTCAGTTAGCCTATGGTGTGCATAGCTGCTGGCTTCATGTTCCTGTATGTCCATGAATACTATCTGCTCTGGCAGACATGCTCAAAAGCATATGGAAAAACACATTATTCAAAGAGGAATGAAGGACTGGTTACTACATATTGTAGAAAGGCAGTATGCTAAGCATGGAATTTCTCCCCTTCTCTTTTTCAGCCCCTTTAGGCAAATAATTTCCTACCTCTGTTACCTCTATTTCCTTCCAAGCCATTTCCTTCTTTACCACGAGCCTCTCAGGGTAAGGCCTGTCTCTTATTATTTGTATGAATACTGACTAGCATAATAAGGCCCATCCCTGGTTACTGCCTTCCAGTGTTTACATATTACAAATAATCACTGAAAATGTTAGAAACCAGAATGTCAGTGATTCCAGTTATTAGGACCCTTTTCACATAGTTCCAATTAAAACATTATTTAAATACACTAATTCAGAAAAGTCTAAAAGTTCATTGTGCAATTCAATATCTTTTTTATGAATATGACTTTTCAAATAGCAGAAATGCATACATGTGATCAAAATAGTGTGTATTTATTATATAATACTGTGACAATTTTTATCTCTATGCACTTTTGAACATTTGATGCAGCTGCATAGATATATCTTGTTATATATATATATGCCTGAGAAGTCACATAGCTAACCTGATGCCTGAATTTTGTGAAAGCATCCACCATTATGAGTTAAAAGAAATATGAGAGTAGCAGAGAGCAAGAAGTGCACTGTTCTTTGTATCTGGGAAAGGAGAATATGAAGTCCAGCTGAATTTTAAAGAAAAAAAAGGGTCTTTGTATTTCAAGTACAGGAAAAGCTCAGCATTAAGGAGATTGTCTTAAGATGGTCAGCCGTTTTTGAGACAATTGCATTTTAAGTAAGGTTTTATGTCTCTTCTTTAAAATACTAAATGTTGCATTGCTTGAGTTAAATAATACTTACATGTATATTTTTATATAGAAACTCTCATTGGCTTTAATGAGAAACAGCCACAGAGTTTTAAATGTGAATTAGAGCAGTTCATTAAAAATGCTGTTTATTTTAAATTGTTATGTGATGAACTACTGGTCAAAAATGCAGAGATCTGTTAAGCATTTTTGTGGAGGACTACAATTAGGTTGAAAAGTTTCCTCAGGTTCCCTTGAGCACAAGCTGGTATCAACAGAAGTTAACACTAGTCTTAAATTTCTGCAAATAACAGTTTACTCTGTTCTCATTGAAAAACAAACTTTTCCATCCCAAGCTTGTCCCTGGTGAACATCAATGTTAATTGCCAGAGGCAGAAAGGGGGCCCTTGTCATTAAAAAACACATGGTGCAAAGATTCTACAAAATCTAAGTGCTAAATGAAATACCAGCTAAGAAAATACAATGCACAAGGTAATTTATATTTTAGTATATAAAATTATGTGCTTAAATATTGAAATCCAGACTACTGTTTCCTGGACAAATGTCATTCATTACTGGTCCAGATAGTCATACTTCTTTTTCTTCCATCTTTCTGGTCCAATTAATTTTGCAGTTTTTTCCAAAGACTGGCCAAGAGGAATGGAATGCTGACCTAACTATACTTCAGTTGGGTTTTTTATGAGCTAAAAAGAGGGAAGACCAGATATACAAGTGTCATAGTATTACCCCAGCTGGTAACTAAACACCACAAATCCATTAGCTCACTGCTCTCTAGAGGGGTGGGGGGAAAGAAACCGAAGAGTAAAAATGAAAGAAATCACAGGTTGAGATAAAAACAGATAATAATTGGTATAAATAAGCAATAGCAACAACAATAATAAAATTGTAGTGAAAAGGAAAATAACAGAGGTTTAAATAAAGCCTAAGAGAAATGATGCAAATGAAAACAATTTCTCACCACCCACAGACTGATGCCCAGCCAGACACAGAACAACAGCCTTCCCACCAACGTCCCCCCCAGTTTTATTGCTGGGCATGACACCATGTGGCATGGAACATCCTTCTGGTCAGGTTTTATTGCTGAGCATGACACCACGTGGCATGGAACATCCTTTTGGTCAGGTGGCGGCAGCTGTCCCAACTTTTTATGCATCCCAGCCCACTCACTGGTGGGGTGGTGTGAGGAACACTAAAGGCCTTTACTCTGTGGAAGAACTGCTCAACAATAATTAGAATATCCCTGTGTTATCAACAATGTTCCCAGCACAAATCCAAAAGATAGCCCTGTGCTAGCTGCTATAAAAGAAATGAACTCTGTCGCAGCAAAAAGCAGTACAGCAAACTGGCTAGCCTCTGGCAGTGGAAGGCACTTCTCATGGTCACTGTAATAATTTGGCTTCTATACATGTTGCAACCATTATCAGCATCCTACATTCTTCTAGAAAGCCTTTAAAATGGAAATAATGAACTTAAGAATTGGTAGAAAGCAAGTAATTAAGAGAGAGTACTGGATACCCAGTTTTGAAATAACTGAAGAGGAGGCAGGAAGATTGATTTACCCTTTGTTGCACAGAGCTTCCCTGTCAGGTGCTCTCAGCTACATCCTTTGTAGGCTGTTGGTTTTGGTTCTCTCTTCATCTGATTTCTCCCTCTCTCCCTGCATGTTACTAATGTGTCTATGTAGAATGAGTTATCTTTAATTCTGATTTATGGTCAGGTACCTACTTTCTCCGTATCCAAGTTTTTCTTTGGATCTAGACTTCAGGTGTTTAATGAAATTTACACATGAGGCCAATGGTGGCAGAACCAGAAATAATTTAGGATCTATGGATAACAGTGCCCTGTTCAGATTTTTATGCTATGAATCCAGAGATACATGCATAATAAGACATTATCTGCTTCAATAGCAAAGATACTGTCGATTTTTTCTTGTTCAGTCCCATTCTTAGTGTTCATTACAGAAACACATTGAACAGTTTTCTTCTTTTCCTTTTGGGAATAATAATTATACACTGTCACTTTTCCTTTCTGCATGTTATGCTAGGTCTAGCCTTTATACTTTGACACTACATCTTATATTTGTCTTAGCCTGTTAAAGCCCAGGGTTCCTATTGCTAGTTTAGATTTCAATTAACATTCTTAAATAGAACTAAAAATAGTAGCTGTCATGTTATATTCTTTTCCACCAGGAAACCAATGTCCTCCACTGTCTCTAAACCATAGATTGTAGGACAATAATCACACACTTTATTTCTTACTGAAAGAACAGGCACAGCGCTTTGCTCTTTCCTCCATTCTGTAATTGGCATTGGTGTTTGTTTGCAGGTTTTTTTTATAATAGATTTTGTGACTGATATGATAATAATATATTTCTACAGATCTGAAAAGTTCATAATTCTGCCTAGGATCTCAAAGCACTTAACCCAAGGTAGTTATGAGCTGCTGTCTCTGTGAAATTCTAACAGAAATTAAGCTCCCAGGAACAGGTTTCTCTTTGTGTATAATTATGTTTCATTTCCATAAGAGAAAAATGAACCTAAGATCATGACAACAGGGTTATTGTTGTCCATTCAGGCTGAGTGACAAGTCTTTTATGTGTAGTTAAAACAAATGTGTTTTAACATTTCGTCACCCGAAAGATCTTGTCTCATGGAAGAAAATAGGCTCAGCATTTTTAACCATTATTGTGCAAGAAAAATCAAGAGATGTAGTTGAAAAAGAATAGAGTTATTTAAAGAAAAATACTGTAGATTTTTAGTGAATGATCTATGAGTCACTGTATGTGTTTATTTATGCCAAGAGTTCATCTCTTTCTGAGCTTGCAAAAGCTAAGCCTGAGTCCTTACAGGAAGCACAACAAAATAACCAATTTTTAATTTTTTTTTTTTGCAATTCAAAGTCAAAATAGAAGCAGCATATTAATCTCAAATATTTTACTTGAAAAGAAACAACAATTTTTAAACAATTCGATAATCTTGGGGAAATTTTGATGATTTTTTACATGCAGGCTTCTCTTAACATCTGTGAGAATTTAATGGATTATTTGAATGTCTTGAAGATTAATTTTCTTGGTACCTTTTCCCTCCACGTATATATAGATAGATAGATATAGATATATAGTAAAAACACTTCCATGTATTTTTTTCATTACTATTGAAAGGACGGATAGCTTAAACCATGAATTTATGATCACCAGTAATGTGACTGGACTAACAAACCTGTATATCAGACAGATGCAGCAGTGCCAACATCTTCCAGTTTGTGTAGGACTGGTGTCTCATGGAGACAGAAGAAAACTAAATTTTAAAGGCAGAAGCCAGTAGATGACTAAGAGCAGAAATTTCAGTTTTTCCCAAGTTTTTCTATGATTGCCCAAATTTACTCTGCACTTTCTGAATTTTAAATTCACAGTCATTCAAAGAATAAAGCCTTTTTAAAAATCCATTTATATACTCAGTTTGCAGTAGTTAATTCATGGCCACTGCATAACTCCTCATTAAATAATACACTATCTGCAGACATTAGAGATGACTTTTCAACTGCAATTATTTGGTAAGTAAATCTGGTCCATGTCATGCTAATCAAGGTCCACTGAATTCAGCTGAAAAGCTTCCATTGGCTTCACCAAGTTTTAGATCATGACCTTGAGCAGTTACATGCATCTCCACATAGACAGACATTGATTGAAGCATTGTTTATGGGTGTGAGGAAAACTTCCATATAAATTCATAAGACATTTGATGCCCTCTAACTCTGTTCCTGGACAGGTGAAAATGATCAAGGTTTACTGACATCTTTGAAGTTCAGAAAAATACTGCAGCTTCTTCAAATGGCTTTCTTCAGGGAACAGCCATGTACTCAATCAGGCCAGGAAATGCAGAGGTTTAGAACAGCCTAATGCCTATACCTGGCAGTAATCAAAGAAGTGTATTGAAGATGGAGGGGGAGGAGGGGGGGAATTAGAGGGAGGGGGGAGAAAGAGAAAGGCAGAGGCAGAAGAAACAGGAGAGGGGGAAATAAATGTGCCTACTGTGGCTTAAAGCACAATAATTTAATTGTCACTATGCAATCAATAAAATGTAACAGTGTGAAGGGAACATGACAAACATAGATTTGCTTTGTCTTAAATGGTATGTACTAAATGAATGTTCCCCAAACTGAACAAAATTGACTAGTAAATTAGAAGAAAAATTGGTGTTATTTTACATTTTCTGCTTACCTACAGAAAAGACACTCATTTGCAAGAAAAAAAACTGGAAAATTGCTTCTTTTTCTCTGGCAGTCATTCTTGCAGATCATCCTGAACTGAGGCAATAGGCGTATTCTAAAGTAATAGTACAATTCAGTAGGCATCCTGCCTTAGGGAATCAAATCAGTGTGGTCATCACATTGACATGAAGGGTTTTCTCAGGACCAGGCTAATGTCTCAGGACCATTTAATGTTCACTTAGAAACACAGAGAAATATGAGATAAATTAGCATAGACCCTAACACTCCACAGATGGACTCTTACATGCTCACATAAAAATGAAATTATATAGGGAACCATGAGGCAAATGAGTTCCATCCTTGCAGAATCTGAAAACTCAGCCCAAGTTTGTAATTGTCTGTCACGATGCAGGTAACCTGTAGTATGTTGGTTCCTATATTAATTTGAAATAAAAAAATCTCATTACTGCTCTAGCCTGTTTATGGACTTGTATATTTTTATATTGTTTTTTAAATTCAGACCAGTTCCCTTCTTCTCAACATGGTACATGAGGAGATTTAATCCAAGAATACTTCCTATGCGAATAATTTCTTAATTATGTGGGATTTCTGTCATCAGGAAAGAGGATTTTTTAAGAAATAAAACAAAAAAAAGATATGCAGACTACCTTACTTTTTGCCTTTTAAAAACTGAATAAATAAGACCTTATTTACATTGCTTTCCATAGAACGGTTAGAGTTGGAAGGAATCATAAAGATCATCTATTTACCTCTCCCCTTCATGGGCAGGGACACCTCAATGTTGCACAAGGCCCCATCCAACTTTCTCTTGAACACTTCCAGGGAGGAGGCAGCCACAGCTTCCCTGAGCATCCTGTTCCAGTGTCTCACCACCCTCACAGGAAAGAATTTTTTTCCTAATGTCTAACCCAGAACTCCCCTCTTCAAGCTTTAAATCATTTTGCCTTGTCCTCTTTCTATACATTAATGCAAAAAGCCCTTCCTCACCCTTATTATAGATCCCCTTCTGATATTGGAAGGTTGCTATAAGGTCACCTTGGAGTCTCCTCTTCTCCAGTCTGAACAAACCCAGCTTCCTCAGCCTGGCTTCATGGGGAAGGTGCTCCAGCCCTCTGACCATTTTAGTGGCTCTTCTCTAGACACATTCCAGGAACTATATGTCCTTCTTATGTTGGGGACTTCAGAAGTGGACACAGTTGTAGTGAAATGAGGCAACCAGGTGCCACTAACTACCAGCTAGTGGGCATGAGCTTGTCTTAAACCCACCTGTGCCTGATTAGGACGGGCCCCAACTGCGTTTATTGTCCCCCCCAGTCCTGCTCATGTGCAGTTGGGGCCCTCCCTAATCAGGCACAGGTGGGCTTAACACAAACTCATGCCCACTAGCTGGTAGTTAGTGGCACCTGGTTGCCTCATTTCACTACACACAGTACTCCAGGCTTTGGCTTCAATGAGAATATATTAGTAAGCAGATATATTCTAGACAGAAGAGATTTAATTCTGGAGAAGCTTACTCAACTTTCTTAACACAGAAGTTTAAGATATTATGTATTCTGTGTTAATAAGTAACAATTTTATTTTATAGAATACATTCAGAAGCAGGGATCTGACCTACCATACATCTTCAAACCATATACCAGCAAGGCATCTGACCTCTGCTATTGTGAGGAAAAAAAGCAGGAGCCATGATGGGAGACGGACTGAAAAATCAAGATGCGCATTTTTAGAAACAAGCAAACAAAAAAACAAATACAAAAATAACATGATTGATACAATGGCTCATACAATAATTTTAAAAACGGTTGAGCGAAGATGATAGAATTTTGTTTCCTTAGAAAATATTGGGATGCCTTCTTTCTCGCATGCCAACCTAAAATGCTATGGAAATGAGTTTTCTCTGGAAATGCCTTCATATATGAGAATGAGATTTGCTGAACATTTCCTGTTAAGTTGGAGCTGTTAATTGTGTTGTTCACAGAAAAAAAAATAAGTTATGTGCATTGTGCTGAAAGGCAAGAAATTCAAGTATGACTTGAAAACTGCTGGGAAAGATACAGGATGATTGAAAGATTTCTCAACTTGTTTTGGCACCTCTACTCATCATTTAGCTTAGTATTTCAAAAGTACTTTCATGTGAATACCTTTTTTTTTTTTATAAACTTTGGATGGAGTGGACTTTATTTTGCATTTTACAGTTGGAAGTCCTGTTTCTAAAATAAAACTGCAAGTGATAACTGAAGTTAGTGGGAATTCAAAAGTGCAAAATAGTGGATTGAGGAATAATTTGGTGCTAATGTGCTCACGGCCTTGCTTCTCATACTTGAGGTGAATAATTTAGACAAGGGAAAATCTGTGCTGACTACATTTTGAGAATCATGTTTTCCCCTCAGGAACAGTAGAATAAGCTCTGACCAAGACTATAGCCATTGTTTAGAAATTCTGACACAGTGTCAGCTGTTACAGATGGTTGAAATACTTCTCAGTGTCAATTTATTTATAGGACATAGTTCACAAAATTCAAGGCTTCATGTAGAGACTTTGTATCATACCTGTAAATAAAGTCAAGAATGTATTTTTTTAGGAAAATTTGTATGTAGACCTTTGGCAGTGAATAAGTCTTTTCCATATTTCCATAAACAATTTGCATAAAACTCCAGAGCTACAGAATCTTAAGGTCTCCCCAATGATGTTAAAATACTCACTCGCATGTCAAGTTTCTGCAGTGAATCTAAATGAAACAAATATGTTCTCTACCACAAAATGAAAATATGTATTTTCAAATGCATATGTAAATTGACTTCATTTTTAACAGCAGCTTTTATTTTTTCTGTAATACATTAATTTCATGCTAATGACATATTACTTATATTTATCCACTGTTCATCTACATATACCTGAATGTAGAAAGTAAGGATAATAGCTATATTATTTTGTATGGAAAATAATATTTAACTTTATCTGTTTGTTTGGTAGTCTGAATTTAAGTTGTTAGAGAAGGCTGTAAGCAGGAATAAAACACTGACAGGAATAGTATATCTCCAGGGACAGTACCCAACGTCCCCAGGACTCTGAACTATTCCCTTGAAATTCCCAGGCTACCTGTCACTAGCTTACTTAACAGACCTTTTTTTCCAAGGTCAGTATCTAAGATCAAATGTATACAATGATGTTAGAAGTAATGATTTGCAGGGAAAAAGGTGTTCAAAAGATGCCAAAATACAAACACAGGGCAAGTATGTTTATTCTCTCTATCAGAGGTCATCCTCCAGATTTGATTAACCTTCAATTTGCAAAGAAAGTGTGCAAGTGTGAATTAAATATTCTCTCCTTTTCCCCCAAGAGATATCCTTCATCTGAAATGCACAACAAAGTTGATAGAAGGGGTTTCTGAGACCTGTTAGAAAAACATATCCAAGCAAGACCTTGTGACCTTGCATGAACCTTCATGCTCATCATATGATATGCCTTCTGGACTCCGCAGAATATAGGTCAGGGTCAGGTAATCTTAACTAGAGCTTCTCTAGAGTTGCCGGAAAATTCTTTCTTATCTATTCTGACTTCTACAACCTAATAAAAATATAGACAAGAGCTGATTGACTTTTGTTTGAGTATATGAATGATCATGTCTCCTTTGGACTTCAAGAATATAAGAAATCACCTTGGAACCAGGATGGAAGAGAAATCCATTGTGACTTGTGGAAGTACACCTATTGCTTAAATAAGAGGAAAATGGGTAAAATAGTGCAACCAATTCCAGACTAGAAAATGTCCTTGCAAAGTCCTTTTGCTACAGAGGCAAAAGCACATCATGCATGCCTCATGAGCAGCTGGCACTCCAGAAAAATTAGTCCAACAGATGTTCAGAAGTAGTAAGAATTAACTGTGGCATTACCACACCTTCAAGCTACTTTATCTGCTGGGCTTCCTCTTTCCCTGATCCAACATGAGCCAACAATGTGTACTTGCAGGCTAGAAAGCCAACTGTAACCTGGGCTGCATCAGAAGAAGCACGGCCAGCCGGTTGAGGCAGGTGACTGCTACACTTTGTGAACTTCTCCAGGTCAACCATGTTCCTCCATTCTTACCAGTGGCTGCCCATGGCCTTGAGAGACAGAAGCAAGGAACAATGTAAATCGCTGGCAGCTGCTGGGTCTTCACAGACCACACCATGAACAATGGTG
Source organism: Calypte anna (assembly GCF_003957555.1). Taxonomy (NCBI): domain Eukaryota; kingdom Metazoa; phylum Chordata; class Aves; order Apodiformes; family Trochilidae; genus Calypte; species Calypte anna. The sequence goes on along the minus strand of NC_044254.1, from coordinate 18,197,425 downwards.
GAATCTGTCTATTAGGGGCTTTCATCCCTCAGGATGCAGACAGGAGTCCTCCAGGCCATATTCCCAGGTGAAGTCTCTCTGACAGCAACAGGAGAACTAGATGACAAAGCTGACCCCATCAACATGTGAAATAGTTAAGCTTTGCATTATTTTAAGCTTCTACATAACAAAAATCCCAGGAAGAAGATGGGAGAGAGTGCACAGCTGCAGCTTTTCCTTTCTATTTTGGTAATCTCCTGTCCCTGCATGAGCCCCTACAAAGCTGTGACTGGCACAACAAACCAGAAGAGGCAAGAGGCAACCTTAGAAGTGAAGCTGGGTCTGCCTGACCTCTACCCATCCAGTTTTCAAAAAGCACACTAGCAAGCAGTGTGCCCTAGTATCTGTAATCAGATGAACAAAACAGTGGAAAATGTGTTATGGGGAACAATTATGTGCTACTAGAGGATTGGATTAGGTGACCTAATGGGACTTTTCCATTTCTGATTTTTTTGATTTACATTTCCAAATCCTTTAGTCCCTGAGGGAGAAGAGTGAAAAGGAGCTGACATGATCAAATAGTTGGTAACACTGCTTTTTTAACTTTTAGCAGAATATTTTTCAGTAACTGTTTGCCAGATATGTAAAAAATGCCACAGAACTATGTATATTACATTGTGAAATATTAATACTGGCTGGAAGTGCAAGGCTGATGTTGAAACTAGGTAAAAAACTATGCATTTAACTGTGCCAGTGAAATCCAAGATGACAGGTTTTATTTTAATTTAATAAAATCTGAAAGTAGTACTGTGGAAATCTGGCCAAGGCTGCCTGGCAGACTGCCTTGAAGGGAGCCATTGATAGTCCCCTTCCTTTTCATTTTATTAGGTTTGCCATTTTCCCCCATTTAACATAAAAAACGTAATTTCCCAAATAGCAGGATTCCTCAGTTGTTTTGTCCTACACATCTAACATCCACATTTTATAAAGAATTTCATTGCAATTAGGGTCCTTAAAACTCACAGCATGCATTTGACTAACAGATTTCTTTTGTAAATTCTGTATGATATTGAATTCTGAAGCACCACTTAATGGCATGCCACTGTGGAGAGGTGAATGGAGAGTAGTAAATATTCTTGAGACCTTGAGGGGACATTTATAAAAATGTGGGGTTTAAAATTGTGGGGTTTTTTTTTTCCTTCTGTAAGTTTGTAGGGATAGGAGACTATCAAATTAAATGGTGAATTAAGAACTATTTTTTTTAAATCAGTCTTCTAATCAAATATTCAATAAATAGTGTTTCATATACATTTCGAGCTCTGAAATCAGGAATACAAATTAGCAGGAATATCCATAATTCCATCATTACTATCCATAATAATCAAGTCCAGGCAAAATTAATTTTAGTGCTTCTTCCTCTCTTACCTGACTCTCCATTTTATTTCACTTAAGGGAAGATAATAGCACTTCCCATCCAATGACACTCATCCTCATAATCTTGTCCCAGAGATCTTGTTCTGTAACTGTCAGATGTGTACAGATTTTTTTTTAATAAATCACCAATGTCCAATCTATGTCATGCCCAAAATACTCGCCCTAATGTCTGCTGTATTAAATTTCCCATCCTATAATCTGTATGCTCCTTCTGAGGTTCAGAAGGAGGCATCCTTAAGTAAGGAATTTCTTAAGTTCTCCTTAAGTAAGGAATTTCAAATGGATGTCCTTAAAAAAAAATCTTCCTTCCTTTGCAAATACTTTATCCTAAAAAATCTGAGGAACCATATAAGATGGTGAAATATTTGGACAAGACTTAGTCTCATACTGTCTCACAGACCTTTATGACATCTTATTATTCTTTTTCTTTCAAATCCTTTGGCAAATCCCCTTTCACAAGGCTGTGTCCAAATGCCTTAAACTTACCTAACAGCTGAGAAAGTGATAGTTATGATTGTCATGCAAGAGGCTTTTGTTGGCTAGAAATGCTGTTCCACAAAAACAGAAAAAGGAAGTACAATGGCACTTTCAGAGTCTGTGGTCAGCAGATGAGGAAGAAGCAAACCTGTATTCTACAGCCTGGCATATTGCTGCAGTCATTTGTTTGGCAGCTGTAGTAAATTGAGTAACTGGAATGGCTGAATCAATTTGTTCATACTGTGAATTCATTAAGCCTCAGAAGACAGACTGTGGTCAAGGTCCTCAGTCCTGTGAGGTTTGATATGTTTATTCATATTGATGGATTCACCAATGGTGAGCAGTTTTACTATTCACTGCAATTGTTCCTTGTAATAAAAAATAATGTGCTTCCTCAGATCTTTCACTTTGTCTCAGTTAGCCAGAATGTGTGGATTTAATAACAGTTTACAACATTGATTCCAATCTGGATGAAAGTCCTTACAACCAAAATTGAGCCATTGCGTGCCATTATCTCTCCGACATCATGATCCATGCTGTATTGAACCTTGCAATGCTTCATAGCCAACATAATGGGATGACACAAGTAAAATTGAATAAGGAATAGACTTCTTGTAATTAAATTGCAGCTATCAGTGTGAATACCATCTATCTAATACACAGCACAAAAAGTGATTGGAATCATGCAATCGTATTTGTAATGTTTGCAAGAAACCAATTAAGACTTTAGGTTCCCTATTAGCAGCAATATCACTCATCTGTTCAAACCATCAGGAACCTTCTTTGGTGTTCTGTATTCTGACTGCACACAAGAGAGGACTCTATCTGATTTTGCCCATATCAGCTAGCAGCAAATGGTTCCAAAGATAATTTAATTCCTTCCTATCTACATTTTAATTATGGCACTTTGCTTTCCAGTAATTTTAAGAAAACAGAACCTTAGTATAATTTGTCATAACTTTGCTGATATCAGTAACAATTTCTAGTATATGAGAACCTGGCCCAAACCCACGATTTATTTTAAAATATTTTTTAGACAAATGTATTTTTCTTATCCGTTTAAGGACAGATAAGAAAATGCTGAAATTAATATAAGTGAAAACAACATGTTCTATGTACGTTATGCAGCTCAGCAGGGTGATTTAGACCCTCTACCACTATGGTCAAAATCCAGCCTATATAAAAAAAGCAAAATATTTACCACATAGACATATGAGCATTTGCAGTCATTACCACCTTCTGTTCTTCTCCCAAAAATGTATAAAAATAAGTGATGCCACAAGAAAGAGGCCAAATTAACATATATCTTCATTTACTTGGAAGGGATAAGAGATACCAACCAGGATGACACGGAAAAACAGACAGATACGACTTTTTAAAAATGCTTGGGTACTTGATCTGATCAAGATCATTCAAGCTGAAAATGTCACTTTCATTGCCTGTATCTGTGAAAAGTCAAGGCAGCTTGGAAATCAGGTATCTTGTGCACCCTGACTGTGAAATACAGCCCATAGTGAGATGTAATGTACTGACCATGATACATTTTTTGTGAGGAAATATTAGGTGTCCTGTAATAACCACCTGAAATCTTTCATGACTAATAGTTGGATCTTAAAATAATGTATACTTATAAATTGAATACTGATACTTAAGAAAATGTTTTTTAAAAAAGAACAATAGGATGCAGAAATCAGATCATGTTCCATTTTAAAGAGTTATGAGATGCATTAAAAGCAACCATTTTTAAGCAAGGGAAAATAGAAAACTAAGCAGAATTTCTGCACAATTGTGTAAAGAAGTCCTGGATCCAGTTTTTTGTTTTCATTGTATATCTGAATGCAAATATATTTTGCTGATAGTGAGTACAGATAATCCATTTCTTATCTGTTAACATTCATGAAAGGAATGGGCAAGGAAAGGAACTGTAATAATATTTCAAATTTTCCTTTAATAAGAAATATTTTTCAGCTAATGATCTCCAAATCATCTATGGTCAATTTATTTTGAAATGAGAAAATGATAAAAATGACAACCTAGTAATTACAATACAGAAACTATTTTCTTTAAAAAACTCTTTGTAGGTTTGAGTGTAATAAAATAATTAATATCTTTATCCAGCAGTGCTACACAATTTTACATTCCAGAAAATGGATTCAACTTGCCATTTTGTTACTTTTACCTGAAATCCATAGTTGTCTGGTTTATCCTTTGGTAAATTAAAAATTTATTCTCGCAGATACTGTACCTGTAGATGACAGCTGAAGAGGGAAACTCTCTAAAAATGAAATCCATGTGGCAGATGCAAGGCAGTTTATTTTACACAAATTATACATGAACACAGATTGAACTAACCAGTTTGGAAAAAAGCTTTAAATTGCACAGGGCATCAAGAAATAACTGGCTTTCTAGTTGACAGAAGTTTTTTTAACCAATATATTCACAGATAATTCCAGTCATATCAGAATGTTCAGAAGTTTTCCTTAACAGTGGGTAGTTAATTTGAGAATAACATAAAAAATGAAGACATTATGTCCATTGCATCTACTGTTTTACTTTATTATTCCTGTATCTAGATATAATTTTACTTATTTCTCTATGTAGCCAAGAAGGAATTTGTTCATTTTTCCTGTGCTTATTCCACTGCCTTATTTATATCAAAGCCAATCTGGGTCCTTACGTACAAGTCTGGGAACATTCATGATGAAAAAATTGAGAGCTTCTATAAAGATTCCTTAAAGGTTTTGATTTTTATATTTTTTTAATATATGCAATGAGTTCCACATTAATCATAAACTTGCTTCTTTAATAAACATGATGTTTTAATAAACTCATAAAATTTTAAACTATATTTAGAACACAAAGAATGTGGCATGTATTTAATGATTATTGTTGTGGCCTGTTTCAAAATGTTTTCTGCAAAATGCAAGAACCATGTTGTAAAGTTTTTTGCCTGAGGAGCCTTATTAAAATCAAATGGTTCAAAGAGGAGCATCATGACATGCTGAAGCAGGCATTCATCCTATCATGTTAATGTGAGGTCTTAATCTGTAACAGTTTAGAGTTATCCTGATAGTGAGGAATCTCTGTTCTTGAACAGAGAGGCAGAGGGAAGCCTTTCTGTAGCCCAGGCTACAGAAATGTTTCATCAGACTTGCTGACTGTTCCAAACTATCCTCACTATGGATTGGACTCTACTAAAACCTGTGTAAATTTACTGTTATCCATATGGAACAAGCATCACTGAGGAAAATGGGCAATTCTACCCTGGTGTTATCTTTGGATATGCAAAGTCAATTTCCCAGCTGGTGCAAGTTAAGTTATGGCAGTTATATTAAATGATGCCAATATACACTAATTTAGAATTAGTTCCTTCATCATTAACATGGTTATTTTAGGATACCAATTTAGAACCATACATTATGTAGATTCTCTTCTCTGTTCATCCTCTCAATCTGATATTTGATTGGGATATTGATTTTCTCTTATTTAAAAAAACAAAACAAAACAAAACAAAACACTCACCACCTTTTAACAACTACATTCTACAGCTGCAGAAGTGTATCTGGATTTGCAAATTGATTTATTAATAATAAACACATTGATTGTTGCCCTTGTCCAAACTGCATAGCTCCTCTTTCTCTACCCTGTTTTTTCCTCCACAGAAATTTTAATATTCCTCTATACTACTGGTAGCATTCTTCTGAGTGCATGCTTCAAAGACTCATCTACTGTTTTTTTCAGTATTAAACTCTTCCAAATGGCTTTCCAGCATAAAACAAGATGTAAATGCTCATGCTGCTATCAGCAGAAGTCTCCCTGCTTGCTGAAGTGCTAAGATAAAGAGGTCAATGCAAAAGTAGATATGATCCATCAGTAGACTTTATAACACACTTCTGAAAGGGCAAGACAGAGCTAAAACTAAATCTCTGGGACACAGCTCAAGGCAGCTCTATTGAGAAAATGCTCTGTAGATGGGCTTACTTGATTGGAAGTGATGTTATGTTACACATCCAGACAGGTGTTACTAACTGATGATGATGCCTACATCACAAGAAATTACTAGGAATTTACTTTATTACAAAAAAACCACACAACCCTGTAAAATCAAGATTCAAGAGAAAGAATGAGATTTGGACACTCCATTAGAAAGACAGTCTATATACAAAGCACCTAATATTTCAAAACGTTATGTTTTCAATGCTGATCATCATGATTAAACATTCATATCTCTGTAGCACCTAGAGATCAGCTGGGTTACAATTCTAGTTGTGGTACAAACGAAGTAATGGTCCCTTGACAAAGACTTAACTAAAGAGCTGTTTCATAGCAATTTGTGAATATTCATAATATGCTTTCACTATGCATGGGAACAAAGAGAGATCAAGAGAATGGCAATACATCAAAATGTCCAATGACTGTATGTGGAGTTCCTGCAGGGGATGTGGGAGTTCTAGACCCCAGTGCCATTATTGCTATACTCCTCCTACACTCCTCCACCACACTGTGGATCACACTGTGTGATCCTCTCACCCTTTTCTTGCTATTACCTTGATTTGGATAAACCAGAGTGATATTCCATGCACCTCCTCCACTTTCTATAGATTTTTACCAAAAGTGACTTATCTAAAAGAAACATTTTTACATTGATGAATTGGCATACTTTTCTAACAGTTAAACATAGCAGCCCAATTTATCAAAGAGGTGGGTGAAAAAAAGAACAAACAAAACAAACTGAAAATGTCTGACATAAATGAACCAGACAACAGCAACATAGTCTGGAGTATAAAAGAGACAACGTGAAAAACATGAGATGGTAAACACCTTACAGCCCCTGATAGGACAAAACCTTGCTCCCCTTCCCTGGCTCCCACTGCCCTCATACTTGGGGCTGCCCTGCTTTGTGGTCATTCTGGCGCCCAACAGACCCTCCAGAAGGAGCTCAGTGTTAGCTCACTGCAGTGTAGATCACTGGCTCACTGGAAAAATTCTTGCTTGTCCTTTCCTAGACTACCAGGTAGTAGAATGGAGTCACTGAAGGGAAATTCAGATGAATGCCACCAAGGAGTGCAGAAAAGGAACACTGGAATGAGCAGCACACTCCTGCCTCAGTGGTAGAAAGTTGTCAGGGATATCTTGCACAGCTTGACCCGTATCTTAGGTCACTATGGTTTCCACAGGCAAATGCTGATACAGCTGTAATGAAAGACATTGATCTCTTATACAAGGAATTTTTACATAGTTTTGAAATCAAGTATTATGTTAACTGTGAATATGCTTTCCTTGATTTGGTAAGACTTAAGATGATAAAAAACACATATTTAAAGAGCTCACCATCTGGATTCAATTTTTGTCACTTGGAAACATTATCAGGGAAAACTATATGACACATCTAAGGCCAGAGAGTCAGCTGGTGTAACTCAATGCAGTGTTTCTTCCTGATCCAGAGGATCATAAAGTAAAAGAGCATATAAAATAATGCAAAATAAGATATAGAAGTTCATTGAAAGGAACAGAACTAAGATGCTTGAATCTCAAATGTTTCTATGGAAGTATTTTCATGAGAAGCTAACCTACAGAGTCAAACTTCTAGAAGGAAATGAAAGTTAGATGAATATGTTCCTCACGATTCTTCAGAATGATTTTATGTATGTTCACAAAGGATGAATCCTGTGTGGACATAAAGGGTGGCTTGGGTTTGTTTTCAGTTTATTAAGGTCTTTTTCACAATTTTGCCAAAGCAAAGAGATTAAGAACAGAAGATGGCAAGAGAAGAGGCTTAAAGAAGACTAGGAAAGAAAGGACATAAGATGCAGTTGGATTGGCACTGAATGTTTGCCAGAAGTCCAATATCAAACCAGGATTTTCTGTCACACAAGAAAGGAGGAATTCAGTTTTCTCCAGAGAGTGACTGCACAGAACTGAAACACCACATTGTCAGCAGAAGTAGAATCATCAATATCTATCTAAACTTGATCAGATTTACAACAGTGACAACGTCTTTGTGCACTGAGGCTGCCTGAGTACTTTGGACAATTTTCACAGCAAAAGGAGAAGTTAGAAGTTACATTTAGAGGGAGAGTCAGCCCCATGTAGGAAAACCCATCACTTTTACCACTACAAATAATTAATGAATAATGTATGAATAGGTATAATTCTGTTATATAAAGTAAACTGGGGGGATGGTTTGGATACCCATTACCTATAAAAAAAGTTGGAAAGGTGGTCACAGTAAGCATAAATGTGAAGTACTTGTTTCTTTTGTCATGAAATACTGAAATGGATATTGCAGCTATTTTGTGAGCATATATTTTTTCATGGTTTAATCTTAAAGAGGATTACAGTAATATAACCAAATGTCTTCTGTAAGGGTCCTATCAAAACCTGTGGATGAAAAGGAAAACCAACTCTCTTTGGATAGAACAACAGGCTATGTTATGTTTGGACTGAAGCAGTGAGATTTGCTGAGTAGGTACTGAGACAAAGTGTTTTATTCAAGGCTAGAAAAATTGTCACCTTTATGTATCTTTCAGTATTTCTTGTTGGCCAGCTGCGGAGGAATAGTGGCAGAACTACAGTTTTCAGCATCTCCCATCGGTAGAAGACAATAGCTGGAGAAGTCTCTCAAGAGCACAGCTTTTCTTATGTGAAGGTTCCATTATTTTACAAAGATGTGTAAAATAATCAACTTTCCATTTGTTCAGGTGCAATGTCAGACTAGCCCATCAATTTTATCTGTGTTAAAATGTTACATTCCAGACGGTTCATACGGTTACTTACAATGAAAAGTTGTTATATTCTTCCTACGTACAAAATTAAGTAATTCAGTAGGTTGATTTTGCCAAATGTAGAAACTCACTTCTTGGAAATATTTTGCAGTGCTGGATCTAAATTTTTCAATAGTAAAACATCTGAAGATAAACTTAAACTGTTACGTAAGCATGGAGAAGAAATACATACACCTTAAGAGAGAGAGGAGTATATGTTTATCCTCTTTCAAGTCCTACTTGAGGAAGACATTTATAATTTGCTTAAATCCCACTGAAGTCAATGGAACTCCTCAGCATGTAACAAGTGATTTTGCTTTCCTATACATTTTCCTAAGGACAGTAAATCTGGCAAAGTCACTGTGTCGTATTATTTAGTTTGGATGGAAAGATTACTATCTTTGTTTTAAAAGGCTATATTATTTGGCAATGACATTCCAATGTGAATTAAATGTGCTTAATGGCTTCCCTAAGCAGTAATTATTCTTGAGAGAGAGTCAATATGTTCTCCAGCTTGTGTTTGCCCAATCCACAAGAAAGACTTCTGTACTTCAGAAGTATGAGATTCTGACTTGAATTGTGGATTTGGACTTCAGTATTTCGGCAAATTTGGGGTGGAAACTTTCTGGATTTGAAAATCCCATGATGTCACTCTTCATAGTAGATTCTCAAGAATGATAGCACAGAAAAACAAGCTTGCTGAACAGGAAAGAGGTAAATATTTAGTGTGGGTAAGTGGGTGTGTGGTAGGCCACATGGAATTATTCTCTCAGTACCAGAGATTTTAGAGCATCTCTTAAGGAAGACAAGTTTTCAGACCTTAAAAAGACACAAACTGAAACTTAGAAAAAAACAACAACAACAACAACAACAACAACAACAACAACAACAACAACAACAATAATAATAATAATAATAATAATAATAATAATAATAATAATAATAATAATAATTTCTATAAATCAATTTACCAATGAAGGAAACGAGATCCACAGCACTTCAGAAATATAAACTTGCATTCTTGCTGACAGTGGAAAAAACTTTTATCCTTTATCTCCAGATCTGTTATTCTGAGATTCATCACCATGTGCTTTTTTCCTCATTTTTTTTTCTGTGGATGAGATTTTAGCTTCTCCTGGAACAATTAGAATCAAAGATTTTATACAGAACATATTTAATATATTTGCTTCTTATCACATCATTATATTCTATGGAAAATTTCATAGTTAACATGAAATAACACACTGATATAAACATTTGATATAGATAGTATTTTTCATTCTCAACATAGTCCTTCGTGATTTCTAGTAATGTTCCTAACGTTTAATATTGTCTGCACTATTCAAAAAATTAACTCCATAACTGGCCCTTCAACTCAACTTGTGATTTCACCTAGGAAATTATAAAAACATGACTTTTTTCCCACTTACAGATGCATACATCCACATAGAAGTATTGTAAAAAATCAATTTTTGTCAGTGAGTGCATGAGAGTCAAATGGATGCTTTCAGCAAAAATTGAATACCTGAAACACAAAGCTCTTATTCTCATCTTGTTATAATCATAGGTTTTTCAGCTGATAACAGAAATGTCAAAAATTAAAAAAATCAGGGAACTTCTGAGCAAAAAAACCTTTACCTTAAAAACTTGCTGCAAATGAGGATGGCATGTCTGTTCAATCTGGAAAGCTTCTTTGTGTAATGCCTCCAAGCCCAGAGTTTTTGCTTATGATCTTAAGAGTCTTCATCCCTCTTAGATCCCAACCTTTTGTTATAGACTGATCTTCAAGACAGTATTTATTAACATGGTTTCATCTTCTGCAACGTCTAATCACAAATATCTTCGTCACTAGAGGGCAGCCATCATCTTCTAGAGAACCAAGAGGGATGATCATGGAAATCAAGTTCTGACTCCTGTCGCAAGGACATGATTCTGGATCAGTGGGTTGTATATCAGCTGTACTAATTTTTCAGTAGAAGTAATTATCAGTATTCTGGGTTTTTATCTAGGGATCAAATTATGGCTGGCTGTTTTGAAGGCAGAATAAGAAGACCTGTCAGTATGGACTGAACAATGACTTTAAGAACCAAAATTTGGAAGTTACTGATTCACTGAGTGAAATCTCATCCCCTCTGTTCCCCTACGCCCTACATTGTCTAGCAGAAGAAATATCAGAGCAGGCTGAAAAAATGGGTGTATTAAATATGGCCACAATGTTACTGGATGTCCAGTCCCATCTAAAATTTTCATGATGGACAAATGGACAATTCTGCCTGTGTTTGCTCTGTTTCTGTCAAGTGGCTTGTGCTTACCGTGGGTGGCTATAAGCTGGTGGGTGAGGCAGAGAAATGAGCTCTGAAACACTCATGCCCTCCCCAATACCTGGTGTCAGGGCAGAGGCTTATCTTGTCCCTCTCTGAAGAACTGACAAAGAGAAAAAAATCTCTGTAAACAAGCAAGCACCAAGGCTTTCCTCATATCCAAAGCTCCACACTGACTGCAGCCAGCTTCTGAGGTTTGACTGATAAAGACCTGCAAAATTACAAGAGTTCTCATGGCCTTTCTACTTCTTTTCAAAATTTACATTTCATTCAGTGTATGTGACAAAACAATTGTCAGTTTTTCATGTACTTGATATGAATTTGTAAAAAAAGATTTTAAAAGCCTGTTTATTGGAAACCTATAGCTCTCTTGCTTTGTATTACTGACATTTTTTCATGTTGTAAACATTTTGGAAGGCATTAAATATTTTTACTACTATTGCTATGCCAGGCAGCTCACACTCCATCCCAGATGCACAAGTATGTGAATGAACACCAGAAGACTTGGTAAGCTAAATAGTGATACATGTTTGCACATCAGGGACCAAAATTAAACCTGTGTCAGATCAGAATGGATCTTGGCTAATCTGAAAATCTGCTTGAAGCTCTCATTAAGATAAACTTCTGAAACCTAATGTATAAATCACTTTTTATATCTAGTAGTCAACAAAGTTTGAAGTTTTCAGATGTTGTGAAATAAGGACAAAGTCTACTTAAAATCAGTAAAGCGAGTTGAACTGAAAGGAGGAAAGTATCATATTGTATACACATACATATATTTACAAAAGGTATGGTACTGTTTGCCAGTTTTCATTTTCTGATCAGACAAAAAACCTAGTAGAGTAGATAATAGTGGAAAATAATGCTAAAATTGTTGGACTAGGAAAGGGTGGGAGGTAACATTTGCAAAGGAAGACATAGTATTTGTTTTTGTGTTCATGCCAGTGATATTAATCAGGCAGTAATCAGCATTTCATATGGGTGGAAATGAGGAAGGAGAGGCGATTTTTCACCCTGCTCACATTTTGCATTTCCTGCCCTTAATATGCAGTCTTACCCTGAGACTTAGCAATAACTGGCACTTAGACACTTCTGTAATTCTACCTGGTAGTGGATGCAGAAGTAATAATTTTCCCTGTGCAGGAAAATACAAACATTGTCAGGGCCTTGACTCCCCACCTGGACCCTCCAGTGTCCTCTCAAGAAGCAGCCCTGGCTCCAAAAGCCAGACTTTGCTGTCTGGCTGATGCTTTGTGTCTTCCAGAGCAAGCAGGGCTTGGTCTCTGGTGGCAGGACATGTACAGGTTTCCTTTGGGCTTTTAAGTGAAAACCTCCTATCTTTGCATATCTGCCCAAGCAGCTTCCTCCTGGAAGCAGCATGGCTGGGGAGATGTCCCAGGGCAGGTGTGGGACACAGTCACACAAACACTTTTTCTTTTAGGAGGGACAGAAATCTTCCCTCCCACCTGGGGTAAATTCCTCACTGACAAACCCTGATGTTAATTCCTAACATGCTTCAAAGTCCTGGAGCAGAGCAGAGAAAAACTTCAGTGCAAATAACCAGTAATTCAAAGGAAGAGTTATTTCAAGGGCTTGAAGAACACTGCAGGAGTGAAGGGTGAAGTCCCACTGTCTTGAAAGAAAAGCACAAAGAAAGCACAAATGATCACTTGATAAATAATTTAACTGACAACAATGTGAAAGAAATTTTTGTATATTTGCCTCTTCTGTTATGAAGTGGGTACCAGCACTGAAAGGTTCCTTCCTGATTAGAAAAAAACACTTCCTCAAAAATACAAAGAAAAAAATGTCTCTCTTTGTGAGCAAGGAGAAAAGGTTTCACATTAATTTTTCCCATTGCAGGGAAATTTTTAGGTTTCATGCCATGATATGCTGTGTAATCTTTTATTCTTTTTCTGATTGATATATTATTTAAGCATTTTTGTATTATTCTAGAATTCCACATGTATCTTTGCACACACTGAACACTCAACACTTAACACATAATATAAAAGCACGAAAAAGAATGCTTGAGGTTTTTATTTTTGAATGTGAACCAAGTATCACATGCAAGGACAAAAAGTATTATTACAGAGTTATTGCATTTTCTGTCCAACTGTCACTTTAAAAATAATTAAAAGAGCTACATTCTATCCATAATAAGGAAATGTGAGCAATTCAAATTAATTTCTATATAAAATCTTTACTTTTTTTTTGTTTGTTTTTTCACTTTTTTTTTTTACTTCAGTATTGCCTAGATTAAAAACAAACAAACAAACAAAAATTGTAAGTAGTTATTGTTATGTCCAGATGCTTGATGGTTTTTCATTCTGGCTTCTAACTGAGGAATGTGCTTAAAAAGCAGATTTTAAAGGAAGGAACAACCAATGTGTGTTTTATTACATCATCACCATGTCTTTTTAGTCTGTCTTTAATCCTTCCACTCAACCAATAAAGTAATTCAAACAAAGAAAAAGCCCTCAGTATGAACCTCTATTGGTTTCAAAACCATGTGGCACACTAGATTGGCACCAAAATACGAACTAGAAGCTTGTGATAAATTCAGAAGATCATTGAAGTTCATATCAAAAGCATTTCATAAAATTTAATTTACACATACATTAGACATAAGCAAAGGCATTCTATAATCCCTTTGCCTGGCACAAAACCACAATACATTCCTGCTTGTCTGTTATGTGAATGAATGTTTCCATACATTTTTACTATTTACAGATTAGGTAAAGCTGTCGGTATTATTTGTGTCTTTATCTGGTCCTAGAGACATTATCAGATGGTTGGTAAATGCTTTCTGCTCTTTGCAGAGAGAAGTATAATACTGTGAGCATAATAAAGAAGTATAATACCTTTCTGCTAAATATTTGTAAACTGGTTCATTTTAGGACTTTATGCAACAATTGTTGCCCTTGAAAATATTCATCTTATCTTAAGGTGACAAGATTTAGAGACTGAGTTCTGATTGTAAGTTAGAGCATGTATGGAGATTGATTCAAGGTCTTTGAGGTTTTGTTTTGTTTCAAATGACTGAGATTTTTTGCTTTTAATATGAACAGCAACTGAAATGCCTTTAGTTTTAAAATAAAATTTAATTATTAATTTTTTTTTACTAATTTTCATTTATGTTTGACCATAAATATATTTAGAAACACTTTGGTACAACTACAATAGAAATGCAAATTCTTGTGACTTAATGAACATATGCTTTCACAGAAAGGACAAAGACAGCATGATGCTGGCTTAGGTTGATGGGTTTTTTACAAGCATCCTAATGTAATGCTTGAGTTTTGGTCAGTTATAGAAAAAACATTTTGTTATTAATATATACATGATGAAAACTAATAATGCTTTTGGCAAAGAGTCAAAAGTTCTTAGTTAACAGTCTTCAAAATATAATTCTGTTATGAATGTCTTATTCTTATTTCATATTAATTTTAAAAGAAATCTTAGATATGTGATCTTTATCAAGTGGGATGCTGCACTTACTCTCACATACTACAAATAGCTGTACAGCCAAATAAGCATAGCATTGCATTTTCATATGGATTTCTTTGATTTTTCAAGTGGGCAGCGTTTTTGTGGTAACATTAATAGTTGCTACAGATTTAAATGGGCACTCTGTGTCTGTAACTGATTGACAAGATCAATAATTTTAAGATCAAATACTAGCAGCAGTCTGTTTTTTTTCTTTAATCACTGTCTTTTTGTTTTATATCCATGCCTACAGCAAGATCCTGTTTTCTGTATGTAGACAGAGCTTCCTGCTGTGTGCTGTTGAAAGAATGAGAAGCCAAGATGGAGAATCAATTTAAGAAAAAAAGCTTTAGTTGACAAAGCTTTGCTGTAGATCAATGGAGTCTAGCTAGTTAAAATATCTTTGGTAACAGAGATTTTACAATCACGAGCTTGGACATAATCAGTTTGGTTTTCCCTATTCCATTCATACACTATTCTGCCAGAAGAAAATAAATAAAAAAGATTTGTATGCAAATATCATTATTGTTTTGACAGCTGAATGTCTTTTGGCTTTGTTGTGAAACAGTAAGAACAGCTTTAAAATATATTTCCTTGATATACGGAAAATCTAGGCATTTATTAGATCTGTTCTTTTAAAGGAGACAGTATTTACTTAAGAAAGAGCTCATTGCTACAGTAGAGCAGGCAATGCATTTACCCATGGAGATCGCATAGCAATTCACAACCTGGTACTCTGGGAATTTTTTCATTGAGTCATTTAGTCTTTTATCACTTATTTGTTTAAACAGGTTTCATAGCAAACACGGGATGTGTACAAACTGACATAAAGCACATGTCTTTGCCAGCAGACTTATCCATAGATCTGATATTTATTTAATTTGGTTTCACTAAATTTGCATACCAGCAGTAATTAGTTGTTTCAAAATTCCTAATAGCATAGAGTGAAAATATTATGAAACTTTTTTTTGCTTAAATACACATTTAAGATTATATAGAAACAATCTAACCACTTTTTTTTTTTTTTTTTACTTTTTTTTTTTTGTGTGTGTGCTCTTAACTCATTTCTGTTAGAAAGAAAGTCACAAAACATTTCAGCTTTATCACCTAAACAAGAAATATACATGTAAATTACTTAGAAACAAATCAAGGCTGCAGTTGGTTTGGAAAACAAGTAGTCTGATGCAGTGCTTACTGAACCTTCACATAAATGTATTTTCCTTAGATGCTTAGGAATTATGTCTGGATTAAAATATTACCAATTGATACTATCTGTTCAGCATCATGGAGAAGTTTCTGATTTGAAGTATAGCAAATTCAAAATGGAAGCAAAGGAAATGGATTTTTTAAAAATGGGAAAATAAAATACATGTTGAATAGAGAACAGAATTGCTAAATCCTGTACAAGATTTCCAGAAGTAACTGGTATTTTTAAGTATGTTCATTATGGGATACAAAACCTGAGTTAATTTAAAGGGGCACAATTTTCTTGAGGAGACATTTTCTCTTCTGAAAATCAATCTTTTATCAGACATTTTTCTGAACTTGGATCTCTAAAATCACTAATCCCTTCCAAAACCTTGGCTGGCAATTAGTGTTAATCACTGCAGACGATATCCCATTAGTCTCTGAGTCTCTTATAGAATTTACGGCATCCGTGGGAATTTTGTCTTTTGAATGAAAAAGGATGCTGTGGGCTCTTAAATGTTGGATTTATGGCATACGGTATTACCTCAAATCCTGTTCTGTTTCTGTAAATATGAGGGCATTGGTATTTAAAAGGCCTCATTATTTTAACTCAACATCTCTAATTCCACGGAAAAGTCAACTAAAATTATAGAAAGATGTCAAAACAGGAAAAGTGTAAATATTTATATAGAAAATGTCTCCACTATTTCTGCTAATTATTGCAATTCCATAATGGTAATATTTAAAAACATCCTTACTGCAACTGAATAAGATGGAATATGCCTATATGTATGTGCACATATTTTTACATATGTGTACAAGTTATTCTTACATTTTTATGCCTTTATCTTATAGTGATCATGACTCTGCTGGAATTCTCTGTACTTACTTTATCTGAAACCTGTATGGCTTCAAGCAGATGAAAGCAGAGGCAGTGAGGTTTCATGCAAACATTCTATGCTGACAGCCAGAAGTGCCTGCAACAACTCTGATAAATGTTGGAGAAGAATGTGAATGTTCTCTGCCTTCCTTCATCAGCTTAATTTCAGTCATGGTGCCAAGCTCTTTGGAAAGTCATGTGTCAGGTCCACTCAAAATAAATCATTTATTTGTACACAATATGTATGGGTTTTGGTTTTTTGCTTGGTGGGGGCTTTTGGAGGGGGGGGGGTTGTTTGGTTTTTGGTTTTTTTTTGGTGGGATTTGTTTAGATTTTTGGATTGTTTGCTCGTTTGGTTGGTTGGTTTTGGTTTTTTTTTTAATATGTGCAAGATAGAGAAAAAATAATCAAGCCTGCTTGCAGTAGATTTTAATATTAAAAGCACCACTGAGTCTACCTCTAGGTGGGCTTTAGATCTTTACTCATTTTAATACTGAATGCAAATACGGCCATGAGGGAAACATCTGGTTTTCCTTCTTGTATGGGAAGGTCTTAGGTCTCCCTGAGTGCACTGTTACAGGACTGCACCTGTATTACAAAGGCATTCTGAGCAATAATATTTCTGTTATAGCACATAACCTAACAGTGGAAAAAAGTGGGTACAAAAAGATCATGAATCCCTTGATGTTTTGGTCTTTCCACTGGCAAAAAATTTTCAACAGAGCCAGAGTTTCATTAAAAATGTAGTCACTAGTCATTTCTTTTACAAAGAGACTTCCCTATATAAATTAATGATGCACTCTTGTACTCTCTAAGCCTGCCCTCCAGAAACAGTAGAAGGAGCCTTCGAGCCACACAGCATAGAAGCAACAGTAAAGGTGCAAACTATATCCCCCATTCATCTTAATGAGGTGTTAACTTCTAATCCTAGTTGGGACCATTAAAATACTAGCTTTGTTAAGTGGAGCAGTTGAACTACTTTAACTCTTTCATTGCATTTCCCTTGGCATCCAATCTCTGATTGTGCTTGCTCATTACATAACTGACATGATGATGATGATGATGATGATTATTATTATTATATAATACGTAAGTATTAAGTGAAAAAATGAACTATGAGTTAAACAAATTGTCTCCTCCAAGACAGCAGCTTTAATAAACTGTGGAATTACTTTTTGAGTAATCAAAATGTAGTATTCTTATAAAGCAGTTAAGTGGGAATTCTAGGTGCTTTACTAGCTAGTGGATATAAACCTCTAGAAAAGCCCTTGGAAAGGTTACCTGGTCCCTCCTTGCCCTCCTTTTGAGACAGTGTTCATAGCAAAAAGAATCAGATTAAATAAACACTCAGACTTACAAATGTGTAGTAGGGAAAAGTGAGGTTCCAGCTAGTTGACAAATGCTGCAGAGAAGTCCGTGGATAAACCACCAAAATCTGAATGTTTAAGACTTTAAAGGTACAACTGGAAAAAGAATATAAAATGTATTTAAAAAGCAGAGAGGTGAAATAATCTGAATTAAATAAATCAATTCTGATTGAGATAACTGTGCGTTAAACGTGAGATTTTTCCTTATGCATAAATGTTCCCTGGCTCAAGGCCATAGCATGAGATAAATTCGTCAGGAGTACTGATGAGAAACCATCAGATGTTGACCTCTCCTTATGCCCTTAAGCCAAGAAAACCCACTGGGTCTTGATTATGAAATGAAAAGCAAATTCTGGATAATTTCAGTCAGAAAATATCATTAAGTTCTTTACCAGTGTTTTAAAAGAATTTATGTTTTCCCCCACTAACAAGTTGCTTAGGCCTCTGGTTCAAGTGAAAATCCATTTAAGCCTTGTGAGACGAGATTTTTAGGTTTAAGCTTAGTAGCATGCCCCACCAAACCAGGGTCCTGAAAGTATGCTCAAGGCACACCCTACATGTACTATATAGTGCCAAACTAAGGCATAATGGGGTAACAGCAACATGTAACAGAGGGAGTGGGGAAACAGGCTAAGTGGTGGAAAGTCTTGCATGTGATTGGGAAAAAGAAAGGAAAGGAAAGGAAAGGAAAGGAAAGGAAAGGAAAGGAAAGGAAAGGAAAGGAAAGGATACAGCTGGGATGTCTTAGTGTGCCTTGAATATCTATCTCCCAAAGAGTGTTAACAAACATAGACACCAAAGAAAGGGAGATCTTGATCTAGTTAATCACTGAGAAATGTTAATGTCTGCTACTTCTAAGTCTAAACCTCTTCCATTACTTGGCATTCCTTTACTATTGTCTGAGTGGCTTTGGCACTTCTACCTCTTTAGGGGCTCAGCCCCCACCAGACATCTTATAAAAGAAGTTTGACACCTATGTTGAATATGATAATCCCATTGGAGAGCAATCACCACAGAAACTTTGGTCTGGATATGTATGCTAGTATGAACAGTTTAATTATTGCTCACTCTGTTAACCAAAATCAACACAAGATATTTGAACTGCCCTTATAAGTTCCTACCATTATTTAGGAAAAGAAATAGGATATATTCTTTGAACCTATTCTTCCTTGCCTCCTTAGGTCTGACAGGCTACACAGAGATTATGTCTAACATGCGTTGCTTAGTGTGTCTCTTTATTATGCTTGAACTTACTTTGAACTTACTATGTTCTTCTGCATAAAAGTAAAGATTATAATTAATCTTTAAGATTGTCTCATTGGCTGAAATCCTCAAATATCTTTTCAGAGTGCACAATTGGAGGAAACTTCCATTGCTGTAGATATTTATTATGGCTTTTTTATTTGAGAGATGTACTGAAATGTTCTGCTGTGTTTGGGCTACCCTGTTTCACAACCTGATTTATCCTCATCTTGCAAGTAACAGACAAGCTTGGGCTGCTCCCCATTTATGTCACACAGGACACTCAAAAAAGTTGGGAATTAACATTACATTAACATTATACAACTGAGATAATTTCCTCAAGCACACAGTTTCTTCAATGGCTTATTATTTCCCACAAAGCTGCTATGGTTTCCGGGGGGTGCAAAGGTCATCTTTGTCACCTGGATGATTTTGAATCAAATTTTATTCACCTGAACAACCCTATTCCCACATGGTTTGCAAGCTGATGAGTCTTTCTCCTTCCAACTACTGACATGTTGGCAGGGTATGAATACTAAACTAGTTTGGCAAAGGGTACATTTCATCTGATGTATCTTTTCCTTTTAATATTCTTCTGCATGATATATTCTTTAATACACTCCTTTTTCCTGAACTCTCTGAAAAATATAATTTACATTATTATTTAAGAATCATGTCTGTGTATTCCTATTACACTTTAGCAAGTAGGTGTAAATCTATGAACACTAAAAATAGTTATACCTATCCATCAACTTTCAGTGTAGAAAGGGAAAATAATAAAATTAATAATTTGTTTGCTCAAACAAAGCATTTTGAAGAATCTTTGACTTGTGTAAGACTAGCATGAAAGCTTCCAGGGTAAGCAACAATTCTCACTTGTAGTGGCATTCATGCTGTATTCAAGTATATGACCATTTGCAGACCAATTGTTAGAGCTAACATACCTGGTTGAAGGTTGGTATTATATATGTTTGGGCACTGTTGAGAAGAGAAATCCTGTAGATGGCATGAAGGGCAGCCTGGTGTGTTTCTGTGGTGCTGAATCCTTCTGGATGTATTTAAACACTCTAAAGTGTTTTGATGATATTTTGGTTAAGGAAAAAAGGAAGAAGTCATTGCTTGGGTCCCCTCAGTATGAAGATAATGCCCAGCTCCACTGAGTAATTAATTATGCGATGGTGACTGGACTGTGATTTTAATACAGGGATTTTTAACAGAAAGATTTTAACCCTTTTTGATGAGAAGCTATTTTTATGCTTAAGTGCAAACAGCAAAGCAAGATCACTTCAAAGAGAGCCCATCGCCAAGAGTGAAAAGTCCTGAACCAGAAGCAATTCCCCTGATTTTATTGCAGTTTTTAAAGCCCTTTTCTCTTTTATATCAAATGATTTTGCTTCAGGAAAAGATAGGCTACATTTCAATGCTTGTGAGATGATGTTTTACTCAACTACAAATTCATTACTGTACAAGAATTATTAAACAAAGGATTAAATAATCTCAAATATTGAAAGAAGTTTTTAAATTGTTAATGTGTTTTTCACTTTATTGTTAATCTATAAATCTAGAAATCCTAGAAAAATATTCCTCTTGTTTTCATATTCATCTTTTCATATTCCCTGATTATGAACTTAAACCTGTCTTTTTCACTAACATAACACCATTTATTTCAGAGTTACACTGTGTGCAAGTGGGAGAAGAATTAAGCCTCCAAGCTATCTCACTTTCTGGAATATTACCTCTCAGGGTTTTAAAAACTGCTTTTCTCAAAAATCTTTTAACAGTATCTTTCAGTAAATAAAAGCTCATGTGCCCTTGCCTTCCAGTTATTGCTTCAGGTGTCTAGACAACTCCTTGGAGGCTTTTGCTGCTCTGTCTAGTACAACTCAGTTCAGATCAGGAGAGTAATCACAGCAAACCTGCTATGAAAACAGATCATATAACCATGGCACGATCATCTTAGGGTACATCCAAGTACGCTCTTGGTCAGTGGGACTTGTCCCATGAGGAATATCCCTTCAGTGGGAATGAAGGTGACTCAAGGTGAATGCAGTGTAGCACACACCCATTGATTAATAAATGTATGCAATATTTGTAAAACATACTGTGCAATAAACAGATACTGATATAATGCCAAGCTGTTTTTATTTACAGAAATGAAACAGACTAACTCTGGCTTTTTTTCCTTTAAGGTTATATTTTTAAAGTATTATTAGTTTTATGGCTCCTGTCTGAAAAAAATGCACTACTGTAATATTTATCCATATTTTTACTGAAAAACTCTAACATCTATTGAATATAAGTAATTACTTTCATGCAATAGTTATGAAAAAAAGACAAATTTTAGGTGATAAACAAGAAATCAGCTAGTTTGGATAAGATTTGCAGTATTTGCACAGGTAGAAGAAAGTTTACGTGTGAATGTTCACACTTCAAAAAAAAACACAGGAAAGACAAAAATTTTACTTCTGTAAAAAGTTATGTAAAAAAAAAAAAAAAAAAAAAGGAGGAATTTGAGGATGTTAATCAATTTGAATATGATAAAAGATGTGCTCCAACTGAGCATTTCCTGATAGACCCACACAGAATATTTATCCTTGTTATGGTCATGGTATTTCCCACTGTAAACAGCATGAATTCTTCCACTGACTGCAATTGGAACTGACAAAGATTTTTACTCAGGGTAAGAGATAAATTTTTCAAGGTCTTGATGACAAAAAGGTCTACTTCTCTGCACCCCTGTAGACCACCAGGCTAAGTGAAAATATTTCCTAAGATGTAACTTCGGCTTGGTTTTCCTTCCTGAGACTCATACACCTCATTACCACTGGCAAGACAGGCAGGTTCTGGCTAGTGACAACTTTGTCACACTTGGATTTAATTCCCTTTTCTCTTAAAACAGAGGAACCACTTTTCTTTTCGATGGCTGCTTCTGGATGTTTACCAGATTGATTTAATTTTCTTCTGCTACGTTCCAATAGGTGAAGCTTCTGGTATATTTTCTTTTTTCATTTTATATGGAGATGCTATTACTTCTGGAGAAATTCCATAAATTTATATAAAATGGAAAATAATTCTGAAATTAGGAAAAAATATCAATTAGGAAATAACTATTCTGTTCAGATACTGTAGCAGCTTTCAAGAATGCAGTTCTGGTAGAAGTCCTCAGTTCTATCCAGTAATTTGATGCTGTAGATCAATACATTAAAAAGGTATCACAGATAATGAGAGATTTTTAGAAAGCAATTCTACTCACAAACTCTAGGTGCACACTGGTTTTCTCTTTTGTTTTTAAAATAATTTTGTTTGCATCTTCAGCTTGTTTTTTTTTAAGAGCTACTTCTATTGTGTCAGAAAAGCTACTTAAGACCAAGCTTATGTTTCCTTCCTAAGAGTAATTAACCCTGAACCCATATTCTGTTTCTCTGAAGCATATTATAAGGTGAATTTCAGATGACATTTCAGAAATAAACTGCTCTTCATACACATTTTGCAAACAAAATCTGATGCTGCAAATTGGCCTCTGGGAACTGGCTAGGGATTAAAAGACAAAATTATACAGCTGTAAACTGCAAGAGAAACAGTAAAAATATGAAAATCAATAATTATATTTTAATACAACTGAGATGAGATATCCCGCAAAAAATACAATTATATAGCCCTTTCCAGGAGATTGTCACATTGATCACAGACATGCAGTTGGTGACAGCATTTTTTGTTTATTTTTTAATAATGGTTATTCAGATACAGCTTTGAAATTGGAAGCTATTTCTCATGAAAGTAACAGGTTAATATTTGATCATTATCCACATCTAAGGCAAAGCATAACTCCTAGCCTTAGGATTTTTGATAACACAAACCCTGTAGCTGGAGGATAGAAATGACTGGAGGAAAGCAAGCCACAGCACAAAAAGATATTAATGTGTTTGGAGACAGGTTAAGCACCAGAGATACTACAGTGGGGTGACAAACATTACGAAGAAAAACAAAAAAAAGATAGGTAAAAACTGAAAATAAAGGTTTCTCCTGGAGTTATGAAAGTGTATGACTGCATACTGCTTTGCTTTTAGAATACATTTTTTGTCCCATATACACCTTTTCTTCCACAGATAAAATGCTTGTTGAAAAGTGGAGTAGGAATGCAGTACTATGCTTAACCACTATTTCAACAGAAAAATTAATTAATTTTTTAAAAATTTAATCCTTCTTGATTAATCTAGAATCTACTAGAGAATTTGAGAGATATGCTAACAAAAAGATTATGAAGAAAAATCCGAAACAGTGGTGGTTGTTGATTAAAAATTTCAGATTTGTTTGCCAAATCTCTCCTCTCCTATTAAAAGAATAAATTACATTTAAAATTTTTTTGTTTCTTCACTATAATAACAGCAGTAATATTTATCAAAAATATATAATTTTCTAATACATTTTGGTCATTTATCAGAGCAAGATCAATTTAATTTTTACCAAAAGGACTGCCTTCAAGGTACCCAAATCAGGTCAAGAGGAAAATAAAAGAACTTGTGTCGTTAACACAGGATCTTTCCCTCTCTTCAGGTATCGATGTTGCATTCTGTCTGAAACCACCAGTCTGAAGTCACCATTTTCATCCTGGAAAAAATTACAGAATGGAAAATACAATTGTTAAACCACCAGCTTCTAGTGATCTGTCAAACAGATTTTTAGCCATCTACTTTAACAAATACCTGTCACATGAAGGATACATTCTTCCTGACTTCCACTTTTGCTTGTAAAGAAAAAAAGTTATATTCTGTGGTTTGGACAGGTAAAAAAGAAACATGAAACCATGATTTTATCCTGAGTTTAATTTCTTAATAAAACTACTGTGGCAGGACAAAATGCTGATTTCTCATATATATCCTACTGTGTATGCTTTGGTTACTTGCATAGATTGAAAACCAGGATGCTTTCACTAAAGGGAAAATTTAACATTTAATTTCTGGATTACATAAACTTAAAGGATCCAGTAGTTACAAAGTAAAAGCCATTTTCCCACGTGTTGGCAGCATTTTTATGTTCTGTGAGTTAAAATCTGGTTATTTAATCTATGTGCCTTTTGCTTCCCTTTCAGTAGAGTTTGTTAACTTTGAATTATTTTTTTTTTTGCAATTGGTAGTCTCTACTTCTTATGAAGTGTCTTACTTACATGTTGTTTTAGTCCTTGGGAATAATAAATTTTGAAAATAATATTTGGACCATTAGTTTAATAATTATTTACCCTTGTATTAGGCTGATGTTTTTCTTGCAAATGGTAAGCAATAAATTTGAGTGTATGGTTTGTTTTTATCTATAGAAAAAGGTAAGAATTGACTTTTTACTGTTACAAGACGACTGACAACTTCTGCTTTGATTTTCTCTTGTCTGTGCAAAACTCCTTGGCAGTATCACAGGTTCCTACAGAACTGCTGAAAGATAATTTTCTTTTTTTTCCCTCTTGTATCTCCTCTTATGCCCTAGAATTCCTTCTATGTTTTGTAGAAGTCCTCGGAGGTTAAAATTCAGAATGTTTCTAGTGATTTTTTCTTATTAATGGTAATTCTTTTAATGAAATTGTTTTTTTAAAAAATAGTTAAGATTAAAGGGTATGAGTGAGCCTATTCCAATAAAGAGCAAAAACCAGCAGAACACATGATTGTCTTGAAGTGCTTTTCTGTAAGATAGTTCTAAAATGTGACAAGTTGTATGACTGTAAAAAGTTTTTTACAGTAAACATTACAGGAAAACAGGCTTGTGGCTTCGTATTGTTGAAGTACTACAGTAGTTTCAAGTCACCTGGTATAAAATTTTCTTACATTCCCTATTTAAGTAAAAAAAAATACACTATTTAAATCAGTATTTTAAGGATCCAAAATCAGAGTCTGCACGGGTGCAAATCCTTAGAGCTGCTGTTTAGAAAACCCAAATGGAAACGAGAGCAGTAATCTGTAGCTCTGATTTTAACACTTTAATAATGTAACTAGGATGTAACAGGAAAATGCAGGTCTTGTGAGGCCACTGCAGACTTCTTGAGTCACAAATCATTTAAACTCGTATTGAAAATGTGATTTTTGAGGGCCTCTTGTGGCATTTGGCCACCTCTGTCAGTAGAACTGCAGTCTGTGGAAGTGTGTACATTAAATGTAACCAGAATACTATTAATATTTCCAGTTGCTTTTGATCAGATGAATTTATAACACCCAGTTTCATTCTAGAATGTGATATTTTAGTTGATGACAATGCTGTGTTCATTAATCCTGTATTTCAGATACAATCCAGTTCCTGCAGGCCTGGTAAGTGAGGTACTGTAGACATACTTAGACAAAAGCTTAGTAAATGTGTTCATCTCATTTTAGAGAACTGTTAAAAAATGTATAAATTAAAAGCTCTTTCTATTGGAAGTACTTGTAGTACAGCAATAATAAACAAGTTTATATAGCTTGTAACTTCCAGAAATTTCTGGGCTGGGGACTAGAAGTTGAATTCAAATTTGTTCTTATCTACTGTTTCAGTTGTAACTTCTATTTGTTTAATTGTAGCATCAGTGAGTAGTTCAAATATGCCTTTAGAAAAACATGAAAAATTGAACTGATTAACTTTTATCATGAACTGTGTGTCTGCAGTCATTAAACTGTGTCATCATCTTTATTTTTAGAACATTAGGCTTCATATTATTGCAGAAAATCTGTCCTTTTTGCTCAAGCTAACGTGTGCAACAAGGCTGTGTTCCTGTTAAATTCACAGAATTGTCCTTGTGAAGAAAAAGGAAACAAACAGTGGGGTGAAGGAAAAAAAATTGAGTTGTCAAAGCAAGGAGCCCTCAGAATGGAACACTGCTCCTTTAACACCTTTAGATAATATATTGACAAAGCAGTTTTAATCAAGTCATCCTACCAAAAAAGAACAAGATGTCATTGTTCTGTTTTAGTTAAAGTAATACTTCTTTGTGACAGGGATGTGAGAAATACTGGACAATTGAATTTCACAGTTTTTCTGCTAGAATTTTTTTTCTTCTTCTGTCATTATCCTGTCCCAAGCAAATCCTTCACATTTTCCTTGAGTTGTAAAACAAAGTAAGAAAGCCTAAAAAGAAGTCTAGAGAGGAACGATGACACCCCCCTAACACCCCCCTGGACTTCCCTAAGCCCCACCAGGACTTCTCCAACCCTGTCAGGACCGCCCTTGGATCCCCCAAATCCCCCCAGGACCCCCTGACTGTAGAGAGACATTGTCAACCAGGTGCCTTGAGTTGCCAAAGAGTGGGTGTGAGTCCACCTGTGCCTGATTAGGACAGGCCCCTATTGGGCATGAGCAAGACCAGGGGGCCAATAGAGGTGGGACACACACCCACGAAAGGCAGCTCAGCTCACTCTGGTGTGAGGCATGGAGAGGTCAGCAGCTTGTTGAGCCTCTGGAGCAAGAAAGGCTCTTCCCGCTACACTTCTACCCTGGAAGCGCTGTGTGGTGGCTGGAGTCCTGGAAGAGACCAGCAGCTCGTCGAGCTTCAGGAGCAAGAATGGCTCCTCCCGCTACACCTGACCCTCCCTGGACCTCCTCAAATTCCCCCCTGAGCCTCCCCAGACTAACTCAGGACCTCTTTGAATCCCCCCAAATACCCTCAAGACCCCTCTGTTCCACCTCTAGGACACCCCCCCCCCCGAGCCCTCCAAACCCTCCAGCATCCCCAAATCCCCTCCAGGACCCCCATGCACATTTCCAGCCCCCCAGGATCCCCCCAGGGGTCTGACTGCAGGGTCTTGGTGGTCATGATGAAGCTGAAGGCCTCGGGGTGCAGCTGCAATCCTCCATCAGCAACCCCACCTCCCCAAAAGTGGCTTTGAAATCCCAGAATTTTTGGTTGGAAAGAGCTTTGATGGGGGAGGTGTAAATGCTCCTGGGGGACGGAAGGCGGATGGGGAGAGATCAGATGAGTGGGGGGAACCTTGGGGAGGGGGAGTGGTAAGGGGATGAGGGGGCAGGGGAAGGCTTTGGGGGCATTTTGGGGGGGTCCAGAGGGGTTTTGGGGTTCTGGGGGGCACTTGAAGCCAGGTCAAGGCAGCAAAGGGGGATGAGCAGGGCAGCAGTTGCCCAGGAAGATGAATGTTTCCAGGATGCTGCTTGTTCCACCTGAAGACAGACACCAACGTGAACAGCACTGTGGAAAAATCCATCTCTGCACTTGCCAGTGTGCCACATACAGCATTCTAAACTAAGTTGTTCAAAAAGATCCCAGTTCAGTAAAGTATTTCACCATATACTTAATTCCCTCTTCTATCTTCTCCATCTCTTATTGAATGTCACCATACACTAGGATATTGCAGGGAAAGCTAAATTTGGGGATTCTGGGGGGTGTTGAGTCCAAATTTGGGGATTTTGGTTGCATGGAGTCAAAAATTAAGAGATACTTTGGTCTGTTGACTAGAAATTTGGGGATTCTGAAGCACATCAGGTCAAAATTTGGGGATTTTTGGGTTGCCTCAAATCCAAATTTTGGGATTTTTGGGTCTGTTTGGTCTAAATTCAGTGATTTGGGAGTGTGTAGAGTCCAAATTTGGGGATTTGGGGAAACTCAGGGTCCAAATTTGGGGTTTCTGGGGCTTGTTGGGTCCAAATTTGGGGATTTTGGGGTGTGTAGAATTCAAATTTGGAGATTTGGGGGGGCATCAATTTCAAATTTGGGGATTTCAGGGTCCCTTGTGTTGAAATTTGTTGAATTTCAGAAGCAAACAATGCATGCTGAGTCTGTTAGGACCTGATTTATCCTAGGAGGGCATGGTGGCAGCATGTCTCCAAACCTAGAGTCACTAACCTCATGTTTGAATAACTCTGACAGTACTAGAAACACTCAAAAATGTTTTTGCTGTGACCAGCAAAGGAGGTTCCGCCTAGACACATCCACATCGATTTCCTTTTGCTAACTTGGACAAGACCCAGGCTATGCTGTTCACACTGGCTGATGGTCTCCAAAAGCTGTAGAGAGTTTGCTTTGGAATTTTCAAGTGATCTTTTATAGAAAAAAAAGAGTTTTCATAACTCAAAGCTGATGATATAGGTCATAGCTCAGATAAGCTCATGTTAAGCATCCTAGCACAGACACCTGATTAAAAGGCTGAAGCTGGCTCCAGGTTGAAACTCTGCATTCAGGTCAGTACATTTCAAAGTTAGAAGTAAGTAGCAAGATTATCAAATTAATATGTCATACACACATTCTAGCTCCTTAAAAATGGAATAAGGGTTTAGCAACAGTTTTATGTTGCTAAATCTTATCTTTAGAAAAATATCATTATTTGTAGATGTCAGAAACCAGAGAATAAACCTCTTCATTTGCTATTTCCATATACATTTCCAGTGGATAACTGTCAGCACAGTGGGGAAAAAAAAAAAAAAAAAAAAAAAAGAGAAGAAGAAATGAAAAATAAAACGTCTATAACACTGCAATCAAATCAGCTTTCAAAATTCTTTTCGATAAACTGAACAGATCATGTTCCAGGCATTTACTCAAAGACTTGAGTAGTTTCTGTGACTTCTTTTCTTCATGTTTTTCAACTGTTAAACATTGTGCACTTAAACTTGCATACCTTCCAGCGGCAGGCTGACTACATGGGTCAAAAGCACATTTCTATTTGCGTGCTTCTGTTGAAGCAGATATTGACTGCTTCACAGCTTTGCATTTCCATTCAATTTTAATTCTTTGTAGAGTCTCTGCTTTCCAGCACAAGCTTTGTTTTTCACCCTTTGTTCTTGATGGGTAACTTTTGCATATCCATAAACCCCATTTTTTTTCCACACAGCCCAGGTCATTAAGATATCCTGATCACTGTTTACCTGCTCTCTCAGTTATCTATCACTCTTCTGACCAGGCTGTGCTCAGTAAGTCTGCTCGACAGAGGTTCAGAAACAACCTCTACAACCAGATGATTAAGCAGCAATAACCTGCTTTCTGAGATACTAACCTTAATTAATCTACCATGTATGCTGTTGATCTCATATACTGCTTATATTTAAGTGACAGTGTTTCATGGCTGAGGGCACAATCCTTCCTCCAGCCCCCTTTCATCACCCAGAATTGCAGACTCACATCCCCTGGGCAAGAATGAGTGTGCTTAACCCCGTGAAGGCAAAGAGGAAGCATTGACTGGCAAATGTTGATTTCCTTTCTTCTTTTTCTTTCCCTCCATGCACGATTTTTTCCAACAACAATGTGTGATATTTATGAAATTTGATCACTTTCTGCAACCGCGTGAAAATGTCAGCCTATCGATTAGTCATGGGCTGCTGATTGCAAGAATTCACTCAAAGGCTTGGTATTCATCATTTGTTATTTGAGTGGTGTGTAGAGGCTTCCAAGTCAAATGACATTTTTACTTTTCCCTGATTGATTAATTGACCTTTTAAAAACTTCTGAGAGCTTCTTTTCGAAACAGAATTTTGCACATGAGGAATAGAGATGTTTCTTTCTTATGTCTTATCTGCTTAAGAGAGATTACTGTGAAAAAAACTGCTGGACCCACCCTAGGCACATGGCACAGCTAACTGTAACAGGACATTTAACTGTATGTCACATCTCAGAAACGACAGAAGCACAAATCAAAATTTTGCAGAAAATAATGTCATTTGGCAAGAAAATGGACAATGTTATTCATTATTCATGTTATCTCAGCTACATTTTAAAAAACTAAAGCAGACATTTTGATAGACATGTTTGATCCAAAATGGGTCCCAAGATGCTTCATAATTGTCCCTAGGGTCCCCCGTTTTGCTTTGTTTGTTTGTTCTTTTTCTTTTTTCTTACATGATGTTTCACTATAACTGTGGAAGATAGAAATCTTATGGAATTTGTTCACAGAGATACTGTGTGCTGTATGAGAACCCATTTTTTTTACACTTCTATCTAGCCATGAGCTAGAGATGGAGATCCATCTTCTGACAGTGTCTTGCACATGTGAGAGATGCATGTAAATATAGACTTTCTGAGATAACACTTGATTTTGCAGGCATGCTTGTTTAGGTTATTTGGTTAAAGATAATACATTATGAAAAGCAATTAATGAACAGGTCAATATGTACCAAAAGCATATTTCCTTTTTCTGCATGTTCTTCTCATATACCTAATAGATTATCTTAAATGTCTCTGTGTCATTTACTCAGTGGTCTTATAAGGCCAGAATTTAGGGTGTTAGCATCCTGAAAAATCATTAGTATCCTGGGACACCCTGCATCATAAGTTCCTCTTTTCCTGTCCTCTGCCTCAATGATAGTCAGAAAAGGCACTCGAGATTAATTGCTCATGCTGAAATAGAGACAGCTGGTGAGTCTTGCCCTGTCTGGGTTAAAGTCTTAAGCACCTACAACAGGCACCCTTCCCTGGATTGAAATATCCCAGTTTGGGTCCCCCTGCACACACTGTTTGTCAGAGCTTGTGGAGTGTGTGGACAAATGCAAATCTCACAGTGGTGATAGAATGTAAAGGTAGAGAGGATTTTAAAATGCAGGTTGGTTTAGTTCTTTCTTTGAAAGCATACTTAATGCAGATGATAAGAAGGCTTATGGATATTTTATTATTTAAATCTACATAAATAGCAAAGCAATTTATAATAATGCATTACAAATCCCCAGAGTTCCCACCTACATTCCAGCTCTCACAGTTCTTCCCATTTTCTGACTGCCTGGGGAAAAGCAAATCTTACCATATCAGTAATCTGTCGACAGAAAAGTAACATCACTGTTTCTGACAACAGAAGCAGATTATCCTGTAACAAACCTGAATTATCATATCTTTAAAATACCAGACCAAGTTTTCACCAACTTGACTCATTAGCTACTGTACGAGTTTAGGAAAAAAATTCAATTGGACCTTTTCCATGTGTTGTTTACATTGTGGTGTAAGCTTCTCCTATGGAAACCACTGTATGCATAGACAAGGAGATCCTGAGAAAGTAAGTCTGAATCCAGTATGCTATGAATGCTATAAATCCAATATACAACAAATACTCATCTGTTGACATCCCTCAAAATATTTCTCCTTACTTGAAAAATTGAAAGCTTTATCATATTTTCATGATAATTTCCTTCTATGTTCAGATAACTAAATAGAAACATAGGTTGATAAATATCTATTTATGAGCCCCTTTCAAGGTTACAAGAGCATTGTTAGTTGCTAACATATCTACAGTGGTAATGCAAGTTGCTACAGAAGGTCAGTAGAAACGTTATAACTTAAAAGCAGCTGTAAATGCCACAGAAATCATCAGAGATGATTTGTGGCAGTAATATTTGTAGTTTATAGTGCTGCAGTGTACTCCCAAGAAGATGTTAAAATTGTCAGTTTAAATATTGCTCTGCTATTTTTCAGAATTTTTGGGACAAGAGGAATTGTCTATATCTTTGAGAACTCTTTGAAAAAGACTTTGCCCTGGCTAATAGTTTCCCAGTGGAGATAGCACAGCATATTTTATATATGAATACTGTACTGTAAACAATTAATTTTCAGTGTGTTCAAAATATTTTTTTAGCCTTTTCACTGTAGACCCCTGCTAAAACTTTGTATTTAAACTTCTTCAGTGATTCAAAGAGAGTTGGAAAGCCTGATAGTTCAGCTTCTTAGAGCATCCCTGTTACAGAAGACGTGCTGGACCCAGATCTGATTTCCAGATGACTCAGTGCAAGCTGATGCAAATACATATTACTTAAAAGAGTTCTGCAGTTGCTTAAATTTTGCTCTGGAATTAAATCTGATGCCATTAATCCTCAGGACTAGAAGAGAAAGCAAGTTCTTCTCCCTAAACATCAGATCTGAATAAGAAGATTTACCACTGTATTCCAGTTGTAGATGTAAAAAAATTGAAAACCAGAATTTACTCCTACATCTTCAAGGAAGCACACGTTGTGCTTTCCAGAGCTGCAGGTAAACTGTCACTGCTGCTATTTGAGAGATCTGCTAGAGGATGCATTCATCAAGATAAATGGATTATTATGCTTCTAGAGGTGTTTAGTTCTGTGTATAAAGACCGTCGGTTTTCTGATAAATGTTATTGCTCATATTTGTGGGCAGGTTACTTTATTTACACTTTAAACTCTGCTTAACTTTGGGTGGTTTTTTGTTTGGTTTTGGTTTTGGTTTTTGTTTGTTTGTTTGTTTTTGGTTGGTTTGTGTGGTTTTTAAAAGTGCATTACATACGCATCATAGCAATTATGGGTTGATTTTTACATGAAAATCATAACAAATTACCATAATCTAAAAATGGGAAGTAACTTAAAGAATCTATTATTACTGTTGTTGTTGTTGCTGTTATAATTATTATTAGCAGTAGTATCTTTGAAAGGTTTTAGTTAGATAGCTCAACAGGGTTTTGGTTTGTGTTTGTCTGTTTTTATCTCCAACATTTTTGGGTGGAAAAGGAAGTATTTTCATGATGGAGAGAAGAGAGAGTTGTCTTGACATTTTTTACTGTCAGAACAGAGGGTTCTAGGAAGAAAAATGTTGCCGGTTACTGATGTTTGCTACATGAATGCACCGTTGAAGAATAATTTATTATTATTTCTTTTTATGAGGAGCATAAGCACAAAAGAAAATAACCCCAACAGTTTATGAAACTAACATCTCTCTACTTCAGACTGCAGCAGAATCATATAACCTGAAGAAGGAGGTGTTGAGGAACCATAATACACAAGTAGTGAAATATTATAATGTCTATCACATATGTCCATTAGTTGATAGGTGTTACTATATGAGCATTAAGAAAATATCTTGCTTGGTAGATTATTCAAGCAGCTCATTGTGAACAAAACCTGGTATTTTACTTGGCATAAATATCATTGGGTAAAACATTCCTTTAGTTTCTTAAGAAGATAAACATAATTCATAGGTAAATCAATCTTCTGGAATGGCTTTAATATTTATGAGTTCAAAATTTACAATTTGAGAATGTCCTCTAATATCCTCTTTAAAATGAACATTTCAGCAAACAGTCAATAAGCCAAAAGAATATTTGCAAAAAGTAAACAACATAGGAGTAAACACAGCCGAGTCAATTTCTCTATGGGCAGACTGTCAGTACTAATCAAATGAACAAAGAAACTTACTTATTATCACTCACATTATTATTATAGCAAACATTTATGGAACTTTTGTGGGGTCTTCCAGGCCAATTTCTGCAGTTTATCCTGTCTAAATATGGAAAATTCTGAAAAAAACATCATGAATTTCTGTTTGTTTTTTTGTCTTTGGAACAAAATTCTGCAAATATTTTAAACTTTTCAGTTTTTAGAAGATAACTATATAAATTTTTTTGTTTGTTTGCAAATCTTTTTGAGAGAATTTCATATTCCCACTTTGAACTGCAGCACAGAGAAATTCCATGTAAAAACAATTTTAATTTACTTTTTCAGTGATGTCCTATGCTAGGTAAATACCTGAATACTGACATTTTTGTCTTGTCTCATAGACTTTTCATGACAAATTTTAAACTCAAAAGTGAAGTACCTTCAAATGAGATTCTTAAATCATGTTATGTAGATTAATTATTGGTATATATTGATTAATTACTGATATTATCCAAAACAACAACTGAATATGAATGCCTAAATCCAGGATCACCAGGATAAAGGACTGTACTCAGTGGATAAAGACCATACATATATTTTCTTCAATACATTCCTTTCTCTAGACTTAAATAAATACTGACTTACCTAATACAGCTGATGTAACGAAATTGTATAAACTGGAACCTCTTTCCTTTTTACTTCCAAGTCTCCATTTCACATAACTTCTTATATTGATTTATATGTCAAGTGGGCATAAATTAACAAAAAAAAAAAAAAACCGAAAACATACAATCTACGTGTAGACTCATTCAATTTTATTTTTCTCATGTTTATTTTTTTCATGGCAATACAACTGAAAAATCTGACTTTTTATAGTTTCATATATACTGAGAATGGTGTACTTACACTTTATACCCGCTTTCATCCATCTGCTATCATTGCAGTCTTGTTCATTACTGATGTAAAATGCTTCCACAAATCACAAAGTGTTTTTTTTTTTGTTTGTTTGCAGCTTGAATTAATATTCCTAAAGCCTGCTCAAAGTCTTTATACTAAATAGTTATTAGGGTGCCACAGCAGTACTATGAAAACTGTAGCTGCATGAGTCAATCATGGTGAGATGTTGGGATCTGTTCTTGGGAGAGAGCAGCTTGAGCCCATAGTGTTCAGATATCAGCATCAGCAAGTAGATCCAGAATATTTTTCTACATAGATGACCCTTGCATCTAAATCATATAAATTTAAGTCCTCCTTAGGATAGAATTATCCTAAAATAAATCTAATTTTAAATTCAGTGAAGCAATTTTATTTCTGGTTCTTACAGTTTACTTTACATGTAGTCCAGAACCTCGAAAAATGTCTTCAGACTGGTAATTGCTGATCCTAGTAGGTCAAGAGGACTCAAGAGCCTTCATTTTAAAGTAAAAGTGTAAAAAAGAAGTTTGTTCTGCACTTCAAGGGATTACTGAATAATAGTGAGCACACCAAAAAGAACGAGAGAAATAGCAAAGCATTTGGAGTTTACTCAAGCTAAGACAAAAGCTCTCTGGAAAAAAAGCAACCCCCAAAGTAGCAAGTATAGCCTCGATAGACTTGAACGAATAGAGCTAAAATGTTTTTTTCATATTAGAAATGTTCTTTTCATATGCTTGGGAGATCCCTAATAAAGCTGGTATGACCATTTTTTCCATGTGCATTCAGTGCAGGCCTCCAGAAAAGTGTTTTGTAAATCTGAGTTTTCTGCTATTCCACTACCTTTGAGAACTGCTGATTTTCTTTAGTCTGAGGCTGAGTAACACTGAACTATTGGGACTCATTATTTTGAGCTCTAGTTAATGGGAGGCCAATGTTTAAATTGAATCAGCCATAATTCAAACATGTGGCACTCAAATACGTGTTTTCTGGGGGGGGAATCATCATCTATGGAGAACGTCATACTTCACGTTCAGGTTTCACTCTCTTGCCTCAAAAAAACTCTATGCCTTAGTAGCTTCAGGAACAGACAAAACTGGTTCTTGCCTCTTTTTTCCATGACAGGGTAAATAGGTTGTTTTGCTCCTCTTTAATGTGATTGCCCCAGCAGAAAGTAGGGCACAGACTGACAGGGTTTTTTTTATGAAAGCAGGATGCAAACACTTCTTTGCAAAAGCTTGCTAACATGTTTCTTTCTCAAACCTGTTATTGGTCTTAACTAAGACTAGTTGCATTCCATACTTTCATTTACAATTTCATAATGATTGAAAATATTTAAATTTAGTTTTTAATTAAATAGAGTCTTCATTAAATTTAAAATGTGTTACATATGCTCAGAGATAAGCAGGTCTTTTACTCAGTCATGATTTAAAACAAGAATAAATTCTTGACATATTTTAAACTCAAAAGTGAAGTACCTTCAAATGAGATTCTTAAATCATGTTATGTAGATTAATTATTGGTATATATTGAAAGCACTTTGTTTTGTGAATAGAAACTTAAATGCATAGCACGTGACAATTAAGATGCATGGCCCACTGAGTGAAATAGAAACTAATTCATCCTTTAACACAAGAGCTAGCCAAAGAAAACATAATCATCTACAAATAGGATGTCATAAATATATAAAAAAATTACATATACGATCTCAGAATATGGAAAATGAGTGGAAAAGAAAACCACAAGTAATTTTTCACATTTCAAAAAGCCAGGTACTTCCTTTTGATGAATTATAAGGTACTGAAAAGATTGAAGTTAGATTCCTTGGATAATTTCTGTGGTTATTAATGTAACACTTGGTTTATACCTGAGCAAATATGGATTTCCTGAGTTCTAGTAAAAAAAAAAAAGGAAATGTAAAAAAAAAAAAAAAAAAAAAGTTTTATAAGACTAAGGGAAACAATTAATTAATTTTCTGTTATTCCTAAAAACTAATAGCTACTATTCTTTCATTACTGTAGTACACATCTTTTACTTCAAACAGAAGAAAACTGATTTAGTTCATCCTTGTTTTTCCTCTAGTTTTCAAAGCCATGTTCCACTATTTTGCTGAGAATTAACTATGCTAAATCAATTAGTATGAGTAGAGACTGGGTGTATTTCCCAGGAGGAGTTACATCCTTATTCTTGGCATAACCTTTACATGAAACAAAGTTTGAGAGTCTTCTTTTGAAAGCACATAATTTTGCAGAGATCCTTCAGGACTTTTTTTTTAAAAATATTCTAAAAGTAACTGCCTGTACTATGCATTCAGAGAAATGAACACTGTTATTACAAAAGAGCTGGTTTATGTACAAAACTGGCCTCTGGTATTCAGCTACTGAAAATGGAGTGCCAAAACAGAGAGATGTGCTGAGGTGAAGTGTGATGGCTGCTGCACTGGATGAGAAGGTGCCTAAAGATACAATATAGAGTCATGGAAATATAAAATGGGTTAGGTTGGAAGTGACCTTAAAGATTGTCTGGTTCCAACCTCCCTGCCATAGAAGTAATGAAAAAAGTTCAGTCGTGTCAGTAGTTGAGGTGATGATTGAAAATTAGTCTGGTGAACAACTCTGGTCCCCAACATCCAGGGAAAACAACACAAGTCTAACATTCACAAGATCACAGCAGAAATTAGCCTCTCATAGAGCCAAGAGGGGTAGTGCAATGATGCAATTTCAGCACTTCATAGTCTTCCCAAATCTGCCATTGTCTTGTAGGATGACCAGTTAACCCGGTTATGACATTTCAATGAGCTCAATAATAATAAAGTTGTGACGTAAACTATAATCTGTAGTGAATGGGGAACTGTAATGCTACAGCTGTGAAGCTTCAATGCTAGTAACTCTAATAGAGATGCAATATCTCTGTCCCTCTTTATCCAACCTGCAGAAGCAGAAAATTACAGGAACAGATGTATGTTTCCTTTGGAAAGCACTTATTTTGGCATTTATAAATCTGTATATCAGATTTTCTCTCTGTCCTTAGTTTGGCAAGGCACAGTGAAGTAGATTAACCCCAAGAAAATGGAAGGGTTTAAGTATAGTTAATGCATTAAAATTTGCCAAAATTAGTCAGTGACACACAAGCATGTTTTATAATTTAATTTGGATATCCATCCAAACTAAAGTACACATTTGTTCAGAATGCCTGTGAAAAAGCTAAATACAGCTCGTGTTCCACTTCATCCTTAAGAAAAGGACATGTATAAAATTAAACGTTAAGAAGTTTTCTGTTATTCACTGCCCAGAGAGAACAAACTTACTTGTAACTACTCACTTCCAGATCAGGAAAACAATACTTTGTGTGCCATGCTAAAACTATAGAGGCAACTAAATCTAATAAAACAGTAATAATGGGGGACTTCAACTGTCAGCATATAAACTGGTCATATGTCATACTGGGACGAGGTTTAGAAAGCAATTTCTTGACATTTTAAGCAATTGTTTCTTAGAACAGCTCGTTCTAGAGCACACAAGGGGAGAGGTTATGGCCCTAAGTAACACACAGAGAGTTATTTCAAGAACTATAACTGAGCCACTATATAAGAGTGCCCAAAACACAATTACATTCAGATCCTTATGGGAGGCACTGTACAATAAACTGACATTAAGCTTTTGAAAGGTAAAATTATTTAGTATAGGGAAATCACTACAAAAAACCCTACCAAAACCAGGACCTCTATCCTCCCCCTAAAATAAAACAAACTAGAAAATTGAACCTCTGGATTCTGCAACATGGCAAATACTTACCCATCCTGCCTTAAGGGTATCTGAAAACACGTGGCCTTAAACAAAATTGGAAGTGGAAAGGACTGGCACTATTAAAATGAAAATATCATTGTTTGCTGTAATATCAAAAATGGTATTAAGTGTTGATATAGCTACATCCATTTTTAATGGTGGTACCAGATTATTCATAGATCTTTGTCCAACATCTGAAACCACTGCTCATAGGTCAGTAATAATTCATGTACACCTGCTCAATTGAGTTTCATAGATCATACATTCTATTTTTCTCATTAATAAAAATGGGATTTTTGGCAGCCCTCATGACAATTTAACTAACTTTTCAGAGCTGTGAAGTTTTGTTATTTGTTTCAGTGGGAGCAGACTTAGGACAGTGCAGTCTCATGTAAAACATTTTTAAGGTGGTTATTTGAATCCCAGTTTTTGCAATAAGTGAACACTTCTAATCAAAAGCTTAAGATTTTTTTTATGAAGAATATCATTATAACTGAGCATCTTTGTATCACTGACTATATTTCAAAATAGGAAAACATAGGGAGGAGGAGGAACAGATGATGTCATTAGGGAGTTGTGATTTACTACTTTCTGCTGAAAATAAGACTGCTTATTGTATGATGACTAATGCATATCATGTGTTTCTAGTGTGGTGATTCTGCCACTTGGCTCTGGTGAGACCTCACCTGGAGTACTGTGTCCAGCTCTGGAGCCCTTAATACAGGAAGGACATGGATCTGATGAAGTAGGTCCAGAGGAGGGCTACAAAAATGATCATAGGGCTGGAACACCTCTTTTATGGAGACAGGCTGAGGGACGTTCACCCTGGAGAAAAGAAGGCTCCAGCGAGACCTAATAGGGACTCTGAAGGGGCCTACGGGAAGGCTGGAAAGGGACTGTTTGCAAGGGCTTGGAGTGGTAGGATGAGGAGCAATAGTTTTAAATTAGAGAAGAATACATTTAGATTGGATGTTAGGAAAAAAATCTTTACCATGAAGGTAGTCGAAAAATGGAACAGGTTGCCCAGGGAGGTAGCTGAGGCCTCATCCCTGGAGATACTCAAGTTGAAGCTTGATGAGGCTCTGAGTAATCGGATCTAGTTTAGGATGTCCCTGCTTACTGCAAGGGGGTTGGACTAGTGGGACCTTTAGAGGGCCCTTGCAATCCAAATTATTCTGTGATGCTACGATTCTAGTTTTGTTGCAATTCCCTTGCATTTTAAAAAATGAAGAGGTTTTAAACC
This sequence comes from Calypte anna, assembly GCF_003957555.1. Lineage (NCBI taxonomy): Eukaryota > Metazoa > Chordata > Aves > Apodiformes > Trochilidae > Calypte > Calypte anna. The sequence goes on along the minus strand of NC_044254.1, from coordinate 18,158,307 downwards.
TTTTTATGAGATAACAAAACATAAGGAGAATAATAACTAAGAAATAATCAGAACTCTCTTTTTCTTTTCGGATTTTTTTCTAACAATTCCCAAGAGCCACATTTTCTGTCTTACATTAGTTCCTAATTGCTTACATCCTTCCCTTAGGAGCTTGTAGCCTGGTGCTTTCATTTCACTTTCTGCTTAAAGGTTCAGTATCGAAATCCTCATATGGGTTTTTTTCTATTATTTGTTTGGTTTTGGTTTTGTTCTTTTATTGGTTTTGTTAGTTTGTTTGTTTTGTTTTGTCTTCTTTCTCTTACCTGTGAAATTTCTAATAAATATATGCTTGAATGATGAGTGGTTCTGCAGCATAAAAGAAGCCACTTTCAGGGTAATGCTTTCATGACTGTCTTGCTAAAAATTTCCTTTTGCGATCAATTTTGTCAACTAAAAAAAATCACTTCAGCCACAAATGGTACCACTAAAGTTCTGGGGGTAACAGGTGGGTTATGGATACTGTCCACTTGGTATGATGAATTATTGGTCACTCGTTAGCATCTGAGAACTCAAAAATATTTCCATCAGAGCAATACTCCTCTTCACAGGTGCTCAATGAGAAAATGAAACAGGCCTATAAATGAGGTTGTGAATAAACAGTGTAAAAATGAGCTCATGACACTGCTAATATTTATGAATATTGTTCTGAATTTCAGCATAATGTAACAAATCTGAACCATACTAGTTTGAAACATTTGGAGTATACATTGTATGAAAAGGAAGAAATACATAATCTATCAAGAGGTAGAATAGAGACAAAGATTACCCACCCATCTGTGTCTTGAGGTACAGATTCTTTGAGATCTTAAACACTTCATAAGTGCTGGTAGGTGATGGCTAGCTATTGGGAATGCTGGAAAGTTGTTCCAGCTCCTGTATTAATATTTCCTCTGCAGGCTGAAAGGACAGACAGACTCAAAGCAAGAAGAGGATGCATCAAATATTCACATTTAATCTTAAACTAAAGTCTTTTCAAAAAAAAAAAAAAAAAAAAAAAAAGAAAGAAAAAGAAGACTTTGTGCTTTTTGTATGGGAAAAGATATCACAAATATGACTCTACACAAGCAAAAATATAACCCTTACATATACATATACATAAAGTGTATGACTTTCACATCATATGTTATATATAAAAGACCTTGGAATTAACTTATTATTAATTTTTATTTGCTACATTTTCTTTAAATTATGCACAAGGAAATTGGTTGCAATGTTAATATTGCAAAACCACAGTGTCTGTCTACATATATATTTTTTCCTATGTTGCGTTCAGCACATACATCATTTAAGAAATCAAATGTATCTATTAAACTAAGGTTTTAAATATTTGTTTCATGAAGTAACATTAGATATACAAAGTAGGCTTGCAGATGCAGGTCTACAACATAGAAAATTGAGTATGATATATTGAAAAAGGGCAATGAAAATTCACAGAATATCTTATAAATCAAACATTTCAATTCTAGGCAAGAAAACTCATACAACACAACTGATTATTCCAAGGATGTGCTCTGAGAAAGCAATGAGCATTCAGGCAACTACAAAAGATCTTTGAACAACTCAACTGAATTTTTAACATACAGACTACATGGATAACATTTTTTTAGGATCATGACCTCAGATTCACAAGATCTAGACCCACTGAAGCTAATTGAAATTAGTTTCTTTGACCTACTATACAGAAGAAATACAGTGTGTTTTTAAGATTAAATGAATGATCACTTGAAGTCTGAAGCAGTTCACTCATGGAAAAATTATGCCTATGCTCAACTCTACAAAAACTGTACAGCACAAGTGAGACCTATAGTGCTGCCTGCAGATAGTGTTCATATTTTCGTTGTTTAAATAGCTAAACTTCAAATATTTATGTTCAAAATATTTATATTAGGTGGCTTCCTCAGATAGGTGAAGGTCTGTGGTTGATGAAGAGCTGCTGATGGGGGACAGGGGACATGACCAGGCAAGGGGACTGTAGATTTAAGTAGCAGAAAGATGCATAAGTACTTCAACATGTCAAACAGTCTTAAAAAAGAGATTCTAGCTCAGCTGAAAAGATGTGATTATGTGTCAGGGCAACTGGAAAAGAAAATCAGAAGATAAAAGAGTCAATGGCATCAGTAGGTAGAACACAGTTACAAAAGCATCAAAATTTAAGGGATAAAGGAGGAACAGTTCTGCTTTAAGGATAATCAGCCCTTCACAGTTCCAAGGACAATATTAACATAACCAGCAATTGCAATTCCTGCAGAGGCAGAAATTTCTGATTTGGTGTCATCTTTTCTCAGAAGTACTCTGTCACCTTTTCTTCAATCCCAAATCTACATTCGACCACTTCCTCTAGTTCTTTCCTTGCCCTAGCAGAGCTCACCCCTATTTATTCCTAATCCTATTTTTAACTATGTTTGAAAGGATCCACTGCTGTCATAAGAGATCTTAGTAACAAGTAATGTTGCATGTTGAACAGGGTTGGCATGCTATCTCTTGCCTACACACATTAAAATATACTTTTTTACCAAGTCAGGATTGCAGTCTAGAATTCCTGTAGTCTGCTGTAATAAGTGCAGGTTAAACCTATTTAACCAAGTATGCATCTCATTCCACACTAATGATGATACACATAGAAAACAACAATCTTGCATTGTTAGAAATCAGTCATTTTGTGCAAATGTTATGAATCCAGAAGTTTTAGTTTCACTGGGGAACCTTGCTTGTTGTCAAAATGATGTTTTATAAGTGGAGTTTGCTGTTAAAACCCTAAATTCAGTAGCTTACCATTAGGAACAATACATATACACCTGTTGTCATTAGAACAATGAAACTGTGATGTTACCATGAAGAAGTTAGGGACTGATATAGTAAAGTTGCTGAACCTGAAACAATTTGTAATATAATTGTATTCTGAACATCTGTGGTGCTATGTAATACTGATTACACTGAAAAATCAGTGTCAAACTAAGCTCCCAGCTGACTGTACAGATGTCAGAACAATGCTAGGAGGGTAAGTTAATGTTAAAGTATAACTCAAACACTGCACTGAAGACAGCTATATAAATCTTCTTAAAAATACAGCAAATTTGTTTTCAGAGCAAGCCTGGCCATTGTGCAATACTAAAATATGAAAATATCCACTGAACATAAGACATGTAAAACAACATGCTTTCCCTTAGTAGAATTTATCCAACAGACTATTGAAAGAGAGGGCTGTGGAAATAAACCAATGTGTGACATGGTAATTAAATACTGTATTATAGAGCAAACATACTGGGGAAATAAATAAGAGTTAAACAGCTGGTCTTAATTCTACTTCATAATCATTTAAGGATGAGATTGTGAACTCAACATGCTTTTAACATATTGAAATGTATATACAAGAGTGATGCAAACATATTGCAGGCTATGTACATCTGTAATGACAAGTTACAGAAAATTTTTAAAGCAATAACATACATCTCTTTTGTGTCAAAGCAGGATCCTGACATATATCTGTCTCTTTCTTAAAGGATTTCAGTGATGGACATTCCTCTCCGGGCAATCTATCCTAACATTTCCAACACCATTAGAAAATTCTTCTTAATATATTGCTTGAATCATCTTTCATGCAATTTAAATTCCTTATTTCTGTTTCTATCTGTCACAAACATGGAAAACAGACTTTTCCCTGCTTCTTCGCATCAACTTTCTATGTATCTGGAGACTGTTATCTTGTCACACTCAGTCTTCTCCTCCCCAGGTTAAGCAATCCAGTTCATTCACTGTGTTCTCTAAGGTCATGTTTTATACACATCTGAGACTTCTTGTTATAATCCTCTGACTCGCCCTAATTGGTCCACATTTTTATGAAGTTTTGTACAGAAAGCTGGATCTAATATTCTTGCTACAGACCACAAACAGAAGAGTACTGCTCTAGCTGAGAAGAACAAAGGGTTACTTCACATGAAGCAATTAAATAAAGTCTTAAATTAAAGAAAATGTTTTTCTTCTGAAGCTGTACATGCTTAATTGCAGTTACTGGTATATTGCTTATCTGTAGAGTGAAACACATCACCAGTGATATATCATTCACTCTAGCCCCTTCCTTTGGGTCACTCAAGAATGGCAGCTACAGTGAATAGGCTTATAGTTGTGCTAAAAAGCTTTTGGCTGGTGAACCATGTTAGCTGTCATCTCAAGTGAATCCCTTCAATCAACATAATAAAATATGTTATCAAAATCCTGTATGATTAATTCACTGTAATATATCAAACCTGAAGGAACTATTAGGATGGAAAAGAAATGGATTCTTCTTATTATTGTTACCAGATTCGCAGCTGTTTCAAGAAGAATGAAGAAACAACAGGGAAGGTCATATGCTGCACTACACAAATTTACACTGTTGGAGATTTTTTTCCCTTAGGATTAACTAAAAGTTGATTCAGGTAAAAAGGAATTTTGCGTTAGGGAATCTGTGCACAGAATTCCAAACAAATAAAGAGCATATAGTTTCTGAAGCAAAGGAGCTCTATATATGTTACAGTTCATTGGATAGGACCAACACTATGTACTGAAGAATTACTCCAAGCCTTCAATAAATATTTACTCTGCTGTTTAATGAAGATTGAATAACCCTTGGAAATTGACAGTCATGTGACTAAAACAACATTCCCACAAAGTATGTAGCCCTCTCTTGCAGGAAAATGTTGTATTTTGGCAAACTTTCGCAACGTCTTTAATTTTTGTGGGTGCTGAAAACCACAGAGATGGAGAATTGCTCAGAATCACTAAACTAGAAAATGTGTATTGTCTTTCTTTTGTTCTAAATAACTGATCTGGGACATCAGAATAGCTGCATTTTCACAGCATCTTTGTTCTGCCTGTTCTTTCTCAGATTCTGAACCAAACCATCTCAAGACTGGCTAATGCTGGTTTGCTACACCTGAGGTCAGAGAGCAGCACTTCAGTGCTCATTTTCAGTCAGCTGTTTCAGCTGTCACCTGTGTTGAGCTGAGGATGCCATATTTCCAGTCACACTGTAATCTTTTTATGCCAGAGGTTTTCCACAGACAATGTCAGGTGGTGGCTGGGTTACATCCTTGCAGGGTGTGTCTCACATTCACCCTCTGCACCTACTGCACTGTCTGTGACTGCCAAGCATCAGGGCCCTTCTGCCCCACATTCCTTTTGGCCCCTGCCAGTGTTGCAGTCACCCTCACCCTCCCTTGCAGAGCACATTGCTCTTGCCATTTCTTGGCATACACAAGTTATTTGTCATAAAATGTTTTGCACAGTCAACCCCTGCAGTGGAATTGGGATCAATAATTCTCAGATGACAAACTTGCATGGGAGACACTGTGATTCATAGTCAGTACTGGTGGAAATGGCTTCACTCCCTTTCCTGCCTCACCGCTGTACATATCCTGTAGTATTATGTCTTTAGGAATTTTTTATGCAGCTGAAGTATTTGAAGCTGAGGTACCTCAATAAATTCCTTAATAAATAAGTTATCTGCTTGTGCATTCTTTGCACCTTCCTGCGGTGAAGTGCTTCCATTCTCCCAAGAACACAATAAAGCTAAGACAAGCACTTGATATCATCTGTAAGCAGCTTGTTTTCAAAAAAACGCTCAGGAAGGAAGGAAGGAAGGAATGGTCCAGAGATATCAACGTGCTGAGCATGGCATACTCTTCTACCAATATTCTACAAGTTGTGTGTTTATTCCTCATTGAGAAAGGTGTATCTTAGTCTCTAAAATGTGATAAATGGGTGAATGTACATTGACGTTTTGATTTAGACTGGGATTACAATTTTTCAAGTAAATAACTCCTTTTTTCTCATTTGCTGAGATTTGAGTCATACCACTGAGCAGTCTTGGAGCTTATGAGCTGGATTCCTTTCAAATGAAAAATAAACCAGAAGCAAAGCTCCAGGAGCAAATCCAATGCACTCTGGCTGCTAATGGGCATAGAGTTCACTGGAACTGCCAAGAATTAATATGAAATATCTCCCCCTCCCCAGATGTAGACATCTGCACCAGCTGTTTTGTTCTGTAGATTTGCTAGCATACTTGAGTATGTCTAATATAGATAGAGACATTATGAATGATTCAGTCTGTTAATAGAAATAAGAGTTTTCTTCTAAAGTTCTGTTCCAGTTTATATTTGCATGCATGATTTCAAGCAAGCTCCCTGGGGCAACATTGTAGAAAATTAGTAAGTTCTTATTTTGTGTATGACCAAAATACATGGATTAGTAATTGGTTTAATATAACATAAGTGATTTTGAAGGACTCAGTCATGATTATGCCTCCTTCACACAGTAACATCAAAATAAAATGTCACTATGGTACAATGCTAGGAAATACATTGATAAAAATTATTCCTCTCAAATGAATATCTACATAAGATGCATAAGAAATCTATAGAAACACGATCTCTTTTAATGTCAGTTTATGAAACATTTTAATTGGATGCCCATAAATCTAACATCACCATTTTTTATGGTTCTTAAATTAGCTTTCTTCGTTGATGTCAGTGATTGTGAAAAATACCATAAACTATGAGGGGAGAAATCTTGTGATTTATAACCCTGATCCCTATTGCAAGACTGCTTACTATCATTGTAACTTAAAACTGGTTTTGCAACACAAAATCATGAACTATTAACAGCAAACTAAACTGAAACATCAAACAGAACCAAAATGCCTATGAGATGAACACATTCCTCTAAATGTTTGATAAATAAGGTCCTTAAAAATAAATCTCTCAGATATGTAGTTTATATAACTAGCCTATAAAATGAGCAACATTAATGTTAGATCTCCCTATCCAGGTTTTGGAGCATGGTAAGTTTCTAGACAAGAAACCCATCTGAGTTAGTCACATGAAGAGACATTTTCAAGGGCAGATCCCTTACGTGGAAATCTCTACAAGACAGGAAGATTGGAGAAATGATGCTGGATCTATTTCTGAGGGAAAACATTTAGAAGCTGCAGAATCAATCAAGTGAAATCACTCTAGGAGCCAAGATAAATGTATGCTGGTTTGATTACAGGTTTTCATATTCTGATGGAAAAAAAAATAATTCACAATTGAAATTTACCACAAATTTTAAAGTGATTTTGTGACACCAGGTTAAACAAAGTCTTGTCAGAGCCCTCTGAAATAAAACCAATTGCAAGTCCTCCTTAAACAGAAACACACGGTCCTGAGAAAAGTCAGCTAGGTGACTGTTCTGTGATCTTTAGCTGAACATGCAGAAATGTTAACACTGCCCTTTCTACTTCTGCAGACCTTCAAATACAAGAGTTTTGCCCCTTTTGACCCAAAAAGCGGAAGTGGTATGCAGAGTGCCAGAAGCTCAGTAAGGCACCTCATTTAAACCTAGTCAATTAAGGGCTTTAAATGTCAAAAACAATATTTTTAACCCAGTCTACAAAACCAGTGAGAGAAAAGAGTGGGCAAGCTTACTAATGTATAGTTGCACAGGGTAAATAAACTAAGGTTCTTTAAAGGAACCTTTCATTCTACTTTTTTGATGTTATAAAAAAAAAAAAAAAAAAAAAAAAAAAAAAAGCAAAGCCTGGATAATAAAAGGTCCTGCTGAAAACAAGGAAACTAGTGTGCACAGGCACGCTTCATTTTAGAGCATAAGTGGGATTTTTAAAATGTTAATGTTGCTGAACAACAAACAGGTTTTTTTTCAGCAACATTTTCCACGGAATGAGAGTCTCATCTGAAAATGCACTTCTAATGACAATGTCAATTAAAGGAATTCACAGGCATTTTTTTCACTGGCTTTAAACTTTCTATTAGCCTCTTGCAAGCCTTCCTTTTCTTTGTGAGCTGTTTCTGGATAAACCCCAGCCTTACCAAGCCAGTGGCAAAATTCATCAGTATTTCACCTTTCAAAGTCTGTTGCAAGCTTTCACAAATGGATAGGATGGGTAATGGTGTTCAGAGAAGACAATGTGCAAACTTTCAAACATTGTATGAGAAATAGAACCAGGTAATTCTTCTTTTCCCTGGTTTTGGAACATGTTGAGAGGTATATTTTTCTTGCATTATTCTTCAGTACTTATGCAAACTCCCAGCAGTGGTATGGTCCCTGTTCTTTGACAGTGAGCTAAAGAAATGACATGCACAACATTCAGATCAGGACACCAAGTGACACAGCAAGTACTCTCACAGCTTTGACCTTCAACTCCTTTTCCACACTGACTCACACATTACATTACCCATCAGGCAGCAAAAAGCACTTTGCTGACAAAAGCTGCTTTTCACTTACGGTCAAAGTGGTGAAAATATCCTAGGTAAAAGGACTGGGTTTTTTCTTTCCTTTCCCAATGATGAATGCCAAAGAATAATGAACAAAAGGGGAACAATTACATAGGAAGTATCTGATTTTTGACACAGCTCTATTTTCTACCTGATTTAATGGGAGGCAGAAAAGTGACAAATTTAAGAGCAAACTTGAAAATAGTCATTTCTTCGGTTTGCTGACCAGTTCAGCTTTGAGTTACCTAATTTGTCCCCAAAGACTCTTTCACTCTTTGACATCACAAGAAAAGTCTTGTGTGTTAAAATGTGCATCTCATTACATTATGCAGCACAGGCCCCTATAATGTGATAAGATAGGACATGATGTTAAAAAAAAGTATTTTTGTGCTTCTGCTAAGACTGTATGTTCCAATATTTTAAAAGTCGGTGAACAGAGGAGCCTCAGAAGTTGTACTGCTGCCTTACAATGGCATGAATACTTCACCAACAGAAATTATTCTCCTAATTCTGGCCTTGCCTGACTCTCAGTTTTAGTTTATAAAACATTCCTTGTTTAATGCTTGATCCATATCAAAGGGAAAGAAATCACTCACTTAAACACAGTTAATTGCCTTTACCCAAAAATGAAAGACACAGTGATTTAAAGTGGGCAGAGACCCACTGACCTTAAATTATCAACAGCTAAAGATATGGCCCTCTCAGTTTCATGGCATCAATTTCCAAAGATGTTGTTCAGTGCTAGATTTTGACACTGGGTATTCTGCTATAAACTGAGGAAAACTCAGCTGAAATCCATGTTGCTTAGACTTCTGTGGGTAAAGCTAAGACTTGCTCCGCATCCTCAGTTTTACTCAGAGGTTAACCTCCTACTGCCTCATAGTCATTGGGGACTTATCTAAATACCAGCAATGAAAACTGTGCTAAGAAACTGTATTTCATCTTCTGGGAGATTTGCTGAGTATCTCATGTGATTTCTTATTTGTTCCTCCATCAGGTGGATAAAGTAAGATTTAAACTTCCAGCTCAGTGTACAACTACTTGTACATACATTTTCTTGGATGCCTTCTCAGCACAAATAGCACATGTATTTATTTAATTGAATGAGTCAGGGAGGGGTTTGAATAGAGAGCTGGATGAAAGCTTGCAGATTTCCATGGAGAGCTGTGTGTGTGTGCACATGTGGATGTGCATTTGTGAGGCTGAGGGTGGCAGGGCATCCAGGCAGAAGGGAGACTACTTTCCGCAAATATTTGATCAGCTGCCTCGCTGCATCCCATGTCTGCAGGGTTTGGCTGAGCCCAGTTGCCACATGCATGCCAGGAGATGTCTTCCCTGAGATCCTCTGTGAGAAGAAACTTGGGAATGTCAGGGCTGTGGGTCCTGCCCCTCCAGCCCACCCCACTCCTTTCGTCCCTTTCCACACTACAGACCCTGTCATGAAAGGTCTACTCCAAGTGGGAATCAGGAGGCAAAGGGTACTATCCCACTTATTTTCTTTCATTCAAACTGGATAAAAAAATCTGATGTGGAAACAGAGCTGAATATTAATCAGGCTGTTGCAGAGCCAGCTCCTGAAACCTGGACTCAGTCCTTCTCCAGTCAGGGAACATTAACTGAGTGAATTATGAGTAAAGCCCCCCTGTGTTTGTATAAAAGATGATAATGAGCTAAGGCATCATTTGCAGGAGAGGAGATACACGTTTGATCTCCCTCTTGGGCTTGATCCCTGCTGCCACCCACCTCATGGTGCCCTCCTGGCATTTGGCCACAGGGAGCTCTGAGCAGAAACCAACCTGGGGCACGAGGCTCCTGGATCCAACCCCAGCCCTGTGCTCCTGCCATCTGTGCTGCTGCCCAGCAAACCATACCCACACAAATGAAGGGAGATGGCTGGAGGAGTAGCTAAGCAATTTTATGAGGAAAAAGACAACTTTAGATTAAAAAAGCTCTGAAATATCTTGACCAAATTAATGGTCAGATTGTGCTGGTGCTGGTTCAGGAGAAGCTTCAGGGTGGCAGAGGTGAAAACATTGCAGGAAGAGATCTTTATCTCATCCTGTTATTTAGCACCAAAATCCTCAACAGAGTAATGGGCCAGGAGGGAATATTTCGTAACATAGTGATACATATGTTCCATAAAACAAAGCAAGCTACTAGCCCACCTTTGCCCTCTGAAATGCCTATAATTAAAACAGGTTATCCTGGAATTAAGTCACCATCACCAGGGGAAAAGCAAGGTGTCTGACAGGGACTGCTATAAATTCCTCTAAATTGTGCCACAGTCTGAATTCTGCATGTGGGAGTTTCATTGGGGTACTATTTGCAACCATGATAATATTCTGTGTTTTGCCTATGAATAGTGGTGAGTCTTTTCTAGTAGGCTGTCAAATGACTTCAGAAAGAGGAAGAAAAAGCAAATGAAAATAAAATCTAAGCAACCTCTCACTTTCCCTTTGTACATACAGGAATAGCTTTTCCATCCAGATGGTTCTGTGTTTATCTTTTCTTCATGCACCCTCTTCTAAAAAAACCTCTTTCTCTACTGAGATCCGAAAGCTCTAACTTCACTCAGTTAGTGCCTCATTATATACTGGAGAAAGCCTAGTGTCTGCAGTCCTTGCTATACTCTCTGTCTTGTTTGTCTCTGGGAGTGAAAGATGAGGCAGAGACCCACAGATGAAATCCTGGGCCCATTAAAGGCAAAAGGAGTTTTGCCACTGACTTGTATGGGGTCACAGTTTTGCCCTCGGTCTTTTATTTCCATCATGTACAATGTCAGGCAGCCTGTCAAAGCTGATGCCTAATCAGTTCATTAGGCTGACATGATCAGATACAAATTCACCAAATCTAAACTGTTTGGATCTGAAAGGAGTATAGTCCACAGAAAACAGCCAATTTTTACACAAAACCTTCAGACATTTATATGTGCATGTGAGTTATTTCTAGTATGGATACATGTTGAGAATGCACCCAACAGTTTTAAAGCCAAGAGTTTTCCACAACGTTATAAAGTAAGCCGAACTATGAAACTTAATTGCTTTCATCTTCACAGTGCACCCACCATGATTTGACTATCATTACCTTGAACTGATACCAAAGCAGCATGGGTATATTAATCTTTTTTAGGAGCAAACACTAAGCACGGGCAAGTAATAAGAAGAGCAATATGTGCAAAGGTTTTGGAAACAGTGAACATTATGCCAGCACATCTGTGCATCTTGTTCAGACATAGAAATTAATTAGCTGGAATTGACTGACAAAGCAAGGGCAGTTTTCATATCTTTTGTTCAGTGTAATGTACGATCGTAATGGCTATTCAAGCTCAATTTCAGTTTCCATATACCTTGAAATTTTACTGCAACATCACAGAAAACACAAAGCTGAGAGCAAATTGTACAGTATGTTTTCCAAATAAAAAAAATAAAACCTGAACTAGATTTGTTTTAGAATTATGCAACTTCAGTGAGGATATCCTCAATCTAGTAAGTATTATCCTCTTCAGAGGATAACAGAGATTTCACTACTATAAGTGGTATCTTAGCAATAACAACTCCATTCTGTAGAATGCATAAGATCAAGGGTATCTCTAAAACCTGAAGATTTAAGGCAGAGTTTTATTTTAGCATTTTAATCTACCTCCTGCCCTTTCTCTCTGAACCAGCAAAATAAAACCAGACATTCCCCAGCATGGTTGATGGAACAGCCTTAATGAAAGGCTGAATTTTGTAGGGTGTATCAGAGCAGGGCTATTTAATAAAGCTGCAAACTTCAGTAAGGGCCAGCCTTGATACAGCCAAAGTACACAGTCCTGTGTTGGGAGAGCTACTGACCGAGGTAGTGGGGACTCAGAGAGGTAGAGGAGGGAGTGGGGAGGGTCTGCAGGGCTTGGGCATTCTTCCAATAAATCCTCATAAGGCCAAGAGGCTAAAAGCCTGAGAGTGTTCACATTTACCCTCATATTAAGCATGAGTAATTGCCTTACAATGAGTAGAGTTGCATGAATGTAAAACTAATGCAACAGGGAAGCTTGTCCACAGGATGAGGAAGACTGTTCATATAGAGTAATAACCCCCGACTGATATGTGACTGCATTTTTAGAATTGAACTTGGGCTGAACCTCTCTCAAGGTTACAAAACTTTCTGGTAACTGATGTGCAGGCCTCTCCAGTTTTGGCTCCTGGCCTAAATAAGGACTGAAAGCACAAATAATGAGCCTAAGAGCAGTTCTCACAGTGCTTCCCACTCAAATGAGAGGAAGCAGGAGGAATCTCACCACGCTGCCTCTTTTCAGATGACTTCCAGCCCATTTTCCGGACCTGAGTTGTTTGTCAAAAACCCCTGGTTTTGACAGCAGCCTATGTGACTTCTTCCCAACTCCTGCATCAGCTGCTGCTTCTTCAGCACCCTGTTCTGGGGTACCTGATGGGGCAGAGACCAGTCTGGTGAGTCTCTCACTGTATGGACTATTAATCCAGTCTCAAAGAATGCCATGTAGGCATCCTGCATATCTGACACGAATTCAGAGATATACACTGCTTGGTGCCTATCCTGTCACACATCACTGGCATCTCAATCTGAGTTCATTCAGAAGAAATAAAAGCATATATTTTTGCACTGTTCTAAGAGATATCCCAGCTACAAGGGCTTTTAATAAATGTCCACAAACTTTTATGGTCTGCTTTCTTTGTGCCAAGAGATTTTAATTCTTTGCCTTGTGTGCTTTCCCTTCCAATCTCATTCTTCCTATTTTGAAAATTGCATCTTACATGCTATCCTTTTATTTTTATTTTTCGATGGTGAAAACAGTTTCAGGGAATATGAGATGCAGGTTCTTCTGGGAAAGCAGGCATGGGTAATGCAGAAAGCCAAAACAATTTGTGTCAGCAAGAAGGCCTGAATGTGTCTCTCTGATCTTTGCTACAAAATCCTAAATTCTGGTCTGGGTCCTCTCTTCCAGTCCATCCAGGAGAGGGGACTATGGAAAAAAATCATGTTTCACCAGAATCCCTTAGAGATACCACTCCTGCATCTCCAGCCCACAGTTCCTGCATCAGTGACTCTCTTCTCACCTTTTCCCACAGTTTTCTCAAGATTTTTCACCCCAAAAATGTAGATGAGCACCGTGTTTTGCCATCTGTTCTTCTGTCTTGTAATTTCCATGGAATTTTCAATAAAACACGGCAGTTGCACTTCAAGAGACAGAAAGATGCAACATTTCAGAGGGACATACATTTGTGCCCATCAATTTCGGGGCCTCCTAAATCATAATAAAGCTGCTGTATATTGTAATGCAGTTAGGATTAATAAGGTTGCTAATGTTGAATGTAATGATTAAACTGTAGATATTTAAAACCAAGAACAACCCTTTATTGAGTTATTTGTACCACTTGGGCAGGTCTGCTCTGCCTATACATGTATGAAAAGCTAATAAATACTTTTTCCATGGAGTTCATGTTGGACAAGAGCTGATGGTTTTACATAGCCACTGATTAATGTTTATGCCACAACTTTAATTTTTCTTCTACCTAGCCTGCCTGTATTTTCTTTTCAAGCCTGTTTTCTGATCACACTGCTGGCCTCAAGGTCCAGAATGCTGCTGGAGGCTGAGACCGATGCAATTATCACTGCACGCTATTTCAAGCATATGTTCATTATCACTGTTTTGCACAGAGAACACTTGATGAGAACCAATTGATTTTACAGCACCAACTACGGCATGATACAAATGTTTCTCAATGGGAACAACTGCTGGGTGAATTCTTATGCTGATTAATAAATTGAGTTTCAGGAGGGACACTATTTGTCATTCAATTACTATTTTTTGCTAGTTCTTACAACTAAAAGAGGAAGTGCAAAAAGATGTGTTAAAAAGCCCTAAAACTTCACTACTTTTCATTAGAAACAACAGCTGTGTTATGAACTAATCCAAATTTAAAAAGAAAAAAATTAAAGACATTAAAAACAAAGAACTTTTTTTTTTCAGGAAAAAACCCTCAACCAGTACTGAGCTTTGCTTCCTCTCACCCATTGCATTGTGTCCTAGGTGTTCTGTTTTTAAGTTTAGTGGGGAATCTTTTCTTCATTGCTTGATTTTAAATTTTTGATTCAACAGAATTTGGTTTTTTGTGTCTTTCAAGTTATCCTAATATTACACCCTTTCACTTGAATTTGTACATACATGTGCTAGTTTTACATTGCTAAAATGTATGCAGTGTTATAATAAATTTACTTAATCATATCAGATGGTAAATCAGGTTCCCTGACAACCTATATATTTTTTTCTCACCTTTCCTTACCTCTAGGTAGCTTGTGTCATGAACAACATCAAGTGTTTTCTTTGATGTCTGCCTCTGACTTCCTTTAAGAACATCACTTCATAAAATGTCGCGGACCATTTTTTTTAGAAAAATTGCAATACTTGGGTGTAACAGTGTTGTCTGCAGCAGATATTCTGTAGCTGATGCTTCATTATTAGCATTTTGATTGTACCAGATTTATCTTGAGATGAAAAGTAAACATCATTATCCTCACTGGAACACAGTATACTTACTTTTCTCTGTAATTACAGGTCTGATCATTACCATTGCCTTTCGTCAATGACCCAGGAGCAGTGGAATATGGAGGTAGGATTAGAGTAATGTGTGATTGATGATGGCTGCTTTCACTACATTATGTGGTATAAGTGAGCACCTAACAGATGGATTTCATCACTATGTAACATATAAATTCCACTATATGATAAATTTTTGTACCTCCAGTGTACTGCAATGTTCTTTACAAAAATAATGTATTGCTCTAGTCAGAACATTCATTAAATTACAGTTTATGCATCTCATTATACAGAAGAGAGTTTTCATCTTCTATTAAATGCTTTTTATTAAAAAAAAAAAAAAAAGAAAACAAACAATTATTATACAGCAAATTGTTAGGGGTTTTTTGGGTTTTGTATGGAATGTTACAAGATAATCTAACAAATCATTTTGAGTTAAAAATGCGAAGATAGAGAAGATATTGTTAGTCTTTTTATTTTCCTGTGGCTAAAAAATGGCTGTCTGACCTGAGAGCTTTTCAAGATGTTTTACCATTAGTTGTTACACACAAGTACACACAAGTAGACATTTCTTTTGCCTAATTATAAAGCATATATCTTGACCTGTGCTTTGGAAAGACCAAATTAACTAGACAGCTGAGGATTCTCTCAATGAAACAGCTTTTATAACTGAAGATTGTTCCTAAGCTTTCTTCTGGCATAAATATCTGCATTCAACTCTTAAGAGATGGATCAAAGCTCTTAAATAGAAGAAAAGCAGACCCTGTGTTCTCCAATCTGTTTTCAAACTGTGTGTATACACTAAAAATGCCATAAATACATATTAAAAATTATTTAAAATAGCTTATTTACTGATCTGCCAAGATGTGATCCCTAGCAGTGTAATTTAAAACTATTCTACTTTTTTATTTTAAAAAAGATCCTGCATGAAAGTCCTTTGAGGTATCACTTTCCAAAAAATAAAACTGGTCAGCATATTTTTAAGATTCCCTGTATTAATGGCTCTGTACACATCATGATAAGTCAACCCTTTCCCTCTTCACAGGGACATGTTTGGTTTCCTTCACCCCTCTCAGACAAGCTCAGTGTCTTACAAACTGTGCTCATTGTGCAACCTTCTTGCAGCCTGTAATGATAGGATCAATATATTCACCAGCTGTAAGTGTAGGTCTTTTAGTTCAAGCTGTAAAAATATTCATGTTTATTGCTCTAGGGTTTCCTTAGGTGTATTTGGGTACATTAAGAAGGTTTTTGTTGATATGAAGACTTTATTGTCCTTATTTTAGCAACTTCAAAGCAATCTTCAGAGTACCCCGGCAAAAAATATCAAGGCAAAGAACCATAAAAGATGAAAAAAAAAATTATTTTGGTCCAGCAGATTTCTGCATTAGGCCACACAGAGGAAAAGTTCCAATTCATTGCTTGATGTAGACCAAGACAGGAGCTGTCAGACTTTTGTACGCTCAGAAACATTCTGCTAAATAATAATAGGGACTACTCTGGGATGACTGGGCAACTCATCTAAAATAGCTATTCACATCATATTCATCTCTTCATTATCCCCCATCTGTCTTGAGAAAAATGTAGGCAAGCAGACAAAAGCCTACTTTTAACTTAGCTCAGTATCAAGAGACACAGATCCATCCCCACCTCTCAGGTATCTCTACCAGGAAAAGAAAAGAAAGGAAAAGAAAAGAAAAGAAGGAAGACTGAAAAAGAACAGGGAACCATTGACAGAGCAGAATGAAGGTCAGAAGGTCAGAATGCCATGCAGCACAGTTTGGTTCCCAAGGGCTGGTCACCTTTCTGATCTGCAGAACCCTCCTATGCAACCTGAGTAGCAGGGTTACCTTCCAGTTTAACACAATGGCAAACACAACCAGAGAGCATTATGTTGCAGAAGCAGAGAGGAGTTCCCAAATCTGGCAACAGTTCTGCTTTTTATATACAGAAGTGTCACTGATGTGACAGGATCCATGTATTTAAGTTAACTAGATTTCTTCTTTTAGGTTTCTAAGGAAGATATTTTATATGTCTTTAAATGAATCAAGGTTCACACTAAATTTTACTGCTACTAATACTTCTCCATGTTTTACAAAGTGGTGATATAATCCAGCACAGTGTCTGAGTCCCTTCTGAGCTTTATCAGAAAAGACAACCTGAAACGCTTATACGTCTCCCAAAAGTTGTTTCTTCCCTTCCAAAGCTCTTATAACCATTAGACATTCTACACAGAAATCTTGCATACATTTAGGGTACTTCTAATGTACTCAGAAAAAATACATGGGCATCTTTTATTTCTCTAGTAAATGAATCTGTAAGTTGTTGTTGACTTTAGGTGACCTTCACACAAGTGTTTCACGATCAGTATGGAATGTGAGATGTCTATGTCTGTAAAATGTTTTGTTTGAAAATAGAGTCCAATAACATTGATTTATGGTTATGTCTACTCTCTAAACCTTTATGGATACTGAGTTTAGAATGAATGAAACAGTGACAGTACATCACTCTGTGTGAGGTGAGAAGTCTTGATGCATGAATCACACACATGTCTAAGTAGAGTCATTTTAGAGGCATTAAAGTTCAGAAACATGGTTCACATTTCAGAACTTCTTTGTAAACAAATGGCTTCAACATTTGTATCCTCTGTGTGTATTCAGTCTTGTAAAAAATAGTGAATGGTTTAAGAGAAGTTTCATGGTGAACAGGTAGATTTTAAAATAGAAATGAAAATTAGGGATTTAGTTTGCAGTTATGCATATTATTAATAAGACTGGCTAACTGCAATATCCTAGTGTGAGCTATAAATATATACAAGATACTGACACTGAAAACTGACAAATCTGGTAGTTAAAATTCAGATTTATGTCATGGCAGGTCATTATTTATTTGTCTGCAGATGTACTTCTCTAATAGTTGCATTGTATTATATTCTCTTTAGAGAAACCATTAGATACATTGATCTAAGCTCTCATAGCTTTTACAGCAGGCATAACACAGTGGAGTCCTAATAACTGAGGAATAGTTCTTGATTACATGTCCCAGGAGGAGAAACAGAAAAAAAACCCACTAGTGTTACACTGCTGTCTGAAGGCATTTACAAGCAGCTTGTTAGCTGAACTGAGCACTAGAAAAGCTTACACTTAAACTGTTTTGCTAGCAGATGTTCCCACTGCAGTGGTAAACTCCTCAGTGGTTTAACCCATAACAGAGACATAAAAAAATGTGGTGATACAACAGGATCTGTTTTTCAGGAGTTACCCATTAGAAGGGAGTTTCACAAATACACTGCTGTATGTATAATAGCAGTGTTTTATTTGTGGAAGGTATGTTGGGATGAGGTTCGAAATTTGACATGCAAATACATTGTAAACAAATCAAATCCCACCAAATCTTGCTCACGTGGTCAACCTTGCTGAGGGCCCGCATAAGGAAGCCAGTTAAAAACTATGAAATTCAAGCATTTCTGTCCAATTCTAGTACATATTTAGAAGAAAAAATTATAACATTCATACTTGATTTAGCCAAGATATACACATCTAAATCTGCAAAAATCTGTCAACATCTGCTCATAAATTGTCCTTCTAGATGTCTGGATGAAAGAACTAGAAATGGGCAGAACGAATACAGGCTGCCTCAGACCTCTTTGTGTTCTGCCCTATCTGAGAAGACAAATACATGCTATAATAATAATTTGTTAGATTTTAGCTCAAATGTTTGCGTTTTTCTATGTAGTCCATAGTCTCTATTTCCAACCTGTTCTATTAAAAATACTAACAGGCAGTTGCTACAGACCAGACAATAATGCCCTGTCTATGAAAGTGAATGATAGTTCCCCATTGCAATGTCATTTCAGTTTCATTCTTTGAAATACATTATAAGTTACTCTAGATTGATGCTGGATGGAATATAATTATATGATAAAATAAGGACTCTAAAGATATTACATGTCATTTAGTATGAAATTCTTACTCAGTCTTCAAAAGAGCTACATTTTTTCAGACTAGTTACCTGGTATGAGAACAGTACAATGTGAGAAGAGCATCAGCAGCAACCAATACAAAAAATTATGATCCTTCCATTACTAAAAGTGGAGCATAATATGCAGTAATTTCATCAACTCTGTCTCTGCAAGTAATTTTTGGCATGTTTTGATTCTTGGGGTGGGGCTATTTTGACATTGTTCTTTTGGGAGTGAACTTCTCAGCTAGATGACATAGAATGCCTTGCAAAAAACAGGCATAACTTATCACTGAAGGCATTTGTTTCTTCTAAACATGCTCTTCCCTTTCCTTTTCCTCACATGGAATCTCTTAATGCTTTGTTTAAAATCATTATGTGAGTACATAGGGTACACTCATCTGTTTTCTATATATTTATCTTTGACCCTATCACAGGTCATATATTTTATGCCAAAGTTGATATTCCTTGTAAAAAGTGTCAAGAGGTTCAGTAGGTCTAGCCTGAAGGAAATAAATTTTAGATATAAATAGGAAAGCCTAAATAGTAAAATTTTGTGCAGTAAGTTGAACGTGTTTTGTTTAAAGTCACCTTAATGTGCAACAGCAAGGTTTGCTGCAAGGGGAACTAGAAGGTTGTGTAAGGAAAATAGGAAGGACAAGGCAAGAGAACACAAACTTGAAGTATAAATGTGCTTCTCTGAATTTATGTTTCAGATCCACAGCTCCCAATTATTTAAGAGGTCTTGAACTTATTATGAAAGGACAACACAAAGAATGTAGTTATTGTTAAGTTTTGCTCTTAAATTTTTCTCCTTATGTAGGTCATTAGTGAAAAGAAAAAGAGAACAAAGTTACCTGCTAGCTCATGGCAAGTAAAAAATGAATCTGTCATAGCCTAGAAACCAGTAACATGTGTCTCAATCTGATTCTTATTCAAAGGTCTAAATACTTTTTGTCTTTTGAAAAGAGAAATAATAAATTGGTAAAATACCTATTTTTCTGGGCTTTGGTCAAGTGGACTACAATCCTTAGGACTTTCGATTGATACTGTCTGACTGCAGTTGTGATTGCAGCAGGTGGCCTTGAAAGAATGGGTCTTTTGAAAGACTGACTGTCAGAGTGAGATCTCACATATGCAGCATAAAAGAAAGAGGATCAATATGCAAAACACATGGGTCAGTAAGACATGTTTTAATTTTCAAAGACATTAATTAATTTCCAGTAGAAACAGAAAACATGGAAAGCTTAGCTACTGAAAAACAGCACGAGACAGAAGTGACATTTTGAATGGAAGATGGATGTTAAAACAGTTAAAAGGGAAAAGAACAATATCTAAACAAACTTGAAAATAAATGATAAGTGTGTTAATAATGTTGGAAGTATGCAATATCCCAGATATCTTAGGGAATTGGTCAGACTGACAGGAGTTGAAGGAACTTCCCCCATAGCAGCGTAGTTTTCATTTCATTCTGTTTAAAACCTATAATATGGTACAAAGGTCCCATTTAGAAATAGATCAGGTTTGCTTGGCATGCTCTTGTAGACTGTTGAAAGTCAAAGGAAGCTTTTCACAGCCTCTGACTTCAGGGCTGAGTCACTATATCCCAAATGGTTAAGCTTGAGCAGTATCACTGTCTGCAAAGTGTGTCACAGCCACCTGCTCTGCCTGCAGAGCCAGAATTGCTCCAGCCATTCCTACCCTCCTCATGATGCAATTATAGTACCACGATGCTGGGAATTTAAAAAACCCAAACAAAACACCCCT
This sequence comes from Calypte anna, assembly GCF_003957555.1. Lineage (NCBI taxonomy): Eukaryota > Metazoa > Chordata > Aves > Apodiformes > Trochilidae > Calypte > Calypte anna. The sequence continues at coordinate 18,137,739 of NC_044254.1, read as the reverse complement.
TTATCAGGGCACTTATCACTTTATCCAAGCACAGCCCACTTGGAAAAAAATTGTACATGGAAATTTTCTCAGTATTTGTGTATGTCAACCAAACGCTATTTATTTCAACATAAAAAATACCTTTAGGTCTATATCTAATGAATGACAATTTTATTGCACAAAAATGAGTTAGGAGCCATGAAACTGATGGTAAATAATCCTAGTGAACTACTGACAATACTGTATGGTGGTTTCAGAATATTGAACCACTCTGTACAGCCATGTACTATGATTCACTAATCACCCTCCTTTATACTCTAATCAAAGCAAATGTAGCCATCTCAACTTATCTTATATAGACACCTGAAGATTTTCTTCCAGCTATAACCTCCTTACACAATCATTTAAACACAATTATTTCTCATGGGTATCCCAGTCATCGCTTATTTCAGTGCATTAATAACCTAAATAGAGTTTTTTGTTAACATGTAAGAGACATAATCCAGCTTAATAAACCCTTTTTGGGAAGTTACTTAGCTCAGAATATGGTTATAACTTCAGCTATTTTTCCTCTGAGTAAATCCATATATCTATCTCATTAACAGCACCATTTAGAGTTTGTTCACATCAACATGTAAAAAGTCTGCTTCTTTAATGTCAGAGACTGTACAGTTACTTTATCAAAAACAAGCATTGGCTTGTATGGAGTGACTTTCATGACAGAATATTCACTTTACAGGCTGACCAAGAGCATCAGCTCTGTAGGATAACACATGCTGAACAATTCACTGAAGGTTACTCAGTAAGGGGAAGACAACCAACCAGAGTTCCCAGCTGTTATAACTCACGTTTCCTTGCTTCACTCATGAGGCACTGTTTCTCAATTTAGTTTCCTATTCTCTCTAATACTGTCTGGAGTAATCATAAATTAGTGCATAAAATAGAACAATGAAAAGCTGGTTGTGTCTTATCTCGTAATTACTATTTTACTCCACGAACTAGTATATTAATCAGTTTCTTTTCCCCCAGCTACTTTTTCTTTCATAATTATGCTTGTGCTGGAAAACGGTTGGGATCTCAAATGACTTCAGAGTTTCCCTCCCTGGAGAAAATAGAGCTGGCTATTTATAGCCATGGATTCTAGCACCAGAGTTCTGAATGACCATAAGGAGGGTGAGGTCATCATAAGACCCAAGTGTAGGGACAGAGGATGGAGTAAAAATATTCCAATTCAAATGGAAGTCCACTTGCTGTGTAACTGTGAACTAAATTTTTTTAGCATCCATCTACTGAATAGCTACTGGATTATGTTTTATGTTAATTTGAGATTAAAGAGCAGATTAACTATTAATTTAGCACCATGAAAATGATAGTTCCATAGTCTGAGATACACTGAGTATATCTCAAAAGGTTTTAACTCTATATTATGTTAGTCACATATTATATCCTCCAATTACTAACTGCCATGCACTTGTAGAAACTATAGCTATTGAAATAATTAATTCAAACACGCTTTGCCAAATATTTAGCAGTAGTGTACCTAGTTTCATTGATTTAGAATATCTATTGAGATGGACAGAGAATCCCTAAATAAAATCCTTCTAAAATCCATGGAAAATTAGAATATCAGTTGTGACTGTCATTCTGTATAATACTGTTTGGAATAATATATTATTCCAAATATATTCAATAACTGTCTTTTAAGATAGTGATGCTTTTTAAATTATATTGCAAGTAAAGCATGAATTGTCATTCACACAGTGTCTTACAGGTACAGAGCTTCATGCTGTTAACCTGTCATGAGGACAGAATAGTTACTGAAGTTTTCATACAGGATCTACAAGGGTAGTGAGCAGCTATATAGGTAATCCAACTCACTGTGCAATTTACACTCCATTATGTTCCATAAACATGGAAATATAGTAATATGTAGTGGACATTAACACCATCCTAGTAACTCCTGGTGTTTTAGATAAGATGTACAGCAATACATAATTACTTAAATTTGCTAAATAAGAAAAACCTCAAATGTTCCAGAGCTGTGGCACTTGATCCAGTGAAGGTAACTGCTGCTTTGGGATGAAGGCTAAATCTGTGGTTCAAAATAAAGACAATCATTCACATCTACTGTCCTAAACTATAATGCTGCATGCTTCAAAATATGATTTTGAAGCATGATTTCCGTCTCAAGGTAGATTCAATTTGGTTAATTTTAAACACAATGGAATTTTTAGCCTTTAGATAATTACTTCACTACAGATATGTGAATAGTGAAAACAGTCTATTAATTTGCTGCAGCACCCTTAATTCTCCAAAGATCATAGTTAAAGACAATTCACTGCAATCTTTATCATTTTAGGAATGCGTGAAGACCAGCAGACTTATGGAACACTGTGGATTTTAATGATAAGGTGTGCTAATGGCTGCCTCAAACATAGCATTGATCTATATATTAATCATGAACCTTTTTATTCTTAACAGATATATTAGCCTCCTTTTTCTTACAAGCCAACAAGACCATCTATGTGACTATATTTTATCTTAAAACAGTGCCAAAAGTTCAGTAATCTGAAGTATGTAGTAAGTCTCAAAAGGATAAAATTTTTATTTATTTAATAAAATATTTATTTATTTATTTAAGTTTTGCTCTGTACATACATATATGCACATGTATGTTTTTTAATATGGACATCCATAGTAGGTATTTCTGGAGAGCTGGTGTGTATTATTATATTGATATTATCATAACTATATTAGCATATATTCAGGAAGTACTTTTTTCAAATGACAGGAAAAAGTGGAAACTACAGAAAGTATATTCCTTCCCAATAAAAGATTAAAATTTAATGCAACAGGATTTAACTCAATATAAACTTAGATTTTTAAACAAATACATAATATTGTGGTGAGTTGACCCTGGCTGGATGCCAGGTATTCACTAAAGCCACGCTATCACTACCCTCCTCAATTGGAAGGGGGACAGAAAATATAACAAAAGACTTGTGGGTCAAAATAAGGACAAACAGAGATAACTTTCCACTTACCATCACAGTAAGAACAGTCTCAGCTTGAGGAAGTTAGTTTAATTACGACAGGGTCAAAATTCTTGCCAGTAATCCTGCTCCACTGTGGACTCCTCTCCACAAGTTCTTTCAGAAGCTTGCTCCAGTGTGGGCTTCCTGTGGGGTCACAGCCTCCTTTGGACACTGACCTGCCCTGGTATGGGGTCCTCCATGGGCTGCAGATGGATTTGTTCTCCACCTTGGAGCTCCATAAGCTGGAGGGGAATAACCTGCCTCACCATGTTCTTCACCACAGGGTGCAGGGGAATCTCTGCTCCTGGAGCACCTCATGCCCCTTCTTCACTGATCTTGGTATCTGCAGTTGTTTCTCTTTCACCACAGGATGCAGGGGAATCTCTGCTCCTGGAGCACCTCGTGCCCCTTCTTCACTGATCTTGGTATCTGCAGTTGTTTCTCTTTCTTATTCTCACTTCTCTCTCCAGCTGCTGTTGCCCAGCAATTTTTTTCCCTTTCTTAAATGCTATCACAGAGCTGCTACCCTATCATTGATGGGCCCAACCTTAGCCAGCAGACATTCTGTTTGGAGCTTGCTGGTGCTGGCTTGTCAGACACGGAGAAAGTTTCTAGCAGCTTCTCACAGAAGCCACCCTGGTATCATCTCCACTGACAAAACTGCAATGCAAACCCAATACAAATATGTTCAATTATTCCTGTATTCTGATTTTACAAAATGTGAGAATTATCATATTATGTTACCAGATCTAGAAACATTTTCCATGGGATTTGCAGGCCAAACCAGAACCGAGTTTTACATAAAATGAGAAATTTCGGAACAGTTTTTTTTTAAGGTAGTTGAATGTTCTATGATGCTATCCAGGCCTTCTCCAAAATATCTGGAAACAATTAACTCTCATCAACCTTCAGATTTCCAGACTTTGATCCAAAGGTGTATTTGTAACTCTAACAGGAATGAAACTGTTTCTCTTGAGGTCCATTTATTTACAAGACAGTCCTAGGGGCTTCTGAGATTGATGATTCAGTCCTTTCAGAGCAGGAAAGAGGAAGAGTAATCTATAATGAAACTCCGAGCCAGATTATAGAGATTCTTTCTTTTCAGTTTTGGAGATTCCTGGAAGGAGGATTACATTTGCTGAAGAAAATGTGTATATACAACTTATATTTAATACATCCATATATAACTTAATTTCTTAACTCTAGGAGACTTAATGTGTTTCCTTGTGAAAAATCTGCCGTGTAACCAAGTCAGATCTTTTTCTGTTTCTATTGCCAGCTATGAAAATAACTGCAATTCCTTCCCCACTTATGCAGAAAATGCATTTAATAATGCTGTGCCAGAAAAATGAGTTCAGATAAGTAGGTTTTTTTGAATTTTTATTATGGATTATATTTATTAAGAACTGCCTTTTACACATATATCACCAATGTGCCTAGAAGAAAGGGCAAGTGCATCAAATCCAGGCGTGTTTGCATTAAAAGAAGTGAGAAAGCATTGAGAGAGAAACAGAGAGGTGGTGACATCAGGAAAAAAAGAAGGAAGATCTGTGAGGAGTGAAAGAAAAGAGACAGGCCTAAAGCACAAAGCAAAGCAGCAGGCTGAGGTGAAAAAGTGAAAGGGAGGCCTGAGGTAAAGGGTGACAGAAGATCAGAAATTCTGGAAACTTATATAAAAAAAGACAAAGCTACTCATTCTGAAACACAAAAAAATTACCCTCATCCCCTCATTGGTTCCAAGGGCAGGGGGAAACTCTAGTAAGGATGGAGCAACAGACTCATCTAGGAGAAGGAGCATCATATCACTGAGCCATATTTTAATACTTGATGCTGGATTTTTACTGCTTGCAAAATTTCCTTTTCAGATAACACACATGTAGGGAATTTATAGCGTTTCATAGTTTAATACAAGCCATGCTTTCTGTTCTTATCAGATCCATTGTGCGTTTGTTTCAGTATCTAGCTCATTTTCCTCTCAACACATTCATTGCAAAGGTTTTTTGGACAGGAGTAGTAGAGAGGGAAACATTTTAAACACATGCAACATTTGTCTCTAGTGCAGCTCTGAAAATTGCAGAATGCTGTTTCAAGTAACTTCTCTTTTTGCTGTATCTTTGTGGGACTGAGTCCCACAGTGCATTCACTGGACAGAGCACTCCCATCAGTTTGCTCTCTGAGTGAGACAGCATCAGCAACATTAATAACCCATTAAAATCTAAATTTAGAGTAACCTCCCATCCTCACATAAAATAAGCTTTAACAAACCAGTGAAATAGAATCTTTCTTCCCAACGGAAGGTTTAAGTTACAACAAAAGGTGCTCAGTATTACCCACCCTTTTGAATATTCCTTACTCTAAGACATTCAAAGGCAATTTCCACTCTCAGAATTCTAAAGAAAATGTTGATCAGCTGTAGAATTACATTTACACACACACGAGCGCACGCATATATTCATGCACCTCTTTTTTGTAGCAATCATAATTAGCATCTTTTCTGGTTCTTACTTATTTACTGCTCCCTGGTGATGCAGAAAATTCTGTCTCTTTGGTATAAAGGAAGCTTTAGGAGAATTAAATCTTCAGCTGTATTAATCCAGGTACTTTGAAGTTGATACGGAATTCCCCAAGAAGAAAATGTCTATCTAGAAGCTCAGTGTTTTTCATCACGTACCATACTGAGCAAAATGATGATTCTTTCAAAACTTTCCATGAAACATTTTTTTTATTCTCTTTTTACTCTGATTTAAAGGCTGCGCTTCAATACAAAACACATATTCAAATAAAAATAATTTTTACAATTTTGCCAAACATTTCAATTTAAAGGTGTCAAAACAAAATTTTAAGATGTTAATAGAACATATTTTTCTTCCGGAAAGAAAATTGTCAAATTTGTCAGGTTTCTGTAAAATATTTTGCTTGGACACATTGACATTTTATAACCTCTAAAAAAATATTTTGTCAATATATTCCCAGCTGGACTTATAATAAATCAGTAGAGATTTCTACCCATTTAAGACAGGTCTTTTTTGCTCAGATACAGCCATCATGAGGAGAAATATGTACATACATTATCACAATTTTCTATGTTGACACTTGTTTTTGTTACTCTTTCCTATAGTTTTCTCTTGTATTACAAGTAAATGATCAGGATGGGAGATATTTGAAAACAATCAACCTAAGTTACTCTGTCAAAACACTAAGAAAAAAATACCCAGACAGTATTAAAAAAAGGACATTCAGTTGTTCAGGGTCAGCCTTTTAGGAGGAGGTCAGAATTTTTTTGGTTCTCCACAAAACAATGCCCATTATAAAAGCATGTGCCATGAAAAAAGGAGTGTGCTGCGAAATGAACATTCACAGTACTAATGGATACCACTGTGATGAGCACAACAGTCTACAAATTCACAGAATCACAGAATTGCCACAGTTTTTTCCAAAGACCTCTAAGATCACCACATTCAACTGTCAACACCCCCGCCTAGATAAAATAGCATGTATCAATATTTGTATCACCCACCAGAGGATGTCCCAAAGTGCCTCATCTGCACGGTTTTTAAATACTTCCAGGGATGGTGACCCTACCGCCTCCCTGGGCAGCCCATCCCAATGCCTAACTACTCTCTCAGTAAAGAATTTCTTCCTCAAGTCTAGTCTAAACCTCCCCTGGTGTAATTTCAGGCTCTTTCCCCTGGTCCTATCATGATTCACTTGAGAGAAGAGGCAAACAGCCACCTCCCTACAAACTCCTTTCAGGTACTTTCAGAGAGCAACAAGGTCTCTTCTCAGCCTCCTTTTCCCAGACTAAACATTCCCAGTTCCCTCAGCCTCTCCTTAAAGGGCTTGTTCTCTAATTCAGTCAAGTAGGTATGAGTATCCTATGGAAAAACACTGTTAAAAATGAGGGGGTTTTCTTTTGGGGTTGAGGGTGTTTGTTTTGCGTTTCTGTTTGTTTCTTTTGTTTGTGTTTGTTTGGTTTTGTTTGGTTTTTTCTTTTTTCCTCAATGAAAAACTTTATTTGGGCTATTAAAATGCCCCATTTTTTTGTGAAATTAAAAAATTATTGGATGTCACTTACATGGCAAAAAGTCTTTACTGATTATTCCACGAATGCCACCTATGTCATGCCTTCCTTAGTCCTCTGCTAAAACAATTATGTTGAAATCCCATCTGGTTCTGATGTCAGAGGACTCCAGCAGAGACTGGCATTTTTCCTCAGTAATCTGTAAAAATTTATTTTTGCTTTATGGATTTTTAAACTGTGCAGTGAAATTGATGAGCAGACCACAAAGTCATGCCACTGTAAGAGAGAAAATTGCCAAAAGATGACAGAAGAGAATAGGGAAACAAGCAAACAGACCTGGGCTATGTAATTAAAGCCTTTTTTCAAAAAAAAAAACAGAAAACAGGATTTTTCTCTTATTGTTTGAATTTGGTGTTTTGTTTTGTTTTGCTAATTTTCTGTAATAGTCTCAGTGTAATATTACTTTTAGTTTTGGAGGGTTGATTTGGGCCTCAGCTTGGGTTGGGTTTATTGAGAGAGAGAAGGATAGAAAGGTTGGCATTTCTGAGGTGGTGCAACGTGATGAGCTGCAGTTGCACCACCCATCATCTTGAGCTCTGCAGCACCTTGCCCTGGCCAAACTTGTGAAGGGCCAAGGTAATTCTGCTGTTCAGACTCACCACCAGCACATCATGAGCCATCAATACAAGCCACCAAGCACTGATTTTGTAGCATGCAGACCCGGAGCAAATGAACGTAATTAAAAGCCTCACCTGGAAGGATGTTTATGCAGATCTTATCAATGAGAAATTATTGAGTGCATATAGTAAAAAATCTGCTAAATGGACTCATCTGAAAATGCATTAACAGGTTTACCCATTTGTCTAAGAGATTGGAAGGAGTTGTTTGGGGTCCTCAACCCAATTAATAATATGCTATTTTGAATGTTAAGCTCTGGTAATAGTTTTTTGATATTCTACTTCCTATTTGTAGTATATACCCTCTTACATCACAGACACTAAACTTGATTTGCCCAAACCTCTACTATCTTGATGAGTATTGGCACTGGTACTGAAAAGCTGGTACTTTTCAGCTCCTCCAGCAGGACAAACTAGTGAGATGTTGCTGCAGACCAGGTCAAAACTTCAGCATGTCCACTTAATGCATACCTACAGATGCCAGTGCAACTCTAAGCAGCCATATTGTAACTTCTTTTATTCATGCTTGGCAGAGACATTCACCGCTTTATCTCACTGATTCCAGTAAGTTTATTATCAGTGAAATCCAAAGAGGTTAAAATAAAACAAAATCTAAAAAGAGCCAGAGGTGGAGTGGGTTGGGTGGGCACAGGAATGGTAAGGGTGGGAAGAAAAGCAATAAAAGTAAACACTGAGATTCCTGAGACTTGTTTGTATGAGAGACAGGTTACATGCATACTATCTGTTCATACTGACACAAATCTCATTTTTGCAAGGAATAGTACTCTAAGTAATTATATGCATTTCTGTTGCAATTTAGAAGAATTTCACATGAGCAGTAGCACCTTCTATGAATTTGAAAGCCTTGGGAATTACAGTATTTCAAGATTTGTAGTAAAATGAAATTAGAAACACTGCCAGGAGCAGCCAGCCTGAAGTAGATGGTAACATGACAACTCACCTTCCTCAAGGTTTTATCTTCCTAAAGACAGCTAAATACAATCCTAACCAGTGATTTTTTTTTCACCTCATATAATTATTTCAAAACCTCTGTGCTTTCAATACAGTATTGTTCCAAATCTGAAGGAAGTTTTCAAAATGACTGATTTCTTTTTTCTTCTTTAAGAAGAATTGTGATATGCATTTAATTTCATAAACCTAGATGACATGGGAACAAAAGAGTATCTTCAAATTATTTCAAGCATTTCTATCACTGAGATTGTATGCCGAATACAACATGTAATTTTCAAATTTAATCTCTTGAACTCATATGTTTTATAATAATGAGTTTACTCATTGAAAATTAGATACTGTCTGGTAGAACAAGATCTCCACCTAGAACTTTATGAAATCATAAACTGGAAATTGTTCTGACTTCTTAGTGAAATCAATTTTTAGAGTTAAGTCATTTAAATATTTGAGGAATATTTTGGAGGTATAAAATGAGTAGTGTGACAAGCACATTCAACTGTGTAGCCTCAAGAATATGAAGACTAGGATATCTTACCCATCTGTATACTCCTTTGGCTAGAAATCCACACTCACTTGGCTGTGGGGTTGGGGAGATGAATCAGTGATGGATGAAGCTAATAAGAGGCTATTTTTCTAGTCTTATTCCTATTTTAGCTGTTGCCCATTAGGTTCACCTACAATTATCTCTATTTTCTGCTTCTACAGAGGCTTTGCGTCAAACAGAGAAAAAGTAGCCAATACAGAGGTTTTTTTCCTTTTAAAAGGAAGAGATTTATTTGGTTTGGGGTTTTTTCTAATTTTTAAAAAAATTCTTAATAAAAAAAATCTACAGAACTAATTGTGTAAGTAACTTTAAATGTTCTTATATAGCCAGTCTCTCACTGATTCTCTCTCTGATATCCACAGTCTGCTGTTTAATGGTTTACTGCTTCCATGGGATCAAATGTGGACCAGTATCCAAGCTCCTATTTATTAATACCTTATTTGAGAGATGCTAATTGGAATTGCCAACATGAACTGCACAGACATGGTGTCAGAGAAGAAAAGTTTTCTGGAATCAGAAAAAAAACAGTCTTAAGAGAAGCTAGTATTTGTTTGGAGTGTGTTTTAGCATGAACTTCTTGCTTTCATATGGTATGTGCATTATAAAATTTAATCTATGACACCTTTAGCTGAAACCTAGTAAACCAGCTTATAGCTGGAGATATTAATTGTCTCTTGTCTGCATCCTTTATTATCATGTGATCTTCTGGAGTTTTCTTCCCATATAGTGCAAATACTCTCAGAACACTGTACTAAACTTTCCTTATTTTACTAATGTCTCTAGAACTTTACCAATGTCTCTGATTTGTTATTATAACAAGCAGAATTAGAACATACTGAATACTCTCATTTCCTCTAATTTTTTAATAAAACTTTATTAAACCATGCAATCCACTGGTGCTCATTAATGATGTGACATCTTTTAATGGTGTATTTATTATGCAGCCATGCAGACAGAGCAGAAAAGATGTTCTGAGGATATTTTTTAGTCTTTTGCTTTGAATGCTGCAGACAGAACATAAAAAGACTTTGTTTGGGGAATTTTCGGAGGAACTGTTTTGGAAAATTGAAGATACCACTTTTTCTGTATTTGTGTCCCAGGAACATGGATAAATAGATATTTGGACTTCCTATTGATAGAACATGACATCACTGGGAATCAGTTCTCCCTCCCCTGTTCTTTGCTGTATCTCTTCAAACCAGTGTACAGAACAGACAACCCTTTCACCTCCTTCAATGAAATACTGAAGCAACTGACTGGAATCTTTGATACCCTTGTGATCATCCCCTCTTGAATATTTTAGTAAGGTACATCTACATACTTTAAAAAGAGCAGACTGGATCCGGGATGGCCCTTTCACTCTTGGTAGTTATAGTACCAGATCTCCCAGTTAATGGTCCATTATATTCATCCTCCACATTTTGCATAACCTTGGTTAGTGTTTCAAAAAGGAATGCAGGATTAACCCTGAAATACAATTTAGTCTCCATGGTGATTTAATCCTAGGCCTCTCTGAGGAAACTTTCCAAAGGTGCCCAGAAGAGCTGTTAAATTATTCATTGTGAATAATATTTATTCCAAATAGCTTTTCCTGGTTGAAAATTACTCCTGAGCCAGACCTTATTGTTGTTCAGGATTATCTGCCAAGTAGCCTAAGAGGTAAGATCTTAGTCCATGGTCTAGTGAGGAGTAGTCCACTCAAGCATTTGTCCCCTCTAGAGGATAACCCATCGCATGTGATTTTGCACAAGCCATCAGTCAGGATGATTAGTCGGATAGAAAGCCAAACCAGATACAGCATATAAAATCAGACACATAGTAAAGGGTGAAAACACATAAAGCACATACACGTCAAAATTTTAATCCACAATAATTTACCTCTTTATAAATTGTTTTCTTTAGGTTTCAGGCTTTCCAGATTCTGGCTAATGATGTGCCACAAGTAGCTACTACTGAACATGTTGTTTCTGCTCAGGCAAATCACCACAATTCATCTACATTTTTTTCATCACTCTAATAGTGATATTTCATACAAAGAAAGACATTTGCCTGTAAGGAGAGCCTGATCCTTTTTCACTGACTACATTGGCTGCAACTTTCAGAGTGGTAATAACTTTCAGTCACTTCCAGTCTAGCTAATTAAACTCAAACCAGTAATTTAGATGTGAAAGACTACTATGCCAATCCAAAATTCCAGAGCTCCTGCTCCCTCTGGAACTGCTCAGAATTAGGTGCATTTTTGATTCCATAAAATGCTAAATTGTAGAATATTTCTAGACTTTAAATATTTCTGAGAGACTAATTCTTTACACCCTGCTGTTTACAAGGGAAATAGTGTCTACAAATAATACATTACATTAGCTGTCCTCTTTATCATAAAGCCATGTTGAATACTTGTAACATTTATAAAAAGACACCAACTGATTGCAAGATGAGCGTTACCCTTGAGCAAATTATGAACACATTTATTTCAGTCTTATGCGTTTGAAACTAATTTTCTGGTAATATCAAAAGTGTTCATAGAATTAATTTCCTGTCAGTTCAGCAGTATTCACGTGAATATTTTATGATTTTGCATTAGCTGTATTTGTCTAGAGTTGTGACATGATCGAGTCACTCTCTGAGGGAAACACATTAATAATTAAACTCTGTCCAATGTGGAGCACTAAAGATGACAGCATAATTGTACATTTCAGAGACCGTTTCACAAGGCAGAGAATGAGAATTGCCCTGCCACCATTTAAATGTCAATTTAGAATTTTTTTCTAAAATTGAAACAGTGTTGCAGAAAACAAAAGGAAAAAAAGAGGTAATAGAAAGACTGATGTCAAATTTGGAACCTTGTCCCCTTTTTTGCTTTCTCTTTCTTACAAAATGTGAAATAAATGCAAATGACATTCCAAGAAGAAAAGGAAAAGGCAGACAAATTATCATCCCTAACATTTTATCCCCCTTTCTTTTGGCGATATAACATCATCACTGGTTGTAGTACTAGAGCTGTTTAGATGATGAATGCAACATGCATAGATTAGCTCCAGAGAAAATACTGCCACCTGATACTGAAAGCTTTGATTAGTTTCAGCCCTTACATTTGACTCTGTTTTGCCCTGGTATCTTCAGCAGTATTTCAAGTTTTTAATCTACTTTCTAGTCAAAGCCTCACGGATAGCTCACTATATTATTTACTATTTATGTTTCTTTTTCAGCTTCTGAAAGTAAAACATTATAGGGCTTTAGCTAAGAGCTTCCAAAATTTCTGAGGTTATTTTGCAGCCACTTAAGCTTCACCAGTGAAAAATATCTGTATTGTCCTGGAGAAGCAGCTGAGCTACATCTACAGGTTGTTTACAAGGACCACTTAATGAACAGATATCCTTGAAAAATACTTATGTTAGAGACATACCAATGTTCCTGTAAGAACTCTTTCCTCCACCATTGCCTATGGCAGACACTGTACCAAAGAATCCCCAGAACTAGATCCCAGGTGATGTCTCCCTCACCCACTGCATCTTTTACCACTTTCTCCCTGCAGTTTTAAACAAAAGCCTGAATGAGAGTAACTGGATGGACTCAGGCAAATAGGTATAACTGCAAGAAATCTCCTTACAGACCCTGTGCTTCAGGTTGCTGCCTTGCTGCCTTCATCTTCCCTTTCCTTTACTCCTGCCTCCCCCTTACAGAGCCCATTCCCTTTCCTTGTGTGTTCTTTTCAGTTGATCCCCTCCTGATAAATCCTTATTTTCTTTTCATATAAAAACATTTAGCAAATTGTACCCACTTCCAACTATCTCTGTTCACTTGTTTGTGCTAAATCTTTTCTGTCACTCAGATTTTCCATCTCATCCATTTAGATTATAAGCAGTTTAGGAAAAAGCATTTGCTTCTCTGCCTCTGTTCCTCATCTACCAAAATCGTTGCTACTTGGCCACTACCATGTAATAATTCATTTCATTCCATTTCACTCAAACCACTTACATCTCTGTGGTGTAATTCAAGAACTATTTAGGGCAAATAGAGGCTTTTAATAGGTACAATCTCTGTGTTTTAAGGGGCATGTTTCTTATTTTTTGGCATAAAAATGTAAAAAAGAAGTATTCGATCTCAATGGTGTGCTGATTTCAGCATTTGGTGCTATTTTATGAGCCAGTTAAATGAAAAGAAAGTAAGCAGAAGAGAAATTTCTATGATGCTAAAAGTGATTGATACCCCTTATCACTGTTTGTATACATTTGTAGTTAGGATCTCACTAGAAATGCAGTTCTCAAGTACTGCTTAATTTTTCATTCACTAAGGATGAACTTCATTGCAAACTTAGAATTCTCAATATTGTTTTACATATTTAAGGAACAGTAGAAAAGAACATTGGAATATGAAATAGATATTAAAAAGTAATTTTTTGCACATCAGTATTTACCTGTATGTATAGAGAAAAGTACCTACACATTACTAAAGACAATGAATGTAAACGGCATGTACAGACACACGAAATTTTAATTGAAGAGAAGATTCTAATAACATGATAATAAAAGCTATGTATAAAGCGCTTTTTTTGTTTGAAACCATGACTGGGTTAGGCCAGCATATAGCAAGCTGCAAGATCACTTTTCTCCATGTTCTGTAACTAAAATGCAGTTGTTTTAAATGTGAATCCATGTCTGACTGTATAAGCTGTCAGTTAACTAACCTGTTCATTTTTTCTTGACATCTGTTTTTATCGCTTGCTTGTTTCAATACAGATGTCTATGCTGTGTAGATTCTTGGAGCCATCAAACTACTTTTAAGCGTTTTTTTAGCTAAAGCACTAAATGTTAATAGATCTCATATCTCTCAATAACATATAAAAATGTAATTTCTAACTTTTCAGTGAGCTCATTTCAGGAGAGATCCCCTTACCCTCCTGAAATATTTGACCAGAGAAGAAAGCACAACTGATCAGTGTTCATGACACTTTTCATTATCTTTGAACACACTTTCATCCATTCCTTAGTGCCCACAATTTTTAAAATTGAAATCTCTCTAGTATACAGATATCAGAACCTGAGGACACCCAATTGCTTGTGTTCAGCTTTTGGTTTTAATTGTTTTGGTTTGGTTGTTGGGCTTTTTTTCCCCAAATATTTAACTTTATATAACTTGTTGGAATAGATGAAAGATTTATTCAACTATTATTCTTTTAAAAGTGTGTAAAATTGGATCACATAAGATACTTGGTGATGCACACAGTTAGGAGGTTGATAAATTGCTCAGTTTTAAATTCTAAGAGCAATTAATATTAAGAAAGCTGATAAGATTTATCAGATATGATCCTTTTTCTCAGAAAGAATTTTAAATTACTCCTCCCAAGTGTTTTTTTTGAGTCACTTATCCAGAAGAGTGTGATGGCATGACCCTGTAGGCATGTGACAGGTAGCACTTAAAATTCTGCACTTTTTGAGCAAAGAATAGCATTCACACCTGGGAAACACTTGTTCACTAGGTCCCTCTTGTCAAGTCATGGCCCAGTCAGAACAAAGAACACCGAAAACATGGGAACCTGGTTTAATAAATATTTATAGATCATAAGTATTCATCAGTAATTGAAATGTTAATGCTAATGCTTTAACAAATTCAAATGTTATGCATACACATCCTGGGATTAATACACTACAAACCCTTTCTCTGCGGTAGATTCTCCAATTACATTCCATTTTTAAAAAATTTTATTTTATTTTAGCTACACAGAGGTCCATGGTGAACTCCAAAGATAACTGTGAGACTCTTCAATACATTTGCAGCAGCAAATATTTCAAGATGCTGTGTTTCTATGAATTTTAAAATTGAAATAAAACACAAACAATCCAGACCCTCGGGAAGAATGAGCATTGACCATATTCTAAGTCAAAGTCAGCTCTGAATATAAAAACCATTCCCCATTTAAAATAAGAACAAAGAAATACCATGTCAGAAAAAGTCAAACTCCACTGAATGGAGGGCTGCTTTGTAGCACTTGCAATGTAGTAGCAGAGATAGCTGAGCCAGTAGCAGCAGCATGAATCTCAGCATGGGTTTCTCTTTTCCAGTCAGGCTCTTTCCTGGTAACTGCTGTTTATTTCATCTGTGTTTTAAGGGCTGCTGCAATCCAGCAGTCAAGGTAGAATCCCTAATTTAAACAGAAGAATCTATTTGCTTAATCACTATACTTTTACATGTTTATACTATACTTTTTATTATAGGTGTTTTGTGATTTCAAGTAAGTCTTCAGTGGCTTTACTTACTATTCCAACTTTTGTGCAACTGAAATGTCAATTAAGATAGCATTTTTCCCTCTAATGTCAAAGTTGTGGATTTTTCAGCTCCATTGACATTTTCTTTCTTTTGTTTTGTCTTTCTGTACCCTAGAGTTTAGTATGCTGAGTCTTATTCTTACATTTCAATCTACATGTGTTGTTGATACAGTTTTACACATAAAATTTGTCCTTGCCTGCATAGCTAGAACTTCATTCAAGAGGGATACTTATTTCTGCTATTATTAGTAACAGCTAACACAGTGAAGCTCTCTTGATAGGTGAAGAAGAAAGTTCTCCCTAGGCAGTGATTCAAGGCATTCAGGATCCTGCTTTTCTCCACTCATTATATAAGGTCAGAGCCAACAAGTTCCATTCTTTAAAATTACCATTTTCTTACACAAAACTGTTATTTTACAAGTCCCAGTTAATGTTTAATAGTTTTGCATGGAGAAATGATAACCCTTGTGATAAAAAAGATAAAAATACCTATTCTAATTTAAAACAACGACACCTCAAGAAAGCTGGAGAGCCCACCTATTGAAAACAGGCTAATTTTGCTTCCTCTAAAAGTGCATGAGGAATCATTAGAAAACCAAGATATTGCCTATCCAAAACACTGGCTATTTAGAACAAATGAGTCCAGTAGGAATTAATTCTGGATCTTATGTTCTTGCTAATGATGATGATTATGATGAATAACTGACTTTTGCTGTTGCTTTTTCTGCTGATTCCTCAGATCTTGATAGACATATTGTTGCTACAGTTAATGCTGCTGGTCCAGCTGCATAATGTTATGAGAATCCACAGAGATACAAATAACCTCTATAGCAGCCAAGTGAAGAAACCTGTAATTTTAATGAACAGGGAGGGAAGTTGCTAGAGATCACAAAATACTGCAGGACATATACCATAGCAGGTCACTGTGAGAAAATACTATGCAAGACATAGAAGTGGCTCTCCATCATAATTCTATAAAAAAACTGAGGCCCTAGGAGCTTGTTTGGTTTGATGGATGTTTTGGTTTGTTTGTTTGTTTTGTTTCCAGTTAAGTGAAATGGCCATGTATTACAAAAACAAACAACTGAAACAGGAACTTTGTCTTTTTGGTGCCAGTGCCTCAGATGTCATTGAGGTTAGTAGCAGAAATGTTCACTATCAAAGCCAGCCTGTGTCATGATTATTGCCATTATCTTAGAGCAGCTGATTCCCAGACATATTTAGATTTCAAGTCTGTTGTAAATAATGCAGGTTTTTGCAATGTGTTTTATAGCACATAACATTGTTTGGCTCTGTTTAGTGAACAGGGCTACCCTAAAACACCTGGAGAACAAAATAAATGTAATGTAGGTGAACGTATTTTAAACAGGACAGGAAACCGAAGCAAACACTTTTGATCTTTGCCCAGTAGTTAAAATCTCCCTAACTCCAAATGCTGTTCCTTATCAGCTTAGGAACTCCAAAAGATGTCAAATGTTTAAACTAGGACATAGAGCATCTCATTTATAGGCAGCCTAATATCATAAAGATCTAATGACTAGCAAGGCTTTACATGATATTGTCTTCTATTAATTTCTTAATAGACTTGTCCTGCAGCACAAAAAGCCCCTGTCATTAGTGCAGATGATATTTTTTGTAATTTAGGGAACCTATATAGAATTAATGAACTAATAACACAGAGCTAGAATATTGCAGTATTGTTATAAGTATATACAACTGCAAATTTGACCTTAGAGACAAGGTTTTTAGAAACCATCTGAGCACAGATCTGCTGCTAAATCCTAATATAAGTCCAAATAGACTGAAATAGCTTTGGACAAAAGACATCCTCCTCAGGAGAGCTGAATTTCTCATGCCTGTCTGCAAGAGGTTGGTATCTTTCCACACCCACATTCCATAGACAGAAAAAAAATAACCTGGAAGTTAGAAAAGAGATAAACAACTCTGAAAACTATGAGGAAAAGACTTGTGGCAGGATTTATAATTTTGGGACTGTAGAAGGAAAATTACAGTTTTGGTTTCACGGCAGGACAGAGGGATATTGTTTAGTGTGGAATGAGTACTAGCAATTAAAAACTTAGAGGTTCAGTAATAGAGGTTAAGATGTACAAAAATATTTTATTACCATGAGGTCCCAAAGAGTATCCTAGAGTGATAAGAAAATGGACAATTTGTTTTCCTTTTTGAAATTTGCATCCAGATACATGGTGAAGACCAATGATTTTCTTAGAAAATCTACTTAAAGACCAATTGAACATAGAAGTGTAAGTTGTAAAGTGGAAAGCTCACACCATCAGAAGTGAATAAAGAGGACTGGAGATGAAGTGGTGTGACACTGGGGTTTTTTGTCAGACCTTGGAGACAGCAGGCATATTCAGCCCGTTGCAACAGTCTGGTAAGTATCTAATGGGAAAGCTTAACAGGATTCATAGAATTAACAGTCAAAATTGCTGACATTTTTAAATTCCCAAAGGTTTCCTGATAGCTTTAGTATTTAAATACTGAAGGATTGTAGTTGGTATAAATCATTAATTTGGTTAAATCAAGGAAAGGAAAAACTACACAGTGACACAAGGAGAAATTTAATAAGGCCTGTGTATTTTCAGAGTGGTTTAGGCACTATTCATTCTTAAACACCTCCATGCTTCCCTTGTTTATATATTAGACATTGTTAGGCTGCCTTGAAGTCCTCATCACTGAGGGAACTGATTTTTCTAGCACCAACTGAAGTAAATGGCAAGATTCCCATCTTGTTCAGTGGCTTCGGTGTAGAGCCAAACTGAGAAATTAATCCTGAGACCAAACAAATCATTTCCATCCAGGAAGTGACATGACAAAAAGCACCTTACTTTGTAAAGTGTTTATTTCAGTGCATTATATTTTATTATATCTTTAAACTCTACATTGGTACAGGACAAACGCTTGAGAGTTAAGTTTCCCCCATTAAAATGATTTGTTTGTATGGGCAGAATGAAATTTAACACAAACAAATGAATGAAAGAATCCTAATGTGTGACAAACAGGCTGCCTAGTCCCTTTCCCTGACCTAGCATGCTCTGACTCTCTGTAAAGGAAATATTTGCACTGGCGCCTTCCCATGGGTTGGCACGTAAATCTTAAAAATATCTTTGAAGCCCATCTGCTCCAGTGCTTCATTTTTAATGAAAATGGAAGGTGCCAACAGTAAGGACTTTTGATACACCAAGTTTCTCCCACAGCATCAGGCTGTTACATCTCAGAGCAGTCAATTTCAACAGGTAAGTATTTCTAGAACTTGTCTGAAGGCTTATGATTAAGTATCCTCAGAGATGAAGAAAAAAAACAAACCATGCAGACAAGAAAGACCCAATTTTTTTGGCCATTAATTTTTTTATCAATTAAGCTTTCAATATAAGATTGTTAAAGTTGATATATTCTCCCAAGTTTGGTTTATTTGGTTTTCCATGCATATTTTGTACAAGATTTGTAGTCAGAGAAAAACGTCTCTCCAAAGAATAATTGCAATTTCTCCTTTCAGCTGGCACGTGGCTTTTTTTTGTATCAGGTGACCCAGTAAGAATGCTACCAAGATAGTGCTAGATATTAATGTTGAAAAAATTTGGTTTTTTGTAGGGTTTTATATTTTGCAGACATGTAGTATGGAAAGCAGCATAAAATATATAACTTAAGTATTATCCTTGAAGATTTCTAATTCTGTATCAGGTTTGCTTGTCCATGCAAGTTAGTGTCTACTCTTCATTTCAGTAACTGTCCTTAAAAAATCTAAAAAGTTTTGCGATAAAGGTTTTACTCAGCAACGGGAAGGAAAGTAAAATAAAATATCCAGATGCCTGGGAGCTTTGTCACTGTTAAATCAGAGAACGGGAGAAAACTGAAGTTAAGAAAACAGACTTCAGAAAATATTTGAAATAGCATTTTAAAAAATTGGGTTCCACTTTCACCATATTCTAGCCAGAGAATGGGAGTTTCTGTAACCCCTCACCTCAGAGAAACATCAAAGGAATGTATAGGTTAAATCTCTTGTATTTAAATAAAGTTTTAAAATCCCAGAAGCAAACTAAATACAGGTATTATTGACACATTAGCAGGGTCACAGAACTGGCAATTCAATGGAAACAGAGAGGTACTAAAGAACTCTGAAACTTGGATTATTTCTGCAATACTGCCACAGGAGCTCTACATATTTACTACACTTTCCAAAGTATTATTCTAAAACCATTTGTATTCCTCCGATAAATCTGAGAAAAGCTCTCTCTACAAATGATTAGGAGATTAACTTTCCTTATGAGTAGGTTCACATTATGCATGGTCAAAGTCATATCACAGACACACATGGAAAAAAACATTTTAAGGGTTATAATTACATTCACATGTTGGCTAATTGGGCCCTCAGGGGCCTAGTTCCTAATTATAAGAGAGTATACAGGAAAATACCAGTAAAAAAGTATGTTCAGAATGAGTATGAGATTAAATGGGCTATGCTGGCTGTATAAAAGCCATAAAACTTGATAGGAAAGGAATGCAGTTATTTGCCAAGTATCTCTAAACCATAAATGTTTTTTTGATGTCATTATCAGGAGGAGATGGGAGGAGGCTGCGTTCGTTTTAGAGGAAGTCTGAATACATCTATTGTAGCCTCAAGTGGCATTTCTTCATAACTGCAAGGAAATCAAGTAATGATTGAGTCTGATCAGAAAGAAAGGAGAAGAAAAAAAGATAACTTTTTACAACAAATTTGAGATACGAAATACATGAAAGTAACCTAAAGGAAAAGAGGAAGAGGAGAGAAGCATACTCACATGTATGTCACTAAATCCTATTAAATGGAAATGAAATGCTCTAAAAATTTTAGGTATTCATTAATTAAAATTGCATAAGCTTTAATGACACTGTTTATTGGTTTAGCTAAAGGCAGCATTTTTATCTCTCATAATTGAAAACTAGTTTATTACCTTGATTATACACTAGGTAAAATACATAGGCTTTACTTTTTGCCTCTCAGAGAAAAATGTCTATAAGAGAGTAAATTATAGAACTTTTACAAGGCTGTAATTTATTTTATTTCACATCAAATGGTATCCTTTGACATATCTATAAAAGTCTCACTGTTTATAGATGTGTATGTAATATTACATTACACCTCATAAGACAGAAACTGGCAGGAACCCTGAAGCTGAATAAGTACAAGATTTTCTTTATCTCTTTAACCTGTCATTTTGATTTTCCACTTTAGACAGTACCGTATAAGTAGCCTGACTTAAGTTCCTAGTGGCTGTTAGACCATATTCTTGTAACATTTTGAATTTAGTACTTAATCAAATTGCTTTGCTTTCAGTATTCTTATCTTGATTTATACAAATGGGTATATGGTACCTTTGTAAGTATACCCAAAAGAATACAGTATTTTACAGCATTCTAAATGCAAATCCAGTTTTCTTATTTATTCTGTGGCCAGTGTGACGGTACCATTAAAAGGAATTTAAAATTAAATGCTAAAAACCTGACAATTTTAACATTCTCAAGTCTCGAACAACCAACCCGATGCTCCACAAGTTGTGACAATATGAAAGTGCTGTAAACAACCTGGACTTCACATGCCAAACCTGGTCTTTGTGAAGGTGAAATGAAATGCTCACCTAAATAAATAAAAAAAAAAGTATAATTTCTTTTGCATCTAAATTTTTGTTAAAATTTGTCCTTAACCCCCAGACTAGTAATCATATCATACTTTACTTCAAACCTGTTATGACTACTTTGTAAAATAAATTGCATCTCACTTTCACTATGTATTTCATTTAAATCTGAAATGTACATTTAAGGGTCTTGATTTCCTGCTCATTATAACTTCGATCTCATTGCAAAGTATGGACCAAATTTCTGTATGACAGCAGGCATCTGCATGCTCAAGATAGAGAGAGAATAAAAAATATCACTGATGTAGAAAATAAATAGACCATCTGATGGAGGTAGCCATTGCAAGGGAGAGTTAAATTATTACTGATACCTTAGCAAGAAAATAGTTCATTCCTCCAAATTTCTGTACAAAGAAATATATATTGACATGGTGTCTGTGATGGCACAGAAGCCTATACAAAAGCCTTCACTAACACAACAAGAGTGAATCTATCAGCCAGGGATTCTGGAGAAGAAACAATGTTTCTCATTTATCCAGATGGATACTGCGGAAGCCTATTTTGCAGGGGTAGTAATATTGATACTGTTAATAGTTTTGGTGTCTTTAGACTTCTCACCTACCTTGCCTGGGATGACTGGAAGGTCTAAGATCTCAGAATTATTCTTTTAGGACATTTTAACATTTAAGAAACCAACACTGCATCATCATCCAGTGCTTCTTATTTAAAATTTATATCACATCCATGATTGACAGAGGCACTATACAGTCACAAGGTTGTAAATTATAATTAAAGGTTGGAAGAGCAAGATGTCCACCTGATCATTAACTAGGGGAAATCGGTGCTGATGCCAAGTTCCCCTCTGAGGATGTGGAGAGATAGAGGAGCAGTCAGGAATATTTTTGATGCTATGACTGTTTTCCTCTCCAGAGGAAAAGAAACATTTAACTAGGATTCTTGATATATGTTGCAAACAGAGATGGAAGTAAAAATGGATAATACATTTCCTCCCTGAAAAAAAATCAGAGGGTGAGAACTCCAAACTGAAGTATATAATTATGACAAACTCCAGGAAATAATATGGGAAAAGATGTCAAGGTAACTAGAAACTTTAAGAAGCAAGGTTATTATTAAGACTCCAAGTGATTATCAGGGAATGACCAAGGGAGAAAATCTGATGACAAAGTTGTTCAGAATTTTTCCAGGTACAGGTGCAGTTTCTTGTAAAAGGATTTAAATAAAGCTGCTAAGAAAACTTACAAATCTTGATCAAGAAAAACACATTCAAAATATCCAAAGAAAATAAAATTTACATCTGCATTATGAAACAACATATAACTCTTCATTTTTTGCCATAGTGCCTTAAGAAAAAAAGCTTTGGTTTTGTGAGTTTAATACAGTGATAAATATCCTCCCAGAAACAATTAAAAGAATAGCTGGAGAAATCTTTATAAATCATTTAGGTAATATGAAGAAGGGAAACTGTTACTAGTCAGTGTTTATACTGAGGAAAGTTAAGTAAACTGTGATAGAAAAAGGTATCTAGAGAGAAAATAATTTACAATTCAAGAAAAAAAGGAAAGAAGAATTCCGTGTAAAATAATTCAAGGGACAAATAGACCAAAAAAGTTGCACTCAAGGTTGATGCTTACTTGATGAGAAAATTCAGAACTACTCTCCAAGATTTGATATATTGGAGTAATGAGGTAAGAACTCATATGCTAAGTAAGTCACTACAATATAAAAAATCTCACATCTAGACACAGGGCATTTTAAGCAAGTTATTCTGCAAATTGAGAAGAATTACCACTTGGCAATAGGATGTCAGTCATAGTTTCTGTTTGTTTTGTTCTTCACAGGACCCTGGAGATCAAAAGTCACTTACTGAAGACCAACTAGCTAACAGAAGTGGTGAAGCAGCAGAAAAGAGACACTCAGAGACAAGAAGTGTCCTGTCCAATGTCAGCAGCCAATAAATGAGGTCACTGAGGGAGATAACCAAGGAAAAATGTAATCTTCCAGATCAGGTGTTCAAGTGGTCAGAGCTGTATTTTTCAGTTTTCTGCTTATGCAACAGACATGAAAAATATCTTCTTTCTCACAGTTGTTTTGTTTGTGGTTTTTTTTTTTTTAAATCACATTTTAAGATTTTCATAAATAGATTTTTCATAAATAGATTTTTTTTTCATAAATAGATTTTTCATACATGGCTGTACAGCTTCCAGTATTATAGTACAAAAATGATAAATTATGAATTTTTTGCTAACTCAATGTAATCAGCCAAATAGTTGTCTTGTTTATACAGTTACAACCTACATCACTATCAGAGAATAAGATAAACTACTTGTATGGTCAAGTATTCTTTACCTCCAGTGCAACTTTTTGTTCTTCACAGTGCAACTTTTTGCACTGATGGTCAGAAGAATCAATATAGCATTCAAAAGGAAATTATTCTAATAATAAGGAATAGATAAATTTTATATACTTATGTTAGTCTAATACTATTTTAATGGATTAGGCTCTTATATTTCTCTAAAGGCAAGGCATGATAGAAGGCAAGGTATGAAATAATAAGATACACTATTGTTTCTGCAGATGGTAGTGTTAATCTGAATGTTTTTTTCACAGAGAAAAATAAAAGGAATGAAAGGAATGTTTTGTCAAGACTCTTTAGGGTAGCTTTGGTCTGAGGGATGGTTAAGAGCACATAGATACAGGGAAGGGTAGACCATTACCAGTAGAAACCAGTGCACTATTTATAGAAAATCAATTACTTCCCACAAGATTCTGCCTTCATTATCCAGATTTTCTTGATCTACTTTATGAAAAAGTTGGGCATGCTTCCTGAACAAGTGCCCTCTGGTCTGCTATGACAAGAAAAAAAACACTAAGGTTTTAATTAAAAAATAAAGAAACAAATAGTGACAAGTCAAGCAAATTGCTGAGTTGAAAAAGAAAGCAATATGCCACAATAGCAATCCACACTAACCCAGAAGGGAGAGAAGCATTTGTTAATTAGCCAAAGCAGGTATAAAGTTTTAACTACTACAAAGCAAAATTAGAAATTGTCACGTCCTTAGGATGTTTTCGAAGACAGACATTATATACAACGCTTCCAGCTGCATTTGTCTGACTCCTTTTGTCACCTGCAAATTGACCCAAATACAGTGAACAGGGATCAGTCTGAATTAATCAGCTAAAAAGATACTCATGTCTCTTCAATAATGTCAGTAATGTGTATGCTGAATTTTCTGAATATCAACACTATTCATGGAGTGCTCAGTTGAATAAACATATACATTAGACTTAATTGTCAATTGTTTGGAGAGATAAAGCAAGGCAATTAAGAGTTGGGTTTGCAGCACAGCTACGTCTGTTACGATTTCCCTATCCACTTCTGCTTGCTGGTTTCAGCCTCACTAATTGAGAAACAAGGTATATATCTCCATATTATCAATGCTTCTCAGGGATGGGAGCCTTGTGAATGTATTACAGAATTTGTTATACTACATAGTCTGCTCGCTACCATGGGCCTTAAAGAGTGTGTAAGTTCACAATCCAAAAATAATACCTATGAATCAAGAGGTAGATTCATGTCCTTTACTGTGAAATAATATATTTATTTCCTTAACAGACTTTTTCACTAGATATGCTGAAACCTGAATACAGTCAGAGTGTCACCTGTTATATACCTGAATATGCAGTTCTGTGAAACAAAACCACATCAGCAAATAACAGGCCCAAAATATCACAAACCTGCATTATATTCATAAGCAATTTCAACTCTATTTGCTTGTTTTTCCAGACTATCTTGGTACAATACAATATATTGAACAGCTAAGCTTAGGAATCTTTGGAAGTTTTTTTTTTTTTTAGATGTTTTTCCCTCTGTCTCTTTTGCCCTTCTGTCTCTGGATTATGAACTGCAGAGATAAATCTATTCTTCTGTTCTCATAGTCCAACTGACTAAGACCAGCTCTGGCAGTTCAGATTTAAATCTCTGGTTACTTTAAAAATATTTTCCCTTTGTCATTTTTTTGTCAACAAATATATTTTGTTGTTCATTTTTTTTTGTCCTACCTGCAGAAGAAAGTTACTGTTCTGATGTGCTTATACAGTTTGACACTTGTTTATGCAGTAATAATTCAGCCAAGACTTGGATTCGGGTGAGGGACATTTACAGTATTATTTACCATTATATTTAACACACAAGTATCTCGTGCTAGATATCAGTTTGTTTTATAACTCTGCAAAAATATGAGAATGCAGCATAATGAGAAGCCCACTGAAACGTCAGGGATTCAGAAATTCAGGCTCATTTTCAGCTGAACATTTCTCTAGAGAGACAGCCAAACAGGTATTCAGAAATCCTTTATTTTCTTAAAATCAAAGTTTTTTGGGTTTTGTTTTTTTAAAATCTTTGCAGGAACTTTTAACAGCTCCTACAGGTTCCCTCTTTTTTTTTCAGAGAGGTTGTATTTAGGCTGGTTCTAAGCTATTCACCCTACGACCAAAAATGTGAAGTCAGACTTAAAGAATAAAAAACTGTTTACTTATACCTAGAAAAGATCAGAAGAAAGACCTAGAGACCTGAGCCTTTTTAAAGCAGTTCTATTCCTCACAAGGAAACATCAAAGTCTAATATTATCAGCTAGAGAGGGGAACTTTCACCTCACGAGCCTCATGAGGAAAATGGTAGAATTAGTCATTTATAAGTCATGATAGAGAAATAGAGAAAGAATATGAGCATCTGTTTATAGGAGACAGTAATGTGTGTATTCCCTGGCAACAACTGCAATAGAAGTCTTTATTTTCAGTAAGAAGCAGGCTATAGACTGTGCTATAGAAGAATAAATTCTGGAATTCCCTAAAATTGTTATAGAATTGTAAATGTTTTCATAAAAAAATACAAAACAATAAAACCAAAAATCTCCTAAAAGAAAAGGATGAAGACAGAGAAGCTGACCACATCCTGATCACCCTATTTCCCAAAGTACAGGAGGCTTTTGTTGTTGTTGATGATGTTTTGGCATTTGTTTTTTTGTTAGGTAGCCTCAGCACACACACACAGCAGAGAAGAGGCAATCTAGGAGATTCCTTGAGCATATAGAGGATAATTTCCTACTCCGGTTAGTAAATGAGCCTACCAGGGGATGGGTCCCTGCTAGACCTTCTCTTTAAAGAGAGGGGCTGGTGGGAGATGCAGTGTCAACAATAGAACCTCTCTGCTGGACTTTTGGAGGACAGATTTTGGCCTTTTCAGAAGACTGATTCAGAATGTGCTCTGGGAAACAGCCCTTGAAAACAAAGGGGTCCAGGAGGGATGAGTGTACTTCAAGAAGCAAGTCCTGAATGCACAGGAGCAGAGTGTCCCTGTGTGCTGAAAGGCAAACTGGAGGGGAAGATGACCGGTCTGGATGAACAGGGAGATATTGAAGGAAATTTGGATTAAAAAGAGAGCTTAAGGACTATGGAAAAAAGAGCTGGCTACTCAGGAAGAGTTTAGGAATATAGTTAAGTCATGTAGAAAGAAAATTTGAGAGATGAAGGTACTAATTGAACTCAAACTTGCCACTTCCATTAAGGATAACAAAAAGTCTTTCATGGATACAACAACCAGGAGGGGCAGGGAAAACCTCCATTCTTTGTTGGACGTGGGAGGAAACATAGTTACCAAAGATGAGGAAGAGCCTGAGGTATATAACACTTTCTTTACCTCAGTTTTCACCAGTAAAATATGTTGTCCTGAGGACAGCTGCTTCTGGGGCTTGTAGAGAGGAATAAGAAGCTGAATAGCCCCCTGGAGGGAACAGTCTGTGACCTGATGGGACACTTGGATCCTCAGAAGTCTATGGGACCAGATGTGATCCACTCCAGGATGTTGAGGGAGCTGGCAGAAGAGCTCACCAAGCTGCTTTCCATCATTTCCCAACAGTCCTGGCTCACTGGGGAGGTCCCAGATGACTGGAAGTTATCAAATGTCACATCAGTCCACAAAAAGGGATGAAAGGAGGACCCAGGAAACTCCAGGCCTGTCAGCCTGACCTCAGTGCCTGGCAGGGTTATGAAGTAGATCATCCTGGGGGCAATCACAAAGCACCTACAGGATGGACAGGGGATCAGACCCAGCCAGCACAGTATTAGGAAGGGCAGGTCCTGTTTGACCAACCTGATCTCCTTTTGTGATCAGGGGACCTACCTGGTGGATGAGGGGGAGGTTGTGGATGGAGTCTACCAGGACTTCAGCAAGGCCTTTGACACCATCTCCCATAGAATTCCCCTGGAAAAGCTGTCAGCCCAGGGCTCAGACAGGAGCACTCTGTGCTGGGCTAGGAACTGGCTGGAGGCCCCCAGAGAGTGGTGCTGAACAGTGCTGATCCAATTGGCGGCCGCTCACCAGTGATGTCCCCCAGGGATCAGTGTTGGGCCCAGTTCTGTTCAATATCTTCATTGATGATTTAGATGAGGGGATTGAGTCTATCATTAGCAAATTTGCAGACAACAGTAAGTTGGGGGGAGTGTGGATCAGGTGGAAGGCAGGAGGGCTCTGCAAAGGGACCTGGACAGACTGGAGAGTTGGGCTGATTCCAATGGGATGAGGTTCAACACAGCCAAGTGCCAGGGCCTGCACTTTGGCCACAACAACCCCATGGGGAGCTCCAGATTGGGCACAGAGTGGCTGAGAGCAGCCAGGCAGAAAGGGACCTGGGAGTCTGGATTGACAGGAAGCTGAGCATGAGCCAGCAGTGTGCCCAGGTGGCCAAGAAGGCCAATGGCATCCTGGCCTGGATCAGGAACAGTGTGGCCATCAGGTCCAGGGAAGGGATTCTGCCCCTGTACTCAGCCCCGGTGAGGCCACAACCTGTGTCCTGTGTCCAGTTCTGGGCCCCTCAGTTCAGGAAGGAGATTGAGGTGCTGGAGCAGGTCCAGAGAAGAGCAAGGAGGCTGTGAAGGGCACAAGTCCTGTGAGGAAGGGCTGAGGGAGCTTGGAGTGTTCAGTCTGGAGAAGAGGAGGCTCAGGGGAGACCTCATCACTCTCTACAACTCCCTGAAAGGAGGCTGGAGCCAGGGGGGGGTCAGGCTCTTCTCCCAGGCAGCTCCCAGTAAGACAAGAGGGCATGGACTTAAGGTCTGTCAGGGGAGGTTTAGGTTGGATATTAGGAAGAAATTCTTTACAAAGAGGGTGATCAGGCATTGGAATGGGCAGCCCAGGGAGATGGTGGATTCTCCGTCCCTGGACGTTTTTAAGAAGAGTGGCACTCAGTGCCACGGTCTGATAACCACAGAGGTATTGGATTAAGGATTGGACTTGATGATCTCATAGGTCCTTTCCAAGCTGGCTGATTCTATTCTGTATTCTGTTCTATTCTGTATTCACAGTTGAGCCTGAGACGTTTGATTACTCCACCCTCAATTAGTCTCAACAGGTTACTGTATAAAACTGGGCTCAGCAAGGCACAACCCTTTTGGTTTAAAAAATGTTATGAGGTCATTCAGGGTTTTGCTGTTTCAGCCCTATTGCTACTTTTTAAATAGAAATGAATATTTTAATGTCTTTCTCTATTGAAACTTCCCATTTCTGGGATTATTTTGCTAAAATAGTGGCATATGATACATAAAGAACAATTAAAGCTTAAGTTCCTGGAGAGTATTATGTAGTTTGTATTAATATTCAGATTTCAGCAAATGTCACCTATAAAACAAGACTTTATTCCTGCTTTGTGCTAGATAAAAATTGAAATAGAGGGTAAAGTTTATAATGGTCTTGCTCAGGATCTCTTAGACTTTTCTTTTTTTCTGTGCAGAAAACAATTTTCTACAGTGTACACTTTATTTAAAGCTATTCTTGCTGTATGTTTCACCCAGCAGTAGATTATATTCTTTATATTTGCATAAAATCTATTTCTAATTAAAATCTCACTTTTGGCTTGTAAATATTTTAAAAAGGTCCATAAATTATATAGTACTTGTGAGATACATGTAAAATACCTAAGACTATCAGGTTAGGGCAGATCAAGATATTAATTGTCTATCTGTGGAACAGCAGAAATAATTAGGTCATTTTTTCATCATGCATTCAAGGTCTTTGAAGTACCCAGCACCACTTCTCTTGCACTAGGAAAAAATTAGGTCACAGAGAATGTAGTGTCTCACACCTACTTCTTAAACCTTAAATAACTAGAAGCCTGTGAACACTATTGGTATGACTTTCTGCAGTATCTTACACTCCTGTACTCTTTCAAGTACACTTTTAAGTACCCTTTTAAGTGCTGGAGTAGTTTTTCCTACAAAAAATGTCTACAGTTCAGAGTTCCTCTCTTCTAGAGTTCAAGGAAGGTGTATGGGGTCCCTTGTGTTGATAGCGGTTGTCAAGTGCGTGGATACATCGAGGATCTTGTTTTTAAAACTCAGTATACAGAGGTGGCTTTGCTTCTAAAAGAAAGCCCTACTGCAGTGGTCGTTGCAGTTTTAAAAAGTAATAAAATCAGTCCCAAAATGTTAAGGATTTAAGCTGTTCTAAATTCAGCCTTAAAACGTATTAGTACAGATGATGCTATCAGTTTATTAAAATGCAAAAGTTAGAGGAGGGAGACAAGTAACTCATCTCCTTTTAGCAGAAATATTCAAAGTGTGTAGGTAGCTAGATACTCTGTGCTCCCCTCAGGGGCCTCTGCACAGTGACCCTTCCTGCCCAAAGAGCTCTGATGTCATGCAGGAGCCTTTATCAGGAGCAGTAGGGAAACAAACCAATGTCTTCAGGGAGTACCAGCTTGTGCTTGCTACCCCCCAGTGTGCTAAGTGACTGCAGTAGCCACAGCAGAGCTGATATAATTAACGTACTTCCCCTCTGAGGTGTGATGCTGAAGCAGGAGCAACAAAGCAAGTGGTATGGTATTATTCAAGAAGAAAATGGGCTGCAGAATTAGGCAACCTGGCTTTTCACAGGCTTATATTATTAAATCCATATGTGGGTGTAAAAACATATTCCATAGATGCATAATAGAAATTCAATTCTATAGTTTGCTATTCTTATCATATTTAACCTCAAAAGTGTTTTGGTTTGGTTTTTTTTTTTTTAAATTTATCTTGCATCTTATACAGGTGTCATTACTTTTTAACTAGTAGGAAACCAACCATCTGACATTTCAATTTAAATCAGGCCTGCCATTCATTTTTAATAACATCTATGAATCTCTGAGGTAGAAGAAATCTATACACATTTTTAGAAAAATAAAATCAGCAGGAATTAGAAAATCCTTAGAATGCTTTGAGCTTCGTTCTGAAAAAAAAAAAAAAAAAAAGTAGAGAGAGAAAAAAAAAACCTCACAAGTGCTTACAGGTTTTTCTACTTCCTTAAATGTTGATGGCAAGAACATCTTTCTAAAACCCTTAGGCCTTCAAAATGATTCGTGACTTGTGATCCTGGCATTCTTCCATTTCACTATATCTGTCTGTCCATCTTTCAGCTCAGCTCGAAAGATTAGTTGTGTCAGTGATATAAAAATACTTCAGTTCCTTGTCCTTTCTGATGTGACTCAGAAACAGTCTAATTGCAATTCATTATATGCAAGTAATAAGCTGAAATAAGTGGGCTCAATATTTTAAGACCTATGTATTCCTCTCTTGCTTAGCATTCACTCAGATACCTTAAAGAAATATTAAGGCAGCATATGATCTAGCCATATATAACTTATCAGATTTTCTATTACTTTCCAAAGAATTATAAACTTGGTGTTGTTTGGGTTTTCCTTTTTTTTTTTTTTTCCTTTTTTCCCCTACTTTTAATAGAATCAATAATTGTATTTTATTAATTTGAAAATATTTAATTTAAAAAATTTATTATCAAAATTATATAAGTTCTTTGCTTTCCTAAAAGAAGCTGTTCTCCAGTTTTGCTTGACAAGACTCTATCCTGCAGTTGGTGGTGGTGCTATTCCCTTAACTTTCAAGGAGTCTTAAAATGCCTACTCCTGCTAATATTCACTAAGAATATTAACAACTTCAAAATACCAATTTGCCAAATCACAATCATCTGTCAGTTCAAGCTCTTCTTAAAACTTGTTCAGTAGCCTAGAAAAGTGAGTAAATATCAATTAAGAGTGGATTATAACATGTACCAACTAATTATATGATCCTTTCTATGTAAGCCTTGACCCTACTTGAACTAAGAATGTGGTAATGGACTAGAAATCTTGGCTTTCAAGAAATATCTACATGTCACTGCTTTACTTGGCCATGATTATCTTTTCCCTTCATCTGGTCACTAAATACAATATCTTCTTAGGCAGGACAAAATTGTCTATTGTATCAAGCTAGGAACTCAGAAATGCACTTTTATTAAGCCAGAACAAAGTTGGCTCTTCAAATGTGGTGTATTAGAAAAGCCTTTCATTCTTTATAGTACCTTCACTTCTGCAGTATTTTATCAGCCTAATCTGAGTCTTTGGAGCTAAAATAATTCTTATCAAAATATGATTTCCTTACCTGAAACCACTAAGAGGACATTTATACACCATAATCACAGTTAATGCAATACCATGGTAAGTTGACTGCAGTCAAGTTACAACAGAAATGGAAATTTTGGTAACACAGAAAATGATCAAATGTACCTCATGGAGTTCAGCTGTGACTATTTCTGGATGTATATTCTGATAACTTTAATATAGAGATACTGTGCATAATCTCTTCAAAATTCAGCACTGGAGCTAATTTTGGAAAGAAATTGAAAGCTTGGGAGCTATTCAGCCTTTTTTTTTGTTTGCTCTTGAAATCCTCAACTGTTGTAGGTACACATGAAAGATTCAGCCACTTTATTCCCATCAAACAGCATGCTTTTCCTGGCTTTTTTGGCAGCAAACATATGAAAAGAACTTAAATTATGTATCAAGTGCATATAGCATTACCAATAATTTTCCTCCAAAGTCCAGAAATAAACATTACAGAATTTTGTATAAAATTTTACAGGTATAAGGATTTTTGCCCAAATTTCTCAATAACTTCACCTTTTTTTTTATAAATTATTATTTTCAAATAAGCACGTCTGAGCTACCAAAAAAGCAGAAGAAATCTCAGAACTTTCTGTGACTTCCTATTTGTGTTATGGTTTTGTGTAAATCCAGTAGACATCTCTAGAAATCTGCAGAAACATGAGGTAAAGATATATAGCTTAAAAAGCCTTTCATAGAGATCTTTGTTTCATTGGATGAGATATGTATAGAGGTAGGAGAAAGAAGAAACATCTCTATCCCTCACTTTTACATGGCAAAGAGGCAAACTGTTATAAAATGCTGAGTTATTCCAATAATTGCAATGTATTGAATAGAAAGTAAGAAATACATAAGTAATATATAAAAAATCTTTTGCTATTACATACTGAAGGGAATCTGTTTTATTGTGTATGCAATTCACAAATTTGTGTTGAGTGCTTTTCTTAAAAAGGCTCTTCTGTTCAGCTGGGATTTTAATGTATGCTTTGGGAGTTTTTGTTTTATTTTTTAAATTTACTTACTAAAAAGCCATGCGATTTCATAAAGTGCATTTGTTCTCAGTGTGTGAAAAGGAAGGTATCGGAATAATATGTCTAGCATATATGAAGTAAAATTAGGTCATATGTATGTCAAACTTTTTACCCCCAGTAAACATTAGTATGCATATTTCTTTTAATACCAGGGACAGAAGAACAAAATAATATTCAACACTACGAATGGATTTGAAAGTCTCCAGTTATGTGTTGTGCTTTAGGGTAAATTTTCGGTAGATTGTTTTAAGCTATTGATCTTTTCTCTTTCTGTCTCCACAAATGTATGGCAGAAAAGTGCACTTGCAAAGCATGCCCTGGAATAAGGGTTATAAGCACTGAGCCAGTGGGCCACCTTTGGCAGAAAACATTTGCAGCCTTGAGTTACTTTCTGCTTCAGCATGATTTTTCACACCAAGGGCCTATCATTCTCCTTTGCACTTTAAAATTTTAAAAGAGAGATAGATCTGGTGAGCAATAAATCTAGACTAAGATATACATTCAAGCAAACCATTTACATCTCTAATGTGCTACGTGTGCCTGTTAGTGGAAATTTAGCAAAGAATACCAAAGCAATTTCTCAATAGCTGCATTAATAATGTCTCTGGGTATCACCCTGATCTAGTTGTTTAGCTACAGCCATTGTTATTACACAGAAAAGATCTAGTAGATCTGTTAAAGAAACAAATCCTACTTATAGATGAAGATATATGTATATATCTGATACTATATGGGATGTTAACTGAAAAGTCTACAGGTGGAGTCTTGACCTTCAAGCAAAATTACATAATTTCCTTTGCTTGGAGAATTAAGATTAGGAAAAAATAATCACAGATGCACTTTTAACTGCTCTTCAAAGAAACTAATTTCTATATTCTCTGAAAAAAAATCTTATCACAATTATATTAAAAATATAATTACTTTTCAAAGTTTATTGCCTATTTGTGCAGGCAGATATATATTCATAAGTATTTAACTTGCAGAGAGATGGTTGGATGCTGGCAAAAGAGTTATTTCAATGTTTGGCTACACAATTTGGAAAAATACTGGCTTTCATTCTTGCCCAACATGTCTGAATGATATTTGCATAAACAGATTGAGAAGCTAAGTGAGATTTATCTATCTGAACTTGTTAATGACATTTCTGTTGGGGGAACTGTGTGGATCCACTGAAATGGTGGGCTTGTGCTCATTACACAGCTGGCTTGCTCTGCCTGGTCTCTCACCACAGATGTGCAGAGGATGCTTTCATTTGGTGGCAGAAAAAGAAACAGAATGCAAGTATGACACAACCAACAATTCATATATCATTTAATATACAGGTTGGCTCAGTATTTTGCTATTTAAAGTCCAAGAAATTAAATAATTCTTTTACAACTTTCTTTGTGGTGTCTAGGAATTATTACTTTTGGACTTTTGTACATTTCCAGTTTGTCCATGGCCTGGATTGCCCTTCTCACTAACAGTGAACAACAGTTCATGAACGATAAATCCTGGTGTTTGTATACAGAGGAAGAGAGGGAGTTATAACATGCTTATCTGGAATCAACAGTAAATAAACATAATAAATTGACAATAAATATTTGTAATCCTGGCTCTCTCGCCATCTGGGAATGCGTGAGAAGGTGGTCATCTTTAGGTACAAAAAAATTACATGAGACTGAGAGTTACTGTATCAGCATTACAGCAGATTTCTAATATCTTATAAAATCTGCTCTAAGTATTTTTAATGTCATATTCTGCCTGTAATATGGTAATGAAATATTTACTAGGCATACCCATTACCTCAGTGAAACATGAATCAATGGCATCTTCCAGTATCTTGAAGTCTTGCAATGAAACTTTGTGATTCAAGGTAGGAAAAGAAAGCGGATCCCAAACCATAAAACAAATCAAAATGGACCATTCCATACAGTTATTTTAAAGTTTTTCAGGGAAGAATTCTTTCAGGGTCTGGAAAGAGACACTCTAGGCTCTCAGGCTAGTAGAAAACTCAAAGAAACTTTGAACTACATGATATTGCATTGTCGGTCTCAGTTAGACATGAAGAAAAAAGCCCAACAACAAGGCTGAGCCAAAGCACCCAGGGAAACTGCATGTTCTTCTCATTGTTGAGACTGTATTAAATTAAGGTAGAACCACAGTCAGCAGAAACACTGTGCTTGCTAACAAAACTGACAGCATTCTGCAGCAAACTTCGTCTGATCCCAGCATATTTGTCCACAGCAGTACTGCAGTGTCACATCCTGGCTCACCACTCACCTTCATGAACATGTGTCTCAATTACAAGCCCTTATAAATAAGTAATAAGTCCATCTGACAACTCTTAAACTGATTGAGATTAAAAATAAATTGATCATTTTAATCTGATATTTAATCTGAAGTACAAAGTATGACACGTTGCAATGATAAATATTTATAAAACTTCTCAACTGCTTTTTCACATAATCCAATATACATTTAAAGTATCTTTAAAATATATCACAATTGAATGTGTTATACTTACAGTATATTAAGAGAAAATGGAATAAATTTAGTAGATCAGACTGCAACTGAATTTGTTGTTCCTGGCCATGGGCAATATCTTAGGGATTTCTGAGGTAATAAACAGCTCTCTTTAGACGGATAGGAAACTCTCAGCAAATAATTTGTGGGAAGAAGCATTTTGCACAGCCCTGTCACAAGATTTTCAGGCACTCTTTGGCCAGCACTCATCACAGACTGCAGGGTACCAGAGCGTGTAACAAGTTTCCATCACCCCCAATAGGTTGGAATTCCTTTATAATTCCAACAACAGCTCCTAAGAAATGAAAGTAAATCCATTTGCAATGATGCTCTGTGAATGAAAGGGTTACATGACTCCAGTTGATTCCAACTAAGCACATAAAGTATTTCTTTTTTTCACTCTGTGCTTGTTACATATGTACTACATAGATTTAACTATGTTCCTTGGAATTTATTTGCATGGGAGGAATTAATTCACTTTAGCTCTAAAATATTAAGGACTGTTTATCACAAGAGAAAATACTTGAAATCTCTTAATTCCAAGAGGAGTTACAGTAGAAAGTATTGGATCAACTTCATTTCTAAAGGGTCAATATCACTTACAACAAGAACAACTAGTACAGTCTAATGAATGTTTGAAGCTCCTTATATAATTAATGTTTTCAGGTGCTGTTCTCTGTGTTTTTTCCTGTAAGTTTTTAATCACTTTGCTAAAAATTCTTTCCCTGTTTTGTAATGAAAATTATATTTTTAATCAACATTTTCCTAACTATAACGTCTATCTGAATGATCCTTTCTTCACAGCAGCACCCCATCTGTATTTTATGAACAGAAATCTGACCATCAATTGCAAATGGAAAGTGCATTGAAGAGCCCTTCCAAAACCAGGCTAAAAAAAAATTAGAAATAAATAGAATATAAGGCTGGAAGGGACCTTGAGAGGTCACCTCATCCATTTCCTCTGCCCCAAGGCAGAATCAACTATACCTAAACTGTTCCTGACAGCTGTTTGTCTAACCTGTTTTAAAAAACCTTCTATGACAAAGACCCCATATCTACCCTAAGCAGTATATTCTAATGCCTAACTTTCCTTTTAGTTGGAAAGGTTTTGGTTTTGTTTTTTTATTCTCTGGCTTTGTTTCTTTTCCCCATATTATCTAATATAAATCTTCATTGCTGTAATTTAAGTTCATTATTTTCTGTTCTGTCCACAGTGGTTATGGGAAAGATTATTCCCTTGTTCTTTGCAGCAGAGTTTTGCATACTTGAAAAGTATTAAACTAGAGGAGGAGTTAGGAATACTAAAAATAGCCTCCAGCATGCTAAGTGACCAGCAGGGGAAAAATGGATACAAATGCAAAATGTGTTGGAAGGGAGCCCAAACAGACAAGCAAGCCATAATGATCTGATAATTCGGCTAGACAGAAGGGAACTTGAATAAAAATTGCACATATGTGGTTCATATTGGATACCCACAAAATATATGCATGATTTCTGGCATACTGCAACACAGCCTATTTAGTTTTGCAGTAATTAGTTGTAAACACTGGTGCAAAACCTTTCAGGATGAGATTTATTCTGAAAATTTTTTGCAATGTTGTTTCAGTGTTAGGAAGTCTACGAAGAAAAATAGTGCTCAATTTAGAAGAGTTATAGACCTAAAACCAAGTAAGGCTAAATATGTATGAGCTTGAGGCAAAAGGTGGAAATTAAAGTGTCTATAAATTCTAAAGAAAGGTAGGTCAGTGAGTTGAAATTCAGTCAAACAGTAACTTCAGAGAACCAATATTAAAAATAAGCTACTGTTCTCTAAAGGTTGATTTGATTGCATCCCAAGGACAAGAATAAATTTTAAAAAACTTAAAGAAAATACCAAGAGCTTCTTCAATAACAGAAGAGCAAATACATAGTAAAAAAACATAGTAAAGAAAAAAAAACAAAAAGTACGATGTAGACAAAAAGTCAGATTTTTTCGAAGTCTTGCCCCAAGCACCAGATTCAAGATGAGATTTACCACACTGCAAATATCTAGAAGCTGGACTCGAGTGGTCTGCAAGATACTCAAGCTTTTGGGCAGAACTACAGCACTAAAATTCAGAAAATGGGGAAGTAAGGATGGTAACTGTCTATGAAAAACATTCTATGTTGTGTTATGCAATTGCACATAAATTAGCAGAAAGCCACAAATGAAAACCATCACACCCTTACAGTTAACTCAGTTAAATATCTTGACCATATTTTGAAGACATCAACCTTTAATGCTGAAGCTCCTATGAAAAGGCTGTTTTATCATCCTAAAAAACTGAAGTCTCCCATTAATTTTGCATATTATTCTGACTGGGAGAAAGCAGAAAAAGCCCATGAATCCTCTGTTACAAGACTTTCTTAATTACTTTCTTTACTGATAGTTTTTCTACATTTTATTGTTGGCAATTAAAAGCGTGTTCTGTCTTCCTACAAGGTGAATAAAAATTAAATATTCATCTCAGTAATCTCCATGCTTATGTTCAATAATCCAAATCTAAAATATTATTAATGTCTTAAATTATTAAACATAAATTGTAAGGCTAGAGCTTTCAACTTGTATAATTCTCCAGGGTAAGTCACGGCATTGTCATCTGTTAGTTCATTTTTACGAATGATCTGGAGTTGCTGTTACTAAATGTATACACATGCAAAGTATTTATAGGAGAGATGACCTTGAGCAGCCAGCCCTTTTTGTGATACTGTTTTTTCTCATCTTGAACAGAAATTCCTTTCAATAATGACAAATTTCTATCAGCAACCTTCCCTTACCATAACAGAGTGGTGTTTGATGTTTTTAATCTTCAGTGTATTCTCTTTTTTCTCCACAAGTTCCATATGAGAGAATTTAGAAGAAGAATTTGGATGGATCCAGCCTGCAATATCCTGTGGTTCCTGTGTGCAGGATCCAGCTGAGTCTTCTGGAAAGGAAAAGAGGGCTTTGCTGCCTCCCCATGCGTCCAGGAGGCTACGCGGAGACCTTGATTATTTTGCATTCCTGTAGATATGAAAAATTTTCATCAAAAATGTGTCACTTTTCAGGTGCACGTGGAAAAGTTTGTGCTTCAGTGGGGCATATTAACATCTTCCCTGTAACAAAGCTGGACAGATTCTGGGAAAATGCATGTATACCACATTTCAGTTTGCAGTAAGAATAATCTTCAGATAAAGTTCTGGATACTTTTGAGTCAACTGATTTAAACAACAATGGAAGTGAAAGGCCAAATATGGAATCAGTCACTGTAAGAAACAAATATACAAAATTAATTTGACTAATTGACTGATCTCTATTTTCCTCTCCAATCTGTCTGATAATAGGATTTTTGAATACATATCAAGGCAAGAACAAACATCAAAACTATTGATTTATCCAATGCCATTGTGTGCACAAGCACTGCAGTGAGTATGAAATACAGACAGAGATAAAAGAGCGATTACAATAAGGAAACTGATAGCGAAGGACAAACAGGAAAAACATTGCTTTTCCATCATACTTTAGTGGGACGATTGCATTCACTAGCCTTTCTAAATACTGATTTTCACTTACTGTAATCCTTGGGGATATTCATGAAAAAGTGTTTCCAGTAATTAGAAATTTGTGAAGAATTAAAAGATTGATAGTACTGAACAGCAATGAAAACAAAATTCTAAGGTTCATTCATGAGTATTCACAAGCTGAAATATTAACTCCAGAAAGAAGTCAGCTCCTTGGCAATATATCAACACATCCTACTTCATTAAGCCATTGCATTTGAAAATGTAAATACATCTCTCTTAAGTGAGTGATCAAAATTATTCATGTTTAATTTACACTTTGAATGTATTTTCCATCCAAATATTCTAGTCTCATGATGTTTTCCTGGGAAAATTCATGTATCCGTATACACAAATACGGAGAGAAGAAAGAAACAGGAAAGGATTTTTGACTCTTTGCAAGTTTTACAGTGCAAGTTGAATTCCACTGCCTAAATATAGTATAAAAGTTAATTTCATTATACACAATCATACATTATTTGTGAACAGTAGAGTAAAGCCAACAGTTCTCACATGTTGCTGTATGACATTGGCTGTTTGAAAGTGGGCTCAAACTAATTTTTTATTTTTTTTAATCTTTCCATTGAGTTTTGGGGATGAGAGCTATTGATTTGTTCTGACAGGAAAGTAAGGCCCTGCAAACAGTGTGCATGAATGGATTTTCTGAACGCTAGATATGCTAATGCATAACATTATTCTAGCAGAGAACATTTATTTACCTTCTGATAATTTTGTGGTTTGGCCTTTAGTTCTAGCTGTGGTTTCACCTGCAATTGGTAGACAGGATTGAACTAAATGTGAACATAAAGGCTCCTGGACTTGAAATAACAAAATGGATGAAAATAACACAAACTCAAAACCACTACAGTCTTAAAATTCAGAGATTTTACAAACACTAAAGTCCTGGTTTGCCAGCACTATGATAAAATGTTGCCTACAGCCATATTTACCTGAGCCATTCTAGGATCCCACCAGCAGCCTGTTGGTGTGCCAGTTAAGTGCTGGGAGTGACCCAAATGGACCCATCAAAGTATTCCATCCCGTGGTATTCAGTATGAAATAGCTCCTAAGGGAGTCCTTTTTAGTAAAGGGAAGTTATGACAGAGAAGCAAAAAGCCTGTGCAGAAGCTGGGAGAGGGGAAGAGACTTGGGTGTGCTGCCTTTTACTGGCTTGGCCTGGTGTGTGCCCATCCTCTCTGAAGAAATTGCTCTTTTTTCCTGGTCAGATGAAACCCAGCCATATTCACTGTCCCCATAGAAATGGCATCCAGCCTGAATCAAAGTTGTCATTCTCTAGAATCCCTTTAGCCCTCTTGCTGCATCCACTCCAGGCTTCTCACTTTAATTTTGGGTTGTGAAATTGAAATTAGCCTTCCTTTTGTCACGTGTCTATTCATTACTGTGAGTGATTTATTACTGGGTGTAGGCTGTTTCATAGTCCAAGATTTCTAGCAGTTTTTCAACATAACAGGAAACTTACTTTTACAACTTTAATCTGGGCCAGAATCTCATCTCCAATATTCTTCTACAAACTTGGAGCAGGTTTGCAGATTGCACAGAATTATTGCATTGAAATGAAACACAGAATCTGGCCCTCTGTAGTCCACCAAACAAATGCAATTACACTGCAACTTTTTTGCCTACTTACATATATTTACATTTAAGGATATCAGTGGAAAATACTGTCAGTGGTAACATTCTGGCTGATTCCTAAAAGCTTGCAATAATATAAAATATTTATTTTAGTGGGTGAGATACTTAATTGTACTCAGACACCTCTGGAATCCACTCTCATTTCTGTAAGAAAAGCACACAGACAAAAGTCTAGCTGACAGCTTGCCAACACACTAATTAACTTTCAGCTGCAGTATTCTCAGTCAGATTTCACTCACAACCTACACACCCTGCCAGGAAGCACAGCAACAAAATGCAACTTTAAAGTATAGAAGCAGACAGAATATGGAGGATGCCTTCATAAGAAATGAAAATGTTCTGCATGTGAACATGGGTTGTTCCTTTTTATTATTTATTTAAGAAAGACCTGTGTGTAATTTGCTCATGGCTCAGTAACTCAAATTTTATTACTCCTCTTTAATTCAGGAAATCCAACGATCCGTTCATTATCCATCTATATAAGTCTCCTCCTTATTGTGCTGCTACTGCACATCTTTCCAAATGTGTACTTTGTGCAGTGGAATACAGTACAGATGGAATCCATCCACTTCCAATTTTTTAGAGACAAAACCTCATGGCTGAGAAACTCTCACAGACCCTCCTAGTTTCCAGCACTTGCTCAAGTGACATTGATGTTGTTTTGCACTACTTTATACGTTTTGCAGGCTAGTCACTTTGCTCTGGTTTAAGATACAAAGTGTGTTTATAGGAGAAAAAAAAGAAAAGATCCTAAATGTAAATCACAAATTTAATTCATATTTGTCCTCCTTTGTCTTTAACCAAAATTAGCCCCCTCCCACCCCCACATCTGCTCTGCTTCTGGTTTCTTCCCCCCTCCCATCTGCTCCTACTCTCTCTTCCCTTCTCCCCCATCTGCTTGAACATCACTAATCCTCCAGGGATCCCTTTTCCTCTGTTTGACTCCCTGCCTGTCTCCCAGCTGGGCTTTACTCTGCTATCTGAAAACAAAATGATAAAAACAAATGTTTATGATGGTGAAAGCAACATACATAGCATTTTTAGTGAACTTCTGCAAAGTCCTTTTCTTGTGCTCTTTAGAGAAAAAAGGAAATATCTTCTTGACTTTTCAAGTGTGATGATCATACCACATCTGAGTCTTCTCAG
The DNA here is from genome assembly GCF_003957555.1 of Calypte anna. Lineage (NCBI taxonomy): Eukaryota > Metazoa > Chordata > Aves > Apodiformes > Trochilidae > Calypte > Calypte anna. The sequence continues at coordinate 18,096,235 of NC_044254.1, read as the reverse complement.
AGGACTTGGGCTCCTTTAATGGATTCAGTTGAGGCATTGATTAGAGAAGCGCCCCAAATGTTTTGCTCAGAGTAGTAAGCTTTACTCTTTTGTCTCGTTATCATGTCCATCTTTAGCAGTGCCAAATATCAAAAGCAGCTCCTCAGTGCTGGGTCAGACACTGTTTTCTCCATCACTTCTGGGAACTAAAAACATGGCTGAGCTGGCTTTGATGGCTGCAGGTTCAGGCAATGATGAAACTGCAATCGACATCAAGTTTCAAAGGTCGTTGAAAACGTCATGTTTTCCACAGTCTCTATTTTACGTGAGTCCTTTGACTACCCTGCAGTTACACTGGCATGAAAGCAGCATAACAGAGTTGAGAGTAGTTCCCTGAATATCAGAGAATTAATTTTCAGGTATTTCATCATTATAAAGTCTCTCCCCATACACAGTATAATTCCTGTGGCCCACACCACAATTGTTCGGCACTTGCTAAGCAAACTTGGCAAAGCACTGTGGTATTTTTCAAGTATTCTTCCATGCAGTATATTTAGGTAACAAAATTTCAGGAAATCCTTCTTGGTTTTGTACAGCTTAGAGCAATATTTTATTTTGACCAGTCCTTCCATGGATGCATGAATATTCTGTGAGCCTTAGGAACCCTCGACTAGGAGTTACAGAAAGCATTGCAGAAATCAGCCTTGAACTGCTTTGCCTGGAGGCCTGTCTGTTTTACTTAACAGAAAAAGAAATATGTATTGTTGGGGGTGTCTAACTCCACAGCTACTCCCTTACCTCCCAGCCCAGAGTTAGTTCAATGGAAATATTTTTCAAAAGCCTGTAGAGTTGAAAAAATTGGCACCAAACATAAATGAAGCAAAAATGGGAGGACTAACAAAGCTGCCATAACACTGGGGCCCATTTTAGGGAAACTTTGTAGTTTTAACTTTAAAAGACATTTTTAATATCATTACATTAACCTTCTGTGTCATTTCATTGTTTGTCTGATCGTTGGATAGTAGATGACTTATGTAATACAATCTGTGGTCACTAAATACATTTCTGGCTACTTTGGATTTAAAAGCTGTACATGAAAAAGGAGGAAATGTGTGGTTGTTGCATACAGTTTCCTGTTTCATTGTCAGTCTTCATAGAAGGAAAGTGCATGATGTGTCTCTATGGATAAACCAAAGGAGAACCACTTATCAGGAGAAAAGATGGCTCTACTAGGTTCATCATGACTTTGGAAAAGGCAGCTGTGCATCTTCAGAGAAAATATGCTAAATATATAGTGGAAGCAAAATACTGTTTCATGAGTAATTACTCTTCATTTTCTTGTATATCTAGCAAAGAAAATAAAAAAGGGGGGAAAGAATAGAATACTATATGAGTCCATAATGACATGAATGTTCTGTATGGATTTTTTAAATGATTTATTTTTTATTACATATTTTGTTTGAATAAACAAAACCACAGTATTTCCAAGGATAAATAGGCTAAAGCCAATTATCTAAATGCAACCCAAAGTGATTGTAAAGTTTTCTCTGCATGGCTTCTGCTCCAGATGGTTGGTAGTTTTTATTTCTACATTATTTAGTACCTCCCTCTAGGATTCCAAAGCTTTAGCAAGGACTACAGAAACCTTATCTTTTAGTTTTCTGAGATGAATAAAGCTCCATATTTTTAACAGCTGAATTCTAGAATCCATCTTGTTATCACCAGGTAAAGATAACAGCAGAATAATTTGGAAACGTTCTCTACTTCTGTGTGTTTAAGTAGGTATATTGGTGCAGCTTGATTTGCTAGTACTTTCATTTCATACTTTCCTAGAAAAAAAATTTCTATGTAATTTAATAGGTAGAAGGGCATTGGGGGAGGGAGTCTTGTCACAGTGTTTTAGTTTGACACATCTAGAAAAGATCCATACATTTTAATAAAATGTTGCATCTCTGTCAAGTTAAACAATCCGTAACACCTTCTGTAGGACAAAGATGTAATGGTGTTCAGTAACTGCTATTTTAGAACAATATTTAAATGCTATAAAGATTCAGGTTTGTACCTCTTGGTGAATGAAAGCCAAGACATTAAACCTGCAAGTATTTGTCCATGCAGCAGTTAAATGGCTGAATAGAAGCCACTTACTTGTGTAACTTTATATAGCTTCAGTCTATTTACCAACAGCAATATAATCACTGAGCTAGAGAGCTGAATGGAGGCTCAAAATCCAGCTGGTACTGTAGGCAGGTCTTTTTGCTCCTCTGTGATGGAAGTAGCTTGTAGATGCTCTTGCAAGGTGAAGCACTGCGTTTGACAACTGTCTAGATATATTTAAGTGTAAGAAAATTTCAGATAAATTTAACCATAGGAAAGAAAAGAGAATAGCAGCTGTTTTGTTTGTGAGAGGATGACTGAGTCCCTGTTCCTCCTCACAACACTGCTACAAAGATATTTAAATGAAATTATTAGGTCTCTTCTAACTGAAATGTTCTACTCTGCTCTGCTCTATTCCATCCCATCCTATCCTATCCTATCCTATCCTATCCTATCCTATCCTATCCTATCCTACTCTAAATAAGTCTAAGAAAAACATAAATCTACTCTTTGAAGAATGCAAATGGACACCTGAACCATGTGAGATTTGGCAGGAGAGTACCAAATTAAAAACTTGCACCAGTGAACCAGTCTAAGTAAGTGAATGGAACTGTTTGCTACTTCTTTAAGGATGACTTGAAGGATGTATAAGGGTATCATTGTCTGAAGACAAGCCTACATATTTTTCCTAAAGCTGCTTACTTGTACATACTACATAGAGGGTCACTATCCTGGCTGTTCATTTTAATTCTGTTTTTAATAATAAGAGCTTCACTATTTTCTTGATTTATTGGTGAATCATATATGTACAGTGCTTGTGCAATTAACTTTAATTAAACTCTTGGATTTTTTAAAAATCAGATACACTTAGTTGACTTTTGATGTAAACAGTTAAAAATAATTTCTAGTCAGTATTTCTGAATAGATGAAACTCAAGGAATCTGTTAACTGACACTCCAGAACTCAAAACAAGGTTTGAGTAAATTATTCAGTGTGAATTATTTGTTCAGCTCTCTTCATTATACCTTTGGTTTGCTTGATTACTACTAAACAGACTTTCCCAGAAAATAATATTTTCAAGGACTCAAGCAAGACTACAAAAGTTACCTTAATTTACACTGTAAAATTAAGGAGGCCTTGAATTACAAATTCTAAATCCTCTGTCTCTTTGTAAAGATCATATACTACATTTTAAATCAGAAAAGATGCTTCAGTTCTGTTTTCTTTCTTAATATATCATATATATAAATCAATGCAATCATAACCAACCATGAAACAACAAAGCAATGAGCACAAGCAATAGTTGAGGAAAACATCTGCTAGAAAACAAACTTCAGCTTTAACTTTCAGTTAGTGATTTATAAACATTAACAAGGAATTAGAACCTCCTAATTTTATGAAACAAAAATTCTTTTTAATTATTTTTCTGAGTGTCTAGTGAACACCTAATATTTTCAAATAATAAACATAATCAGGTTTTCATATTTAGATGAAAGTACATATTAGATGTCTCTGAAAGAAGATGCAAAAGATTCAGTGCATTAGAGGTTGTTATGGGATTTGACTGCACAAACACAAACACAAATCAAAGTCAGACATCAACCCTCAGTTCCACATGCCTTGCCAAACACTGAATGATTAAAGAATATTTAGATTAAATAAACAGACCAAGAAAGAACAATGGGGAAAAAGAGTGTTTTGTTCAAGGGTCCCAAGTCTTTATGGCCATTATTTTTTATGTTTTAAGGAAATATAATAGGATGCTGTCCTTTGTGTTAGCTGCTTGATTTCTGGTGGTGCAGATGTGTCTAATGGGACACGGCACCAATATGAATGAGCCAAAGGAGAGTGTGTTCTCACAAGCTGAGTTGGGTGCAGAATGAGACCTGCATTTCCTAGATAATACAACCATCATCCGAAAAAAATAAGTTTAAGAATTACTAAAACAAGTGTGCTCACTTAACTGCTTGGGCAGGTGCAAGCCATCAGCAGTAACTTAACCATGGCTTTTTCTTGAGGGCTGCTGAAGTTGGCCTCCTCCTTCTGAAGCCTGAAGCTGGCAGGGATTGACATGGTGGCTGTGTGTGGGCTGGCTGTGCTCCTGCCTTCTGCTCTGGGCAATGCAGTCTGCAGGACCACTCCTGCCACTAATCCAGTGAAATATTTTGTCACTTTGGTTTCTTAGTAATCAAGAAAATGTGTGTGCATTTTGTGCCTCAGGTATGTATGGTACAAGAATGTTTTTCATATTGTTTGCTCAGGCTGCTTAAATTATTTAAAGAAACGTATATTCATCTTTTGATTCTAGTTTTGGGGTTGTTTATTTTTTTGGTTTTGTTTTATATTTTTTTTTTCCTTCTCAGTAAAGATTTCACAGAAGTGTTAACAAAGCTGCTGTCAGCAACTTACTGATTTTATGTTTATGTTCTGTTTTCAACTTGGCATAAATCCTAAAATTAATAAAATTATGTGGTTCTCCTGCTGGCAATTAAAGCCAGTTGATTAGTCTACAATAATAATCCTCTTAAATAGCAAAGCATATAAACAATGAAAAAGAGAATTCTTTACCCAGTGATGTAATACACTGTTAAATAAAAAAATAGATTACTTTTGAATTGATAAACAAGTAATCCTGTTTGTTTCAGTCAGAATAATGAGTCTCCACTTGGGTAACAAATGAGCATTTGGTTTGTGACCCTGAAGCTAAAAGATAGAATTTGGATAGTCCAGCCATTCAGAAATAACTAGTCTATCAACTTGCCAATTCTGAGCCTACAGCATACATCATAGCTAAGGATAACAACCTGTTTCATCCTCCTGACTTCATATATTCTGATAAATATTAAACAAATAAGAACGTAAAGGATATCTTATCTGCAAAAATTCTTTTTTTATTTTCTTATCTGAAAACTTACAGCTAAGTTGTCTGCACTATAAATATTACATAGATCATGCACATTTTCTTCTAATCTATGTTTGATATTTGTTTTTTATCTTAGAAGAGCAGAGCAGGTTCCTTAACAGAAGCAAAATTGCTTCTAGTGCAGAAGCAATCAGCCTTAGGCATGAATTCTTCCCAGAGTTAAACAGGTGTCTGTTGAGAGAGTAGAGGATGGGAGAAGGAGCTGGAGCCTCTGCTCTGGTGCACGAAGCAGGGATGGGAATTTTGGTACCCATCCTTAGTTGAGGGGGAGAGTGATAGGAAGAGGACTAAAGGGTTTAGCAGTCCCTTTCACAGAGCTGTTTCACAATGGAGCTCAGTCATAGCAGTGATGTGGCATACTGAGGCTCAGCAGTGTAGGGACATGGAGAAAATTCAAAGCTGTATCTCAAGTGCAATGCAAATCTACTGTATGATCCATGTGCAGCATGGCCAAACATTCCTAGGTAGCTATGTAAGGAGAAAGCAGAGTGTGTTCCATAAACCTGTTTGTCATGGGCAGAACCCAGCACAGAGATCACAGGACCTTTATTCCTTCACTTTGGTTGATACTGGACTTAAATTATTACCATAAACTTTTTACTCTGACAAGGTAAAAAAACCATGGAATGTGGTAATACCTTACATAAGTAACCTTTTCATTATCTCACATTGTTACAAGTCAGAGCAAACAAACAAATAAAAAAGCCACCACCACACAACAGCAAAAAACAAAACAAAAAGCAAAAAAACCTAAAGCATATGGGTAATGGCCATGCATGTGTTAGCATGCATTAGCCATGATAGTGGTGGTGTAGTTGCCAGCAGTACTGAGAAACAGCTGATAAATTGATTTATGCTGCCACTAATGTTGCAGCGATCTCTGATACCAAAGGAAAGAAAATAAACTTCCCTTTGGTCCAGCATTTCCTGTTTAAGGTTCAACATTTTTCCCCCCTCAATGTAAATAAGAATACAGCACTGCAACTCTTTTCTGAAAAGTGAAAAACAGTACAGCAGGAGGGAGACAAAACAAACTGTCACCTGGAAATTCCAAGTTAAATATGTGCCTCTTTTGTGTAAAATTCTTTCTTCTTTGTTGCTATACCACAGATTACTCTTTTTTGGAGCAAATCAGTATGTTTGTCCTATCCATTCTTGGATGAAATCACAGTTAGGCTTTATCCATATCACTCTAGAATGTGTTAGGGTTTTATTCTTACATTATTCAAAGAAGTATGATCAGGTTTAGAGAAAACTATAGGAGCTGTGCTCTGGGAAAGCTCCTGAGCTGGGCTCCCATATGCTGAGAGGCATTCTTTTACCTCCTTTTTGTCCCCCACTCACAGAATAAGGGTTTCTCTGGTAATTTCTCTGTGTTTTGAATGTAGAAATGGGCATACTGCCTCCCACCAGGATTTATTTAATCCAATTTCTGATACTATTATCACTGACAGCTTTTAGGGGAGCAGCTGTAGTTTTGATTTATATACTCAAAGACTTTGTTCTGTCAAGGAACATTTCCAAATATGTCAGGTCACATAAACACATCTCAAAGGGGTCCCTTATGAAGTATAAAATGATAGGATCAAGGGACTGCAATTTTCTGACGTTTCCGATTTAAAAGAATATATAACCCTTTGGGTTCTTAAATACATTTTTGTCTATTCCAATCAGTCTTAAATCAAAAGACCTTCGAGGCAATGCTAAGAGTGGTAAGTAAAGGCAACTTCTCAGGTGAACCTCTCAGGGAGCAATTAGATTGATCAATACTATGTGCATAGTTCAGTTCCATATCTAGATTCTGGCAAAGTGTATACAGGGCTTAAACATTTCCATTAATAGTTATGCTGTATGAATTAAAGACTTAGCAACTACTGCTTATATCCTTATCTGTGGAAATTAAACAATGATATTCATCATTCTAGTGCTCAGTGGCAACTCAAATACTACAAGTAGAATTGCCTGAATAGTCTGTTTCACTTGCAATTACCTCTGACCACTTTTCAGAAATCTCCTGAAACAGATTAATCGCAAGCTTTGTGAGGTAGTATTATGAATCAGTGATAGAAAGACTGAAAAGTTTTTTTCCCTGTAAAAGTCCCTCTAACAAGGTGTAACTATTATGGCATAAAAAAGCAAAACTGAATTTGTGTGAAAACCTACTCTAGAGACATTTATTGTATAGAGGTTACCAGTGACAGTGCTTAGAAAATTGTTATTTTAAGGTATTTAGGAACAATAACATCCAAATGGGTTACCTTATTTCAGTTTTCTCTTCCCAGATCAAAAAATACATGAACAATATCAAGTGGCTTTGTTCAACTGATTCAAAATTGAATGTGAACAATTTATGAAATTATCGCATTGCTTTTTGAGTAAAGGATTGTTCAGAGACCTATTGGTCACACATCTGACCTCACATTAGTCTACAACTGCAATTGATTGAGTTTCTCTGGATTTATGGTAGTATTATGGGGAATATATTTTGTAGAAATGTGCATAGTTGCCTACGTTCCAAAAAAAGAGAGCCCAGCCATTAACTGCCTGTTCCTGAAGACTTCAAGAAAATATCTACACTGCCTCAAGTTATTTTTTGTTTTCTGTTTCTTTCCTTTTCTATCAAAATAAGGAAATACTCACCTATTTGAGATGCTCATTAAAACTTCACTTAATCAAACTACAAAGCTAATCAGAATAAACTGCATGAATGCTTTCCCTAACTTTTTGACCTGGTACTTTTTTTTGCAAATATTCATGTTCTCATCTTATTCTGTGTCTGTAGGTAAAATCCAAGCTAGTGTTTTGCAGAGCTGGATGTGATATGGTCTTGGATGCACTTTCCTACTGAACCCAGTCATAAATGATAGAAGCAATTGCTCTAATCAAGCTAAAACTTTAATCTTTCCCAAAGCACATCACATTTTTTTTTTTGTTGTTCTTTACTGAAGTCTTGGTATCTGTATGCAACAAGGCTAGAAACTGATGACACAGCCAATTTTCCCAGTTAACCAAGACTTCAGTTACCTGAGGAAATTTGCAATGTAGTTAACAGAAAAGGGATAAGAAGGCATTTCAGTATTTTTTTGGAGATTGTTTCGTATTTGGTAAACTGTCACAGGCCCCATAAATCAAGGGAACAATCCAAAACAAAATTATGACTGTTTTAATTAAACTAATCTTTCCCTCTTAAGAATTTTCTCATGGGTCAGTGTGAAACATATACCCAGTCTGATCAGGACACATGTTCTGACTTGTTGGAACTAGCTCATTTTTGACTCTTTTGATGCTATACACCATTTCTGGATAGCAGTGTTTCACGTCCTCCTTAATTTTTAATACCTCTTTGTAAATATCTACTGTATTATCCATAGATTTAGTTGTATTATCCAATCAGAGGCTGGAATGACAGCAAAATACACATGCTGAAAATAAAAGGAGATTTTTTTTTTCCTGGATGAAATTATTTTTTCTCTGGATGAATGCTTCAGTAGGCTCCCAATGGCATGTCCTCAGGCTGCTACCTATCACCTGCTCAGCACTACTGAACCTGTCAAGAACTATTGGGAACTATCATAGATTTCTTTGTCTTCACCTTGTTCGGATCACCAGCAGAAGACCCCTCTTCTAGGCTCAGAAAGTTATTTGATATCAAATGTATCTTAATTTTGACACTAAATATTTAAATTGTGAATTATCTTGAAAACTTGGTGGCTAATAGAAAAATGCATGCTAACAGGTATGGAATGATTGTACTACCTATTTTATTCTCATGAAGATGCAAAGTCTGATCTCAGACATCAATGTAGAAGTCTCAGAAAATCCTTCTATGAAGCAGCCATGTTAAACAACTTATGCTGCACTATGTTGTGAATATTTAAGCTAGTTTTCAGTTGTGTTACTTCATATTGGGATTTTGGTAGACTCACACACAGAAGCAGTCTGCTGGTCCCAGCTAACTTTTTTCACCAAGTAATTGTGTGTCATAATTAGGTACTTTGCTGATATTTTGATATTCAGCACCTGCTATGCCTACCAAAATTTTATAAAACTACCATTTAACAGGTGGATCTTTTTTTTTTTTTTTTTTTTTTTTTTTTTGTAGATGCCAGCAGAGCATGTTAAATTTTAAACATCAAGGTGATAGAAGAGAAAAACTAGCATCTACTTTTTATGTATTTATAAAATATATGTAATGAAGCTGTAGAAAAAACAGATACTCAGGTTTCTCATACAGAGGGTACTTTGCATCTAAGAGGTGCTTATGCAGACACTGCTTCCAATGGATTAACAAATTATGTGGCTTGTATTAAATACACTAGCATCATCACTATGTGACTATGAAAATAAGAGGTAATAAAATCAAAAAGGGACAGTATTTCCTGGGAAATAATTTACTCTACAAATATTGAGGTGAGTCCCTCATGTACCAGGTTCAACTCAGCTGTCACAGATTTATTTACACATGTGTTTTGTGCTGGTACACATGTGACTGAGATGAAAAGGTGTCCATAAGAGCAAATACAGAAAAGGTTTCCATTAGCAAATAGCTTGTACTAACAGAGAAGGTCTATAGAGCAAAACTGCTAATGTGGGCATTTACACTCTGTAAGCTTATGTATCTTTCCATTCTCTATGGTTTTTTGCAACTAGAGAGCATTGGGAATGTTCCTACAGTGTATCTTTTGGTGCAGTTTCTCAGAGGAATCCAGGTCATGTGCTTTGAAATGCCTTCAGAAGTGGAAACCACATCACAGCTCAGACAGAAACCTGGAAAGACCTCTTCAGAAATGTACTGCTTTCCAGTTCAACATGATAACAAAGATACACCTTCTGTGCAGAAAGAGTATTAGAGTGGGTACTGTGCTGTCTGCGTTTTCCAATGACTTGCATTACTGATATCTGGAATCCAGAATGTATAGGCTTTACAGTGAAAGCTTCACTGAAACTATAATTTTTGACTCATTTCAGTTCTTAGTGTTGCTGTATTCTGTTAAAGATTCTGTGAATCACGTACTCAGTGTGTTAAGAATAATTCCATTTTATCACAAGCATTTGTGTGAATGGAACATGATTTCTCCCAGGTTTTTGGAAACCAACTATGAAACAGAACAATGAACACAGTCCCTGAGATTGGCTCCTAAAGAAAATGAGCAATTTCTTGAGATATTGAAGCAGCCCCAGTGTAACTTATGCTGCTATCTTTGCCAAACGGAGTTGCTCAAAGTAGTTACTAGACTAAAGAGAAGAGATAGAATACCTACTTAAATACATCTAGCATAATACTATAGATATGGTACAAAAATGTCTCAGAAGAGCAGCTGGGGGATGCTTGTGGGGAGCATATGTATGAGCCTGAAGAAGCATATGTATGAAGTGAATTTTATTGCAGAACAGATGTCAGATATGTTGAACTGTGATACAATGTAGATCATTTTATTGGCTCCCTTGTAAAAGACAGTTTTAAAAGAATACTGACTAATCTCTTCTACTTTCTTGTACATCATCAAGGGAGAGAGATAAGTCAGTGTCCAACTTCTTGAAGGGATGAAGAGCTCCTTCAAGGTGAAGAAGGCCAAGAGAAAAAGGCCAATTTCCTTAAGGCAAGGTAACTAGAGGTTGAGAGAGGCATCCAATGGTGGGGTTTGGGGATTTATTTATTTTTTTAAGCACTTGACAAAGGGGCCCTTGACATTTCTTTCTTTCCTTTCTGAGGCTCTGCCTCCCTTAGGGGGAAAAGAGGATGAGAAAGTTCATAGGAAATGTAAGTGATCTTTATTGACCTGTGACTTTCGTGTAACCATGGCCTCTGGCATGTGACTCAATGTGCATTTCTTGTCAAAACAGGTAAGGGAATTGTGTGCTGCCCTGAAGGAATGTAGTGTGTGTGTGTAGAGTGCTGAAAGGCTAGAGACTGATATGAAGGGTGAGGTGAGGAAGATACAGGAAAGTGTGAGAGGGAAGAAGCACTGTGAAATGAATTCATGTTGCCTCATTGCTGGTGGAGATAATGACTTCTTTCTGTTATTAACAGTGAAGTTCCTCTTTTTTACCCTTCAAAATTTCTTATTTATTTTAATTCAGGGACCATGCAGTTATTTGCTTTTATTTTTCTAAATTTTATTATAGTTTTTATATTTAGTTAATATTTCCATCCAATACTTCTGTAATTGTATGCAATAATTGCTGTACGTATGCAACCTGTCATGAAAGAACTGATAGGCTTTGCAGTAATAGTTAGACTGGATGTATAGGAATAGGCTATATAGGATAGGCTGTGTAAAAATAATTAGCCTGACCTGTGATGGTCGAAAGAGTTCACACCCTTGAGATAAATGTATGAAGTACAGTAAGTTAAAATGTTTAGAAGGGCAAGTCAGGTCTTGTATTCTTTCCAAAGATTAGGTCAGCAATTAAGCCAAAGTAATGAGATCCTGACCAAACACCCCCGTGGAGCGGTGGATCCTAAAAAGTAACAGGAAAGCACTTTCTGAAAGCATTATATGCAGCTAACTTAGTACTGGCTGTATTTCAGGCCTACCACAGGTGGTCCTGTGGCGCTGTGCCAGAATCACAGGAATACCCAGGGAAAGTCCTGAAATTTGCAGGGGCATCTCTGCCACCTCACCCACAGTTTAAAAAATGGGACAAAAATAATCTGGCATACAAGAAGTACAGATTATGGACCTTGATATGTTGTTCCTCAAGCCCTTTGTTTTGTAGGGAATATAAAGTAGGTGAGGTGAAATACACTTGTACAGAAAAGAAAATCTACAGCCAAATTTGGCAAATCTGCAAGAGATACAGGCACTTTGCTCTAGTTTTTGAGTCAGTAGACATGTCAACTGATGCAACTTTCTACTTTCTGGAGGTCTCATTCTTTTCTGAAGAATGAGTTTTTAGACAGCAAAACTAAAATACAGTGAGTAAAATACAATGGGGCTCTTGCAAGAAAATTTGGGCTCTGCACCCTAGATTGCCAGAAAGTTTCTTTGAAACTGGAATGAATGGGATGGTTTTTATCAAGTAGGAGATTCTGGGACATGATGGAGCTGTCAAGCAAATTATTCATTCACAGCTTCCATAGACTTGGAATAACTCTGATTCTTGAATGTCTTGTCTGAGAGAATCAAAAACTTCAGTAAGGCAGTTCTGGTCAGCATTTGTAGGTGAAATGACAGAACAGATTGAGGCCAACTTTGAGGAGATGACCTCAAAATACCTGAAATGAGGAATGATTTATTGAACAAAACCAGGGTGATCTGAGTTTAGAGGAAGCTCTTACAAGAGGATAACAGCATCCAACTGCCATGAAATCTGCTATAATTTTGTGCTCAATAGATTGGCCTCTTTCAGTACAGCAAGACCAAAATTATTGGGAAAGAATGCTTCAGACAGAAATTATATTCCATTTAAAGTTAGGATTTTGATGTGGGCTTTGGTTTGTGGGTTTGTTTGGTTTTGGTGTTTGTTTTTAGGGCCAAAAAATTTATGAAAAAAACTTGTGAAAGGTCACTAAGCCTAAAGTCACATGTGGAACTGAAGCTAAGGCTTCCTAAAATTACTGGATTAGGATTCACTGTAAAGCATCCATGCCTGTGAACTAGTTCATGACCAGACTTGAATTAAAGAAAAGCACCAGTTAGATTAAATCTCACAATATATGTCTTTTTTTTTCTTTGGTGTTTTTTTTCTTTCTTTGTAGTAATTGCCTTATAATTGCCTTCCAAATTGTGTAAGTGATACTGTGAAGTTTTTTCATATAATTTAAATACCTGATCTATTGTGTACCTTGTGGCTTGGGGAAAGAATGAGAAAAAAAGAACATTCAAAGGATTTAGAAAATAGTTAAAGAAAATCAAGCATGTGAATGGTATTAACACAAAAGAGTTTTGTGGACCTTTTTACCCTTTTGAATGAGTCTTCTGTGCACTGCTTTATGAGATTAGTTGACATATTTACAGAATATCAAAGAGAAAAAGAAAGGATGGTGGGAGGGGAAAGACAGCTGACTTGTCCCTACTGTAAAAAACATCATCCAGTCCCTGTGCGGTTACTTTTTATGGTCTCACTTCACAGAAATATTTCACAGAAAAAGACAAGTTTACCTTGTGTTTCAAGCCGACTCCTGATCCCTCACATCAGATTTACCTAACTGTTTCATCCTGGGAGCAGAGAGATCAGACCTGAGAGTTCGTGTCAGTGGCAGCAGTCTCTCTGCCAGATGCGCCTAAGAGGCAAACAACAAAGTGCAAGCTTGCAGGGGTTTGTTTTCCACAGCTCAAAACATCCACTCCTGAACAGCTGACAGTAGCAGCTCTACTAAAGTGTCCCACAGAAAAATCAATCTGAATTGTAAAATATCCCATAAAACAGCTTTACTCCCACTGGTATTACCCTCTGCCCCAGAATTCAAACCTAATTTGAGAAACACTTTGAGGAATAAAAGTTCAAAGGAGTTTTCAGTGCAAATATATCGAAGACTGATTTATAAATCACAAATGGTTTGGGCTGCCGTTTTCTGTGCCTCACGAGATCAGCTCACCTTAAAGAGTCAGGCACTCTGGCTGTGTCTGTGTGCTTTATGAATATGTGATGGGTTAGGTGCCTGAAGATAAGGTATGCAGAAGGCAAAGAGCTGAATGGCAAACAAGGAAAGACAAGTGATAGGAACTGCTAAAAGCAGACGATGCCAAGCCATGAACCTTCAATCCCTTTTCTTTCAGCTAGGAATTGAAACTGATGGCCATCTCCTGCAGTTTGGTCTATAAGCCATACTACTCAAGAAACAAGAAACATAATGAATTTTTAGGATTAACGATTAATTTTTCAAAATTGGACTGGGGGTCTTGCCTAACCCACACACAGGCTTAATTCTGTTTTGGAACTGTGAGTTGATGGTAGATCTCTAGTTTGTCAGGGAAGTGTCCCCAGTATTGGCTTACTGGAAATTCTGTCTCTCAGAATTTCTATCCTATTACAACTGTTCCACTTTGTGTAAACAATTAAATATTAATTAACTTGGGGAAAAAAAAAGAGAGGAGAGATTGACTCTATAGCCTGGTGTTTAGGGCAATCATGTGGGAAAGTCGGATTCACAACCTTCTTCATTTAATTATTTATACCAAACTGAATAGTGTCAGCTGGAGGGAGTGAAAGCTTAGCTTTGGACTGTGCTATAGCCTAATAGTTACAGCAGGCTCTCAGGAGGGGGGACTAACTGGACTTAAATCCCTTTGTCAGACTGAAACAGGGAGGGTTATGAACTCAGGTCCACAGAAGCTACTTACTTTCAATTCTAAGCTATAGCAGAGAGAGCTCTTCTGCTGCTTTTATTTTAGTAATGCCTGTTAGTTTAGGATTGCTATAGGGTTACTTTGGCAGATGTGCTTACAGCTAACATAACCAGAAGAATATTTGGCTTTTGATGTGTGTGTGGTATTTTTTGTTGTTTGTTTGCTTTTTATGTAGCTGGGGTCTAGGAGGGCTTCTCACCATTAGGAGTTTAGTTATCATGTGGCAGTTTGACCAGTGTTTTGATTCATGGAAGTGTACAGAAAAGACCAAACATGCTTGAGGTTAGATAATGACAGGCTGGCAATCAGGAACTTGCAAATCAATACTTTCCACCCATTGTTGATTTTGTACATAATGGCAGCAGTGTAAACTCTAACAAATGTAGCTTAGAAATTTTTGCAGTTATGGAATTTAACTTACAAGGAAAAGGCAAAAAAGGGCCTATAAGGGTATGTATTTTGGTCACTAAAATTACAGAAATATGTTAAGCCCTTTGTGAATATAGTATTTGAAAGTTTTATTTTCCTGCTTGGACTGAAAAGCATCCTACATAGCTGTGTCACAATCCTGAAATATGCAGCACCACAAAGATTTACAAAAGTACCATGTGAAAGTAATGCTGGCTGAGGACTTTTTCTAGTATTTTGGGAGCAAATGTTCTTATATTTAATGAGATCTAATATTACATTTCGCACTAAGTAAAGTTATTGCATTACAGCTACTATTTCTTAGAAAGCTATAGCTAGTCCTTCGCAACTCCATTTTAATTTGTCTAAGAGAAAAATGCTATATGACCATAAACTGTGTTGACTTCTGACTTCCAAAGTATTCCCTCCTCCTGCCACCCCCAAGACCCTAAATTTTTTTTTTTTTTTTTAGTAATCACTGCTTCAATCCATTTCTCAGAACATAAGATTGTATTGTCAGGTCACCTAGTATTGTTATAAAATTTCATAAGCCCAAATATCTGGGACCTTTACTCATACAACAACAGATCTATTTATCTATTTATTTTTTTTACAAAAACTGACATGAGAATTTTTATGCATCAAGTATTCTGAGAAAAATAACTGTAAGCTATACTGGCACAGAGATCCTTCAGGAAACGGGTGTCCTTCAGATGACCAGCTACTCCTCTGACTTCCAAAGTCCTCCTCAAACTGATTCATTGACTATCCATGGCTCCACTCACAAAATTTTATGTTTGTATAGCCCCTGTAACCTGCAGGGTAATCAATGGTCAGTTAAGGTTTGTTTATTTTGGTTTTTTTTAATAAATAAAAAAAAAAGGGGGGGAGGGGGGAGAGGACAGCCTGCTAGATTTGTAAGCTTAAAAATGATGATGTTGCTTGAGTCAGTGCTGTTAGCAATTTCCAACTGTAAATTCTGTTGCATTCTGAAGAGTAAAGTCATAAGGGAACAATGAGAGGTACTACCACCGTAGCTGATATTATTACAACAGCACTAAATATCACTGTATAAATCTACTTTGCTGGCATTTTAAGATCATAATCTTGAATTCCATCTCAGATATCATACTTTCATTTCATGCCTATTTGTAGCAAAACAAATGTATCCTGGTTGTGTAGCACAGCAGAAACACTTGGGGAAAAAAGCACAACACAGTGGGATGAACATAGCTTTATGAGATTTAGATTTATAATGGGTTCATTTCCATCATTAAAAAAAAAGCCAAACAAACACAAACAAACCAAAAGTGAAAACAAACAAAAAGCCAGACCCAAAACCATCAGGTGAAATTGAGTTAGAAAGAAATAAGATTGCTGAGAAATGATGGCAGACTTCTCATTTATCAAGGATTTTGAATGGTGCAAATAGACCTAGACCAAAGCATGATCTTATTTAAAGGAGATGGCGATGGCAGGTGAGATATGCTTTTGTAAGAAGATTATTCTTAAGAATATTGTAAATATTGTATTAACCTAGGCTTCTTGAAACTAAAGCCTAAACTAAGGAACAGGAGAGAGATTCTTCTTTGACCAAAGAAGAAATGTATATTAAATGTCAAACACTTGCATATCAAAAGTTCTTCAATAACTTCAAGGAAGAAATAAACTGCTGACATTAGGACTTAAAGTGCATCAGTTCACAAATCCCACCTAAGCAAAACATAGTATTCTACTTCATACATTTATGGTGTTTTCCCACCCAGGATTAAAGAATGTTTTATAAACTTTAAAGGTGGAAAAAAGACAGGAATGTATGCAAACTGAAATTAAACTAGTTTTATCTGTCTCCCCAAAATCCACTAGAGAGTCAGTCACAGAGGAAGCAATGAATGCAAACTCTTGAATGGCAATTTTCTGTCAACACAGGGAATGATAAATGTCAGATATTGTCCACCCTGCACTGCCCCTTTGCTTATGCAGGCTGTAGTTACATTGAAGAGAAAGTAATGGCTTGATCCAAAGAGCATTCAAAGCAGTCACTCTCTACTTTGTGTGCATGCACTTTGGATCAAGCAGTGACAAGTGCAAAGCTATTTTGCAGCAAATCTTCTAGAGCAGTACCAGGGGATCATCAATTTTTTCAAAGCAAATGGGAATTAATACTCCTTTGTCATATGCCTACTTTTTTTTTCTGTATAGGAATGCATTTCTCCCCCAAGGGTTCAGTCTCAGAAAAAGAATATGTTATAAAGCCCCCAAGGAAGCACAAGTTTTAAAATAGTGACATTTTACAAAGTATTAGAAATAATAAAATAATCCTTATTGATAATTACTGGCCTCTACAGGCAGTATTTAAAAGTTAATAGAATTACTACCTCCATGCTAGTAAATGCTTATTTGATAACAAGGTTCTATAGGGGAATGGGAACATAACCAACTCTTGAAGTGTCACACAGTGAATTGTACATTCCTCTGCACAGTCTCACTCTTTTGCTTACATTTATGTGAGATACCTTGGACATCTTGATCCCCCAGTAGTGATGTGACATAATGGCCATACTGCACAACTAGTGATTCATGTTCCTAAGCACCAGTGTGTCTCTTTGAAGCCAATTCTTGCAGAGTTTCTAGGAGATAAGTGAGCAAGAATAAATAAGAATCTCTATTTTAAAAGTAAATGGTAATATTCAGAGGTAATAAAAGGGAACATGTGATAATCTGAAAGGTAAATCAGTTTAAGAGCATTATGCTCAATTATAATTACAACCTGAGTTTGCATGTGCCAAGGAAGAGATGTCATCTGCATCTGGAGTATCCTCAGATTTCCAGATGTTTGCATTCCTATTCATCCCTGCAATTCCTGTTCAGCCTCACAGCAAGATCCCCTGTTTCATATCTGATGGTCTGCTCTATTAAGAAAAGCAGGAGTCTTCTCCAAAGTTCATAGCTGCAGTGCTGCCAGATTAGATTTCATAATAACAAAAGTGGTTTGGTGTTCAGATTTGCATTTACTGTTCAGGTATGTCAGGAGCAGTAAAATGAGCTGCTTGCAACCAGTCCTTGTTACTGTGTCAGCAGTAACTAATATATTTGGAACTGAAGGAGAGTAAAAAAAATATGTGAGGTATATGTAGTGACTTGTAATAGGAGATATATTGAGACTGTTGAGAAACATTTATCTACAGAAAAGTGAAAAATCAATTAATTTATTTTACAAGTATAGATTTTTTTTCAAGGTTATTAAGATTTATGTAAGCAATCTCACTATTGTTAATAATACATTCTAACACTATATAGTGCTTTGTTTATAGTTGTAGCTAATGAAATGTAAACTGGGGTGAAAAAACTTTGGCTGAATTGAGATACTCATTTCCAAAACAGAAGAAATTTTGTTTTAATATGTTTGGGGTTTATTTTCTCTTTTTTTTTTTTTTTTTCCCCCATTTCAAATACCTGTTGGCACTTTACTAACTTCCCATGCTTTTCAGCTGGGTCCTATACTAAGGCAGACAGTAAATTCCTGCCTCCTGTAGCATGGAAACATCAGGTCTCTTAATCCACCTCCATAATCTCTCTGATGAATACTCAGCCAAAAATACTACACGTAGCTTACCTGTATGTGTATTTTCAGAGCAGTATAATAAAAAACATGTATCCTATGCACCTGAAAAACTCTTTCACTGGGGGTAACCACAAAACACTGGATACGTTTTCAGAGCAAAAATGTTGCCTGGTGTTCAATACCAGACTGCTTAATTTGGTAAAGTCAAGAAGAGCCTCCCTGAAGTTCTTCTCTGAAACAGTTTATGTGGTCATTTCCACATGAGTAAAAAAACTTTTTAACTACTGATACAGCTTCATAAATATGTGTCTTTACCAACACTATACTGATTCTTTCCTATTTGCCACATAACATTTCTCAATAAAATGATAATGTCATGGAGTGTGTTGACCTATCTACATATAAACCTGTCTAGTAACTCACACTGTTAGTGGAGGGTTTGTTTTTCTCTGCAACCAAGAACATGTTTGCACATTGTAAGGATAATATGCATTTTTTCTGGCACAGAGTCAGAAAACTAGGAAATCTGCCAATATTGGTTGAAATCTTTTAATACTAAAGCAAAAATAATACTAAAAAGAATATTACTGTATTTCTCCTTGGAGCTTTTTTGTAGAGTTGACTTCTGCTATGTCACTTTTGCTGTGACTTAAAAAGGGCACAGGATCTAGATCTGCGTCTGCCTTACTGAAATCCTAGTATCAGAGAATGGCTTAGGTTGGAAGGGACCTTAGAGATCACCTACTCCAATTTCCATGGGCAGGGATGCCTCTCATCTATACAAGGCTACTCAAAAACTCATCCAACCTGGCCCTGAACACCCCCAGCAAGGGGGAAGCCACAACTTCTCTTGGCAATCTGTTCCAGAGTCTCACCGCCTTCATACTGAAGAACTTCTTACTAAGTCCAGTCTAAACCTATTCTACTTCAGTTTAAAACTATTTCCGCTTGTCCTGTTCCTGGACACTCTTATGAAAAGTCCCTCTCCAGCCTTCTTATGGGTTCCCCTCAGGTATTGGAAGGCAGCTCTAAGGTCCCCAGAGAATCTTCTCTTCTTCAAGCTGAATGATTTCAGCTCTCTCAGCCTCTCATCATAGCAGAGGTGCTCCACCCCCTGGATCATCTCTGTGGCCCTGCTCTGGCCTTTGAGAGTGATCTTTCTCATTATCTGCTGGTTCCTCCTGCAGTGCCCCATGGCTGTTCCACAAGGACACTGAAAATGGTGTTTTATGGAACATGCCTGCTCTGGTTTTTGATTTAGGCAGGGACCTCTTCCCACTGTCTCTGCTTCTCTAAGTTGGTGCAGCAAGGCTGGGAGTCTTCCTGAGAGGATATGGAATCTTCTGCTCTAATAATAAGGCTTAATTCCTGTGTCATTTTTGTGGAGAGCAGGTTGTGGTAACAATCTCATTCCCTTTCCCTGAGCTCCATGACTTCATCAGCTGTGCCACCTGGTAGAGCAGGCCCTCAACTTGCTCACACCAGACACAGCTGGAGCCAAAGTTTATCCCTGTGACCGGTGAAGGGCTGTGGCATTCCTGACAGCCTGGGTACCTGCCTTCTTCCATGGGAACACCCTCTGTTGGGTCTCTCCACTCTCCCTCAGGCTTCCCTGGCTCTGGGAGCCCCTCTGCTTGGCTCAGTGTGGGCACAGGCACAGACCTCAGATGCTGCTGTTGCCTTGTTTCTCATGGTCTGGAGAACTTTTTCTTAAGTTCAAACACTATAGAGAAAAAATTGTTGTAGTGTACATAATATTGTTTTAAGTTCAACTTACATTGTGGTGAATGCTATCCTTCTGGGGAGTAAGCAGTTAATAGTTCCAACTCAGTGGGTTTTTTGGTTGCGTTTACTGTTCTTTGCTTTTCTTACTACTCAATCATTTTTTTTTTTTCTGGTTTGGTCACAGAACAGATTATTTTCAGGTCACTGGACATAATTGAGATCCCATAAACCAAAAATGAAGTATATTAGACCTTTGCCCAATTAAGAGGCTTCTGACCTCAAGGGTCTACAGAGTTCTGTACACAAAATTACCTGCCAGGACTGGAGAGTCATCAGCTTCCTCAGGTTTCCAAGACAACATGGTGAACCTATCTCTGCTCACACTTGAGGCAAGTGATAACTTTGAGGTCCAGGAGGCTACTGTAGACACAGATAAAAACTACAGTCACTAACATTCTAAAGAGGAAACGATGTGCACACAGAAATAAATTTCAGATGTACAGATAACCTACCAAGGATCTCTAAGAAAGCAAGTTAAGACAGGTATTATCACTTTCAGCCATAACAATCAGAACAAAACACTCTCCAATGCCATGAAAATAAAGTTGAATGTTGGAGTAATATGTGCAGGGTCAGAATTGAGGTAACTAATTTTCAACAGGATTCTTAAAGATAAATTCAGAGAAAATATAATGTCAAAAAAACATCAAAAAGATATCTTTTACTTTCAATCTTTAAATGAGTTTGTCACAAAATATTCTCCTCCCCTTCCCTCATGCCCTTAGCTAAATCTCCATTGGGGATGGGTCAACATAAATTTATGAACCTGTATTTTTGAAAAAAGTTGCTGGGTGAGATCAATGCAGAACCTAAACATAGCAAGGATCAGCTTGACTTAGGCATTAATTTGACACAAAACTTCCCATTTCACATTCCTTTTTTTTTTTTTTTTTCTCTATCATTATCTGTCCAGTTTTAAAATTCAGCATTTCAATTCTATTTAAAATTTAACTAGAAATGTCTTTTTAAAGCTGACCATATTTTTCTGTACCTTATAATTTTTAATATATTACTTTGATTCTGAAACAATTGTTTATTGTGCATATTAGCAGAATAATCTCACAACTGGAGAAATTTAAAATTTTGTACTGGAAATACGTCTGTCTGCCCAATTTTTAAAGCAATACTTTGTTTTTCACATTTGATATATATTGATTTCTTATTACTATAATAAAAATTAATTAGCTTGATTAAGAACAGGTAAAAAATTTAAAATTAGAGAGGTGGCCAAGCAGTAAGAACACAGCAATGGGAAATCAGAGACAACTGGTGCCCAGAAGAATAGACTTATTTTCTGTAGCTGAGTAGGAACATAATAATGAAGAACTTGTCCCCAGCTGCTGGTATTAAGTCTTGTTCATCTTCTGCCAGTGAAATGTATATAATGAGCACAAAGCAATGAGTAGAACTCAGGCAGCTGTGCTCTTGTACATTTTTAGCAGTGTTGGGTGCTGTATGGAAAGCTGTGGTTAAGAGACTTCGTGGATGCAGAGGACAGCATTTTGTCTCAGGGAGCATTTTGTCTGGTGTCGTAGTCATGAATAGTGGGTTTCAAGTCACAGAATCATGGCCATCCTCTGCACTGTATTTCAAGACGAGTGGTTGGGCAGAAAGAGCTTTTTGGAGAGAATCATCCATAGTAGGTGTTTTTCCAGGATTTTCACTTTGGACTGTCCCTTTCTTTCATGTGCCCTTTCTAAGATAACGGAGTTAAAGTATATTAGCTGAGATCTCAGAGCACATCTCCCCACGCTGTCTCATCTAAACTGGGTACAATTTATGTGCTCCAAGGCCACTCTGAGGTGTGCATCAAGCATGGCAAGTTGAGACGGCTGGAAAATTATTTTTGAGACTCCAAAAGGAATTGCTAATTTAGGCTTAGCCCATCAGGTCTGAGTGGCTTTAACTGCATGCTCTGTTCAGTTCAGAAAGGACTAACTTATGATGGAACACACATTACCCCCTTCCTGGTTCTCTTTTTAAATCTATGAGGAGGCAGCCTTCTCCCTAGGACTGTGCTTAAAGTCGTGGTTTAAGTACTTTTTTGCTAGAGAATTATTTCGGCATTACTTTTTTCTTCTTGTAAGTCCATTGGGAAGAGTATGCTGAAGGAAATGGAACTAAGGATGCCAACTTGTTGATTTTGAGTTCTCCATTTGCCTTAAAGTATCATCAAAGGCAAGGTAGGGAGATTTGTACCTAAGAGGCCCACAGCTTTCCTCTCTCTCATCTTATTTCAGTTCTCAGTAGGTCACCAGAACTGTTTTTTCCTAGACTTAAGAAAAATGGGTCTCTGATTAGAAAAATAATCTCAAAATCTCTGCGAGTTTACCCTAAATGTAGGCATTCACTAATGAGCAAAATTTTAATTTATATCTATGATTTCATTCTGCAGTAAATTTACTGAACTTAGTTATTTTCACTTAAAATAACAACATGACCATCGCTTTTCTTTGTTTTCAGGTACATGATGTAAATGATGTAAAGCTGTATCTAAGTACTAATGTTTTAGTGAAAAAAAAAATTATGAAATTTACCATCTTTAGTACTAAACTATTGAATTCATATTTAGTTTCTTTAAATAGTACCAGGTGCAATAATGTCTCATTAATGTAATGGGTTTTTTAATATCACAAAGTTGATTTGGTCTGAGAGGAGTAATATTAAAATTATGTGTGTTTCTTAAATATCAGAGTTAAAATTTCTGTCACTGGGCTTTTGCAGTGACAGATGTTTCCATTTATTATTGAACTACAATGACTGAAAACTGTTTTAGAAATTAAATAAGCTTTTTATGTTATTGTCAATAGCCTAGGCTTTATATCGGTTATAAATGAGAAACTTACAGACAACATAAGCAAAAACATTCTCATTATGCTTAGGAAAAATATTAATTTCTATTGCTATGCTATATCAGCTTTTTAAAAAGAAATGCAGCACAAAATTGTTCATCATCATCAAGTGCTTCACTAAAGTGCACTCTTTTAACTGTCTGATGCAATTAAAGTATTGAAAGGAAAAAATATTATTCAGATTGTTTTACAGTTGGTTTAAAATTACATCACAGTCAAAACCCATGAATTCTATTTGGTTTTATATCCACCACAATTTTTCTCACTAGAAATAAGGTCTTCCTCAAAAAATAGACGTATTTATTCCCTTTTGTCTGAAAATAATGTGACATCTACTCTAAACATTACCTAAATAACTTCTTGTAAGTAATTTTATTGACATTACAGGTCACCATTGTAGCTGGCATGAATGTGCTCAAATTGCAAGTGCAAACACAGCTTTGGAAGCCACTCTACAAATGGCCATCATGAAACTGTTTTGAAGTGCACTGGTTTCACATTTATTCTTACTAAAATTTTGAAAGCAAAAGAAAAATTTGTATGTCATGGTTTGCATCTGAGTGTACATCAGTTATTGATTTCTCTCTTAGTGCAATAGAGTTCTATTTCACTTGCAAGATAAACAGTGTGAGAATGCAGTTTAATTTTCCAGTACTTACAAATAACCACAAGCCATATTACTTTTAAAAAACTTCAACAAAATCAAAGCCCATACAGTCAAATAATTTTCAAATATATCAAGATGGGAGGTCTCCTTCCCTTAGCAGGAGGATGAATGAAAATACTTTGCAAGACTAAAAGCTTAGCTAAACTGTATTAGGCCTATTTTTAACAAACAAAATGAAAAAGACTTCTCATGAATATGGGTGTCAGAGGACCAGTCAAGGAAATAGAAGGAGCATTTTCTAGCATGCAAAACTTCCTAGCAAGGAAATTAACTTGAGTACCTCATATACACTATTTTTTTTATAGACAGGAATTTGCACATTAAAAGCAAAAGTTTGCCAAATGTTTCTAAGAACAACTCAATTGCAACATTATCAATCATTTCTAACTTGCAGGAACACTTCAAACCTTGGGATTTTTTGCCTTGCCAAAGAAATTTTTCACAAAGATGTATTCAGTGATTTAGGGAACTTGCAGTTCCATTAGCTGTTCTGCTGTTATGTTCTCAGGCTTGTCAGTCTGCCACCTTCCACAAATTACATTTGTGAATTTAAAAACAAAAGCAATTCCTGCTCATTTCTTTTGCTGTCTGGCATACTATTATTAATTCCAGATATTATGCTGATTATTTGCATTACAGTAGTCAAAACAACGATGAGGTATTTCCTTCAAAGATTGCATCTCATTCAACACAAATTTAACCCTTATGTTTTGAAGCATTTGCACAGACTTTTAACAATTGGAATTTCATGCCTGGCAATGTTTTTAAGTTACATTCCAATGCAACTGCATAATCTGGAAATTCCAATACAACTGAACAATCTGTTATCTGCTGAAAACAGCTTAATTCTAATATGCTGCAGTTGACTTAAAGGTTAAGCGACCTCTTAAAAGAATGTGAACTTGTGAATTTAGGGAGTTCTTATACTCTCAGGTGGCATTTTATTCACCAAAGAAGTAACTGCTAATGAGCTCCCTAGCTAGCAAAAGCTAGATGTAAAATATGTAAAACTTGAAATGTCTGGTGTTTCTGAAAAAATACTCTGTGAGCTTGGCTTATTAGGTAAATTTTAATAGATAAAAGAAGGAAAGGGTAAAACCAGCTGTCAAAAAGCTGAGAATGACCAACCAATTTATTTTCTAATGTTATTTCGGGGTCTATGCTTATTAAAGTATTTGGTTAATACAATTTGCAGCTAAAAGATTACTTCACCTAAAAAAGTGTGTTGGATTAACATACATAAAAACTGCAGCATTATGGCTCAACTTCCAAAAACCCAGGCTAATTATATAGGAACCAATTTAATTATTCTTTTTGCTGTTCAAATCAAGCTTAAGTGAAATGAAGAGTCCTGAATTGGAGTATCTAGGCTAAAACAAAACAAAACAAAACAAAACAAAAAACACTACACACCACCTTTCCTTTGAGAATTTGTCCCTGGGATAAGAGGAAAGGGGATTCTAATAAGAGGCAGAGAACGTGCCCCAGCATACTACACTGGAAAGCTCAATCACTGTCAAGTGTGAGAGAAAACCTCAGAGGAGAAGCTGCCTGGAGGAACAATGAGGTCTCACCCCCTTGGGCACAGTAAGCATTGCTACTCTGAACACTAAAGCAATAGCTATTTTGAGTCTCTAATTCTGCAAAGCATTAAAGGAAATACCTAATCTCAAATCTGTTCCACAGGGTCTCTAGGCATGCCCAGAGCCTCCACTGGCTTCAGTGAGATTTATGCAGTTGGCTGTAAAGCATCAAAGGAAAGTCTGTGCTTAAAGGCAACTGGGTGCTTAAACAGTTAATTCAGAAAGCAAAGCAATAGAAATGCAGCTGTATACATAAATTTTTAAACTTTTGGATCTTTAAAAATATCCATATTAAATTAATTACAATATTAATGTTTTAGTTAATTATAAGTGGTTTGAAAAGACACATGAAAAGCAATGATCAACTATCAAGTATCAAGTCTAGTTAGGACCACCTCCAGAAAGAGATACAGATCACTAAAATGGGACTTCAGTCCATTATAGACCTTCAGAATGAAAAGGAAGGCCACAGGAAGCCACAGTTAGTTCACGTTTAACTCCAGAAATATATGAGCTCTCCAGATACTCCTGTTTTCATTATTCAAGGTTCCTAGATACAAATGTTTTGCTTTTGGAGGCTTTTTAATGTTTCCTCATATCTTCAGAAATGCAGTTTTTCCTACAACTCATGCTTGGTGCTGAACACTCCTATAGCATTCATTACCCATTTCCTGCAGGTTGGCACTGAATATTGAGAAGAATCTTGTTTAGTTTCTTTCTCACTGTGATAAGGTTAATTTTTCCTTTGTCCCCTTTCATAGGGACTATACCTTAATTGCACTGATTATGTATTTCTCATTACAGCTCTGGGATCAGAACACCTCCAGGTGAGTGACAGTTCCTAAATTAGACCATCTTCTCCCTGCCAGTGAAGCAGCAGATCTTAAAATCCCTTACACAGTGTGGCAGATGCCACCTAAATACATCTGTCCAGCACCTGTCTGTAGCCCAGTGGTAGTGGCACTCCCCAGGGAGACAGCAGTGTGTGTACAGAAAAAAGCTGTTTTATATATGAAGATCACTACCCCCACCTCAAACTAATGTTCAGGAGAGCTTCAAATGCATTTTCTGAGGCACTTTTTCCACCTGGAATACCTCTGAACACCCACAAGTTCCTCTTCCAGCTCAGAAGTGGGGTGCTTGAAGAATCCACATCTGGGCTCGTGCAATTCTAGAAGTGCAGGAAAACTTCCTGGCAAGAATTTTATGCTCTGTCACACTAGATGAATTTCACATAAGCTCTTGCCTCATTTCAGAGGAGACAACAGTGGTGCTATTATGGGGATTGGGAACCTGCAGTCTGGAATTTGAGTTCCCCTGTTCTTCCTCAGAGGGCCTGCGGATCCAGCTCCTGCATCTGCTGAAAAAACCTGAAAGGATTAATTTATGTTAACAGCTCTTACAGCAGTCATAAATATTGACTTACATATACTATAATGATCTGAGTTCTAGAATAAGGTTCTTTTATCTGATCCTAACTAAAACCTTGTTCTTGTCTTTCGTTAACAGATGGATACATATATATTTTGATGAAAATACAACTGATGGTAGATGTTATGACTTGATATGGAGGACTCATTGGAAGGTACCAGTTATACAGTTTACTTTTATAGATATGCCACTGAAGCAGTAGTACATCATTCTAAAATTGCAAGAGAGCACAGGCCACAGAAAAAGTGGACATAAAGTATTTTTTTTTTTTTTTTAGCTTGGATCTACTGACAAATAAGCCTGATATCTAAAAGAAAGTGAAAAATCTAGTTCTCTGTTCTTTTTCTAAATCATGCTATTTTCTAAAAGACTGTGTCATATGAATCTTCTAAGGCAGTATTATTTTTATATTTATGAGTTTGTTATACATTTGTATCTACTGAAAGGTATCAGAAACTCAAACCCAGTTTCCTGTTAAAAAAATCAGAATTATTTTTTGAGATTCTAAGTTGCAGGACTTCTCACTTACTGTGTAGCTTCTCAGTGTAAAATCTGCTGAGTTCATGTATTAGCAGCTTCTGCTTGTTTTGAACACTAGTCTTCCATTGCATATGTTACTATTCAATGTTTGAAGAATCATAATTAGTAAATCAAAATTGGTTAATAAAAGGATGTGGGCTACTTAAGGTATCATTTCCCATCCAGTGCAATAATAACTTCAAAGTGATGTAAGTTGGAACTATAACGTCTAAAACAGTTTTTGATTAGTACCAATTAAATGCAATACCTAGTGGCAAATTTGTTTTTTCTTAGTTTATCAGCAATAAGGCCTCCTAGAAAAGAAATGCAAAAATGGATTTTGAGTAGTTGGAAGCACCTCTAAATTTCCTTGGTTATTGATTGCCCTTGATACAGACAAACTGGTTTTAACTTACTGTTTGCACAATATAAAATGCAAATAAATTTCTGCTACTTTTTGGCACTGGAATCAGTATTGTCTATTTCTATTCTTAGTTTTACTTCTTTATTTTTTTTCCCCTTTTATTAGGAAAGAGCCTAATTGCTAATTTATCCTATTGCAAGATAGCATACAACTCAGGGGCTTGCATACAACTCAGGGGCTTGCGGTACTTGATCTATGAACATTCTTCATTTTCCCTAAAGTCTACTGATGAGCAATTTAGCTTTCAAGGTGCTCAGTAAACTGACATTATTTGCATATACATTATTCTCTAAGGTGTTTATCTGGGGAGCAGCATTACTTGCATTGCATGCCCACCACTTTAGACAGCACTTTGATTTTTAGTCCTTAATTACACAGCTACTATTTCAAAATGTTTCTATCATTAAAAAAATGTTAGCAGATAATTGGAAGTAAAAAAAATGGGCAGTGAAAGACAATGTAAAGTCAGCATATTTCTTGGTAAAGCTGTGTTCTTATTCAGCAACAGCTGCAGTTTAATTAAACTCAACTCTTTGCAGGTGTTTGCAAGAGTATATTGTATAGATATGTATGCACACATACAATTCAGCTGAAAAGATTTGTGAAGAATCACAGGCTTCAAACAGAGAAGCACCTTCTCTGTATTCTTGGGATTCATATTTAGGCTTCTTTCTTATATGTAAGGATGAGATATTATCAGAGAAAAATCCACAAGAAAGCACCATAAAGCAACAAGGGAGGAACACCAGCTGTGCTTATAAATTTAGACAGTTATTTAGGTGAAAAGCATTACCTATCCTAAGACTGATATTATAGTTAGGAGAGTTTAGTGCATCAGACAATATGAAAGGATTTAATATGTATTAAGGAAGGAAAAGTAAATAAATGAAAAAAAAAAAAAAAAGACTTTTTAAAGATCAGAAGAGCTTTAGGCATTGTGTGGATCAATAGTAGTCTCATCACAGGTAAAAGTTCACTAGACACCGTATTGAGCTGCAAGTTCAAAATGTCAATAAGGTGTGTAAAATTTAAAACCTGGACATGTTATAGGATAGTTGTACTTAACTTTTGGTGCTCCTGTTATAAATATTTCTGCTCAGGAGAAGTGTTTGTGAAAGCCGACAAGAAACCGACGTTGCTAAATCATTTAAAGTTCATTTATTGTGCACTGTCTAATCATTTGGTCTGAAGAGGAATTCTATAAATATGCATATACCCACAGAGATCTATAACTAGGTCAGAATGCTGCTTCCACATCTATTACTAATTAATTAAGTGCAAATAGCAAAAGTACCTCAATGACAAAATCTATCATTTTAAAATTCCTATACTCTGTGGCTATATCAGCAGTGTTTGCAAGTGCTCACCAAAATAATTAGAGAAGGATTAATTCCTACAGACCATACAACACTCCACACCATATGTGGTTATTTCTGATCTCTAAACAATGTTTCTAACATTTAACTGGAATAAAGTATGTGATTAATGCTTGTGGTCATTCTGCAGCAACTTTATTAGACT
Source organism: Calypte anna (assembly GCF_003957555.1). Classification (NCBI taxonomy): domain Eukaryota; kingdom Metazoa; phylum Chordata; class Aves; order Apodiformes; family Trochilidae; genus Calypte; species Calypte anna. Next base: position 18,067,191 of record NC_044254.1, on the reverse strand, counting down.
GCCACAGATTAAAAAAATTACCCACAAACCAAATTATCATTAGCTTTAATTTGAAAGGGAAGAGATTCATGGGTGTTCTTTTTTTGTTTTTGACAGCTACTTTATTAGCACATTTAAGAATGGTAAAAGTCGAACTTGTTATTGTTGAAATATTAGTTAATAGTGACAAAGAGTACGATACAGTAACAAGCAAAATTTATAAAAGGTTTTTTTATGCTTTGAATGACTATTGAGATCTGTATTTTGAGTTTGGTGATTAATAAACAGATACCCCATACTAAAATCTTTATTACCCATCTGTGAAATATATTGCATCTTTTGGACTTGTAAATATATTTAGGAAGCTAAGTTTTAACCAAAATTGTTTTTTAGTTATCTGCATTTTCTGTGCCTGTCAAAATTTTAAAACCATGACCAAACAAACTGACTTTTAGGTAAGCGAGTAAAATAGCTTTGACTTAACACTTGGTCCCATAAAAAGTGAATCTTTACTAAGGGTCCAACACACACAAATATTTATAAACACAACAAACAGGGACACTTTAGATATTTATTTTGCTCTTCCCCAAAACTTCTATAGATAAATACACATCCACATACACCTTTAAAGAAAATATAGTTTTTTATGTTACTTATCTGTTTTCTGGTCCTAAAAGTTAGAAAGACTCTTGTGTTTTAAAAGATTAGTGTGTTTGTTTGGGCTTTGATTTTTAGGAATTTTGTTATTGACAGTAACTCAGTGGCTGCAGTTAGTCCCAGAGTTATTTTTGGGTCCTATATATGGAGATATCACACGCAGGTTTTTTCTGCAAAAAGTAAGGAGAAGAGATGACTAACTTTTAAAATGCCTTTTTTTTTTTTTTAAAATACTAAAATATGACCACAGTATCCAAGAAATACTGCCCAAATTATTTGAATTTTGTTTTACCCATACTGGGCAGAAGAGGTTTTGTGTTTATTACTAAGTTAATGTCAGCAGTTTTGATTTTTTTGATTGTTAATGAAAATGCAATGTGGGATAATTAAGCAATATTGCAGTGTGTAGAGCAGTTTTTAACAGGAGAAAGTCATGATGAAGATGAGCAGAGTCAAGGGATTTAATGTTAAAGCCGAAAGCATTTTTCACCTAATTTGCATGAAAAAGAAGTTTGCTAAAATGCCAAAATAAATGATGTGAAAAAACAAATGAAAAGGCAACTTTTAAATAAAATTACTTCATATGAAGTTTAAATTTAGAGGCTATCAATTTTTACTTGTTCTTTATTTTTTATTTTACTGATTTCTTCAGTAGGGTATAGTGCAGGGAAAAACAGGGAATACATTCAGGACACATACCACTGTGTAGGAGAGAACTTCTAACATTTAATTCAAAATGAGCAATAAAAACATCTCACTTGGGTCTCTTTTTGCTCGGTAAAATTAAATCTTTTGAGGCTGCTAACTACTCAGAAACTACTCAGAACTTCCTGGAAAACTGATGTTTAAATTGAAGCTAAGTATAATGAATTGCATAATAGAAGGTGGCACTTCCTAGTGTCACAGTAATGGTAAAAAACCATCTCTTCAATAGGTGTCAGCTTGGCCACAAACTGCATCAGTAGGGACACCAGTGTCACACAGTAGCCTCTTTTTTCTGTCCAGTACTTCTGCCTCCAGTGCAGTTGGAATTGCTTCTTTCCATATATTTACTGTATAATTTCTGTAAAAAAGACCAAAACAAAGCTGTCTTGAATTAAATGAAATGTGAAGGAATGAGGAGAGCAAAATACTGTTGGCCTTAAAATAATATGTGTCTTAAAACTGTGCTATTGAGGGATTAATTCAAGTGGCAGAGGCTGGTGGAGCATTGATTTGGATGGAGCATTGATTTGGGTGGAAAGAGGATGCTGCAGCTTGGTCTGTGATATTGAAGTTAAAGCCTTCCTGGCCATTTTGGGTTCACTTCAGACACAAATACAAAATTTCTCAGCCAAAACAAACAGCAATTACTTTACCTGCAAAGGTCCAAAAATATATTGCTGTACCTGTAAGAAGATGGTAAAATAATAAGAATCCACCTATAATGCTGAGGTATTTTAAACTGCTAAACTAAGGAAAACATGACCAGATTTCCAAATTGCTTTAACTCCAGAGACACAGGTCGATGTTTCAGGCTGTCTGAATATATCCACAGCAGCCTGTATCTGATGGCTGAAGATAAGCTTTCTCAAGGCAAATGAAGGAAATTTGTCTTATCCTATAGTTTCATTGTCATCCCTTCTCATATTCAAAGATAGTGAGGATGCTGTAAAGAAACTGCAGGAAAAAAGGCAGTGATTATTTCCCCTAAGGCCCACCTGGCAGTGAAATGAAATAAAGTGAAACTATAACTGAGTAGGTTTGGAGGAACAAGGGACGGTAAGAAAGTGAGTTTGAAGGCAGAAATGTCATTTCTGGGTGAGGGTAGTGGGATCCTTTCTTTGTGAATGGTCCATTCTATTTTCTTCATTGTTCTACCTTTGGAAAGACATCCAGGTAGCACATTACTTTCCATATGGATCAGTGTTATCATTACACCCACACCAAAATGTGACAGATAATTGTGCTATTTGCAGCTAGAGGCAGCTTAGATGAATGTCTTTTTTGTACATAGAGTGAGGCTAAAATGTATTATTTTGATAATAAATACATTTCCAAATTGAAACAATAGAACCAAGGGGGTTTCAGGAGGTGAAGTAATTTTGTATTGCAACCAGAAAATTTTTTAAAAGGTACAGAACCTGGGAAAGTTGCAAACTGATTTAATGCCTCAAACAATCTGACTTGGATTTGTGATCTCTTTATCTAGTCAGCTTCTCAGGTACAATTTCCTACATAAATTAGTTGAATGATGATGAACTGTTTTGTTTGTGTTTTCAGAGAGTTTATAAAAAGGCTTTTTTGTCAAAGATCTTTTATGTATTTGCATTTTTTCTGTCAGTTGCTAATTCAGAATTGTGGCTTTAGAAGAAAGTTGGGCTCCATATATTAAAAAAGTGACTGTAATTTGCTCATTCAGATTAACAATGTGATTTATCATCCTGTAGCATCTTTTCCAGAGCAGTGTATTAAGTGATGACTTATTGACTTATTGCCTGTTTGCAAAGAGAAGTGAATGGTACAGAAAATGTAATTTACTTTTCTTTCTTGGACTGAATTTATTGTTTGCTAATTGGAATGTCATACACAATGAATTATTCAACAAAAAAGACAGTCAAAAAGAATGTCAGTAATGAAACCCAAACAAAATTATTGCATCATTGGTTCACATTCAAAAAATATTAATTGGGCTAAGTATTTACATTTGTGGAAGACAGGTAATTATTTTTCAAGTAATCAATGATAATTCTTATTGAAGTTATTTTCTGAGTTGAAAATAGAATTTTTCCAAAGGAAGTGAAGCTCAGACATGGTGGAATCTTTTTTACATGCATTACAATTGTTATTGTTCATTAAAACTGTATTAAAATAGTTTCAGTGACATTATTACAAGATTCCTGTCTTCTTATTCTCCCTCACTAAATTTCAGCCACCACTGTTTGCATCCTTCTTCCACAAGAATGCAGTACATGTTTTAGTTGTATGGGTTGTACAGTGAAAGAATGCACCATGTAAAGCACAAATATGTGAAAAAGAGAGAGGAAGAATAGAATAAAATTGTCAGTATCCCTTCAGGTAGAAGCATTCTATGTGCTAAAATCTTCTACTGGTATGAACAAAATAAAGATTTTATATTGTTTGTTTGTTTCCTCTCACATTCCTAAATGTTTATATTGAGTTGGAATCATCATGTTTTGAAATAAAAGATATTCCAATGCTATGTAAAAAATGAAAATTATTCCTTCGTTCTGAAATAAACATATTACCTTGTCTAACAATCAGGTTTACCTGTGCACAGCAGATTTGGTTGAAAACCTAGGGAATATGTAATCAGGTGTTGCAAAACATACATTTTGCAAACTGACTGTGGTTAAATGAACCATTTTTCATGTTTTCATTCACTATTAGAAGACTGGAAAACTGTATTATAGGTCCAATTACCAATGGTTCACTTGCAAAGTGGTTATCTAGTTTTGTTCAACATTCTCATTTAGGACATAGTAGATCGAATAGCGAACATCTTAATTAAATTTGCAAAGAGCAGCTACCTAATGGCATTGAAGAGAATTAAAGTATATGAGTTTTAAAATTCAAAATGATGTGGACAAGTTGGAAAATGGTCTGAAAGAAATGAGACAGAAGAGCAATAGGGACAGGTGCAACACTGTGAACTTGGGCAGAATTGGAGAACAATGAATTACCAAAAAAATTATGCAGAATGAAACCCTGAGGTTTATCATTTATCACTGGTAGAACACCACACACAATATCATACCATTATAAAAAATTATCACATACTTAAGATCTCAAAATAGCAGCAAAGACCAAATTAATATGAGTAAGTTTTGAGGAACTGTGGGCAGATTGTGTGCCTTATTTTAAAGTTTGACTTTTTCTTTTTCACATAGTGACTCCTCTTCCAATTGTCCATTTTCCATGCTTCTTGCCTCTAATTTTTTATGGCTTGTTGGAAGCAGGCAGAGATTTGAGCAGATGGTTGTACTGAACCAAACCAAATCAATCCACAGTTTTCAGTACAATTGTTAACTGGAACATTACCTGTTGGATGCTCAAGGTAATCCTCCAGATGAACTCAGAAACAGGATAGCCTCAGCTGGAGTGGACTCCTTGAAGAAACTGGAGAAGAAATAGTCCTTAAGAACAGCTGAAATAGCTTGTTTAAAGAATGTACAGGCCCTTAGGCATAGAAATAGCTATTGCACAATAAAAATTGAATAAAAGGTTTCACTTTTAGTGAATAAGACAGAAAGTAATGGACTTGAACCACAGCTGAATGCTAGGAAAAACCTTCTGATGGTAAATGTTCTTTTAATTGTTATACTAAAAAAATAAGAAATCTTTACCACAATTGACTCAATCCAAACTCTAATATTGCAGCATAAAATTAGAATGGGAAAGTACCTTCAGATGTCACAAAGTTAGCCTCCTAAAAATGTCTTCAACAACTTTCATGTCCTAAAACCAAACATAAAAACACTAACTAATCATCACTTCAACAGCTCAGTTTAACTGAAATTTTTAAAAACAATCTCTTAATAACAGTAATGGAAAAGGCTGAGGTTCACAAAAATGTTCAGAAAAAATCCATTCTAAAGACATTGTCTCATTGTCTAGTCTAAGAATAAGCTCTGTAAGATTAGAGATGACACACAATCTAATTAATACATAAAGAAGAGGATAAATTGTATCCTTCAGTTATGGAATCATAATCAATTCATTAGTGTGCAAATCCCACTATGTTAAAAAGCATAGTTTGAAGTACTTTGGGATTACACTAACTAAAATGTACATGAGAAATGTAAATCATCATTAAAGCATTTATTCCCTACTTCATTAAACACGCAGTTTACTGGTTTATATTTTAATTTCTTTTCAATAAAATGTAATCATCCTGAAAGATGCTACATTGCTATCTGAAGAGAAAGATCTTTGGTTAGTTACCAAAAAATTGCAGGACAGGAACTGAAAAGTACTTTGCAATTTCTCAATCTGATTTAGAGATTACCTAGAAATTGTCTTTCCTGAGATGGGTAACAAAGATGATGGTTGATTTGGGTTTATGGATTCTAACCAACGACCACATGGAATTAAATTAAAACATTTTATGAAATTTCGTGACCTATGATTTTTTAATTAGGTTACATTCAGAAAAGACCTAGGAAAAAAAATTAGGGTGACTGAATTGTAATGGATTGCAAAACAATTTTATTTTCTTTTTCCATTTACTATTTCCCCACTGCAGAAGTGGTAGTCACCATATAATATCCTCTGCATGTTCTTTAACCTCCTTTTTAGGTTTAGCTCCCAAATAAGGTGAAAGATATCTAAATTCTGTGGAACAATTTTACAGCAAATGCCAATCCTCACACAGATTTTATGTCAATTTCATACTTGGAACTATGCATAAAGAACTGAAAACCCACTTCCACTCTTCCTCTGTATTTAATGCTCCAAGTTTCAATATAATTTAAATTGTTTGGCTTTCAGTTCAAAAAAATCTTGGTACTATAAAGATTAAAATGGGTATAAATATTGATTTTAAAGTCTTGATGTTTTTCAGTAACTGTATCAAGTTTCATACATTTTTAGTAAGCCATCTGTTAAAAAAGAAGATCCCCTGTTCAAAACTTTTGAATGAATGTTACAAGAAGTTATTTTTATACAGACATCATGTCCAGGCAAGCTTATTCCATTTTTTCAACTTGAGCACACCTATAAATTGCATAGCTAAAGAAAAGCACCTGAGATGGGATTTTTATATTTTCTACTTACTTTGTTTCTAATTTCATAGCTAGCTCTCACTTCTATCTAGAAAAACTTTACTATGTTTAAAGTCTCTAGTTATTATCAAAGTATAAATCAAATTCACCGCTTAAACTGGGATGTCAAAAAATATTCCCACTGATTTTAAAAGGATAGTAGTAACAAATGAAGAGAAAATACCTTTTTCAGGAAAAGAGTTTTTCGTTAAGTCTGAATCTAAACTAATGCTTCAGTGGAATAGAGACTTAAAGCATTCTAAAAAGAGATATTGCATATTTTCTAGAGTGGATTGTCGCAGGACGAATCTTTCTTCAGGGATCGATGCCTCAAGGTCTGAGTAGGTGTAGCAGTATAGACTTGAGAGTTGTGCTCTAAGCCTATCACTCACGTAGGGGAACTAGCAAGATCAGACCATGGCTCAATGAGCTACCAGCCTCTCTTGTGACTAGCCCAAGAGTGAGCTGCTCAGTGGGTGTGAGCCTCACCTTTTATTGGCCCCCTGGTCTTGCACATGCTCAATAGGGGGCCTGCCCTAACTGGGCACAGGTGGATTTGATACTGGCTCACACCCACTTCTTGGTAATCAGGGGCAGCTGACTGCTTTGTTCCACTACAGTGGATGGGTACATGAAGGCATATAAATGGTTTTAATAGTGCCTCCATAGGGAAATACCAAGGCAAAAACCAGTTCTTAACAACAAGAGATAGAAAACTGTAACTTTTGTCTTATTTAAATCAATAAAACCAGACTTTATTCTCCCTTACAATTAAAAGATCTGTGCTGAACAGACGTATGGAGTTACAGGACTGGCAGTGTCCCAGACTTGGTTTCCTCAGGCATGGCTCATTGTACTAATATGGACTGCTGAGGTTTAAAAGATAGATCAAACTCTCAAAAGTTATGTAAATAGGAAAGCTAGATGCAATGAGAGTGTTTATATGGGAACTGGGATCAAAAATCATAGGAACATCTGTATGAGGTCCCACTCTCTAAAATGTAGATATTAACAGTGAACAAAGAAATTGTGTCTATTTTTATTGTGCAGCTTATCTACATGATTACCTTGACTGGCAGAAACATGTGAGAATGAAAGTACTTCAAGATTTTTCTGATGCTTTTTTCCTTTCTTCTTTTGTTGAGAAGAGTTTGATGAATGAGATAAGACATCCAAGCTGAAAATCCTGGTAAAGCTACTTTTCCCGTGACAATAAACCCAGTTTATTACACACTGTACAAAACTAATCTAACTGGCAGTACAGCATTTATTACTGGAAATATCTTCTGAGGAGTTGTGCTCATGAAAAAAATGATATAAGAAACCATTCTTGGTAAATATATGCTAAAAACTGATCATGTGCTATCTGAGAACAAGGCACAGTACTAGAACAATATAAATGAGATTAAGTGGTAGGTCCGAGGGCAGAAGTAGGCAGAGTTAATTGATAATATATAAAATTGAGACATTTGCATGATTAATTTATTTTGTAACTACCCAGTGTTCCCTATTCCTAAGTAAAGGACAGTCAACGACCATGAAGAGGAACTGGATCTAATTAATAAAATGACTATTCTATTTCCAGAAATTCAGCCTTGGAAAGCAATGTGTTATTGATAAATGTGAAATGTGTTTGGGTCTGCTGATCAATTCTCTCTTTTAGATACTTACAAGTGCTTTATGTTCCTTAGCTTAAATTAACTTTGCCCATCCAAACTGGATGAGTTGTTTAATGTGTCTATATAGTGCTTTCCAAATGACTATGTTTGTATGCAAATATTCATTGGACTTCATTCCAAAGTGATTATTAGCAAAGCTAGTGTCACTTGCATAATCAGACTTTCTTTGAAATAATTAGGAATCTAGAGAAATACCTAATCTTTTCTTCAATTGCTGGAATTACGGATACTGTGTCATGTCACAACCTATTGTTTAGATAACTGTTGTGTTGAATGTAATTAAAGTGGCACATTGCAACTAGAAGAGTTAAAAACAGCAAACTGGGCAGTTTAAAACAATTAGATAATGTGAGCACTGACTATTAAAGGAAGCAAAACTTGTAAATTGCCTTCTTTAAAGAAATTCTTATTAGATTTACAGTCTTCAAGAATTGTGTTAAGGAATATTTATGCTTTTTGTCATGAGGCTGAGGGGGGAAATGCATTGGCTTTGGGGAAGGGGAGTTGCATTTCTGGGTTTTTTTAAAGGGGAGAATAGTTTAAATCTAGGAGAACAGAGCTGCTGTGATTAACTGGCTGACTGACTGCATACTCTGCTCCTTTGTGTTGCTCTACATCATTCTTCAATTGGCAAAGCAATATACTATCCACAGAGTTTGCACTGTTCCAGGATAAGTAATTCTCACCTCCAAGTAAGCCTTCCATCCAGATGTCTACTTCACAGTGTGTTGCAGTCCTTTGCATTGACAAACATCAGCTATGTTTCTAAGACCTCTGCATAAGTAGGATAAACTTTATCATAAAACAGCTTAGATTCCTCAGAATTTTATTAGGCTCTATTTGTGCTAAGTTTTTTGCAGTCCACACCACTTGGAACTAGATAAATCACAAATTAATATAAAATATGATAGTATTAGCAACTTCAAGGAATTCAGCTGAACTGATAATATTGTTCCAGAATTCTTGGTGATGTAACCATGTAGAAATGATATCCTCCAAAAGGTATGTGCTTTTTGAAATCTAATCTGTTTATATACTTTTATTAAAGATTAGTGTCTACTGAAAGCTGTTTGAAATTAACAGCAAGGTCTGTTTGAATTGAAAATAGATAATCTTTTTAATAGCTAGTAAATTATTTATGTCATTTTATATCAGCATGACAGCATTTTGAAGCAAAAGTTTTTAGTGGGAAATTGTGGGTAGTCAAATAAACCTGATGTCCATGAATGGGAATTTCATATACATTTCCTTCACTTCTTATTACCAAGAGCAGTCTCTATCTCTACATCCTGTTCTCTCTGATGGTCAAATGGCATTTTCATACCTATTTTGAATTACTGCAGCTTTCATTGGTGGTACACGTGGCATCTTGGACAAAGCTAGAGTTGGATGCAGATTTGTTAATAGAATGTAATTAAATTATAGAGGTGGATTAGATTGTGGTTGGATGGACAGCTGTCATTGGATTTAAACAGTCTGATATAATTTTTGCACTGCAAATTTTATTTTTTTTAAAGGTCTATGCACCTACACTGAGCTACTTAAGTATTTGTATTTTGAGGATCAAAAGAATTAGCTGTGTTAGATAACAGGTATGAGCACAACTCAGATATGGGCTAAGAGGAATCCTTAAGGATTATAGGACAGAAGAGTGATTCTAAGTTTGTCAGTGCAGAAAACAACTCTCTATACAGCCTTGTTTTGTTCTAGGTCTGTAGCTGGCAGTCTGGATTTGTTGGGTGGTTTATAAAGGAGTCTATATAATTTTCCAGATTTAATGATATACACAAATTCTGTCAATCAAAACTTCCCCAGTTAGTCAGACTATGGTCGGAAAAATAGAACTGCCACTTATAATAAGAGACAAAAGACTCTCCCTTGCCCGGCAGTGCATACCAGGCAGTAGTGCAAAAGTCTGTTTTTTTAATGTGGCTGCACTTGATATGAAACCCTGTGCTGGCCTAAATGACCAGACCAATGGAGAACAAGGACTCAGGATCCTAAGTATCCATGCGGGGTGGAATGGAATGAAAGGTATCAGGTTAGCCTTACAAGACAGTAAAGCTTAAGCTCCTAAAGTGCTGGTAGCTCTTGCAACACAGATATTGCTCAGTCCACCCTCCAGGAGATGAACTGCAGTCAAGTTATCCTTAATTAGTTTTTCTGGATCATACAGTTTACTAAAATATATGTCCTTGAGCTACTCTGAGGAGATACTGAGCTATAATAAGCTTTACCATAACAGGTATGAGGAAGGTGGTGCTTCTTGCTTGTAGAAGAGAGAAAGCTTAGTAAATTCAGCCCAGGAAATGTATTTGGAACATCTGTAACCTAACAGCTGTTGAATGTCACTTTGGCTAGATCAAGGGCTTAAAATGTGCTTAAGTAATCTACTGCAGCTTTTAGTTTTAGAAAGTACACCTGCCCTGACAGTTTTTCCACTAATATACTCCTATACATGTTAAAAACAAAGTAGCCTAAATTCAAGGTGATATTGGAAGTTGCTAGAAGACTCAATGATAATTCAACTTGAAATACTTGACTTATATTTTGATATAATCAATGGAAGAAAATTTTCTTTCAAATCCATAAAGTTTTATGCCTTCGCGATGCTCTCACTGATACAGAGTCATTGAAGTTATGCCTCTTTTAGCTGCGTATAATATATTGGTTGGTGATGACAATGAGCATATTACATTTATGCTTTAATATCTTAAACTTTGCCATGCTATGAGATAATAAACATTCAGTTGTCAGTCATAATGTAGAACGCAATCAAATACTGAATAAAATCAGTAGGGGGCTTCTGTTGGCTTAATGATTCCTGTTACAAGATCATAATAAGTGAGAAAAAACATACCATCAGGTTTCTAACAATTATTTTTCTTGTAATTATACCAAGGATAGCTTCTTTGTATGAGAGGCATTGATTTTATCCATTCCCTAAATTCTCTTTTGCCATTTAAAAATTATTAGAAAGTTATTTACCAATGTAACTGTGGAAGGAACAGCATCCTCTGATGAAATACCAGTAGGCTGTAGTGACAAATAATCTCTGAGCTTAAAAAGGAATGTAATATAATTTTATGTGATGGAAAAAAGGTACATAATATCAAACAAGAAAACTGCTTGTGTCATGCAGTATAAAGACATCACTTAAAAGATAAGGTACCTCTTTTTGTAATAATAGCTTTCTCACTCTGAGTTGACTCATGGTCCTTCAAGCAGACTCACAGTCTCTTGTCATACAATTTTTACATGCATGTTTTTTTTATATATTGTTTCTTGGCAAAGGTACTAATATTGTCTCAGATACTTCCAGATAATTTTAAATTAAATAGTGTATCACTTAGCAGCAGCTAAATTTTTAATATTTTCATCATATAGATCTTAACAAGAGAATTTAAATGCTAAAATATAAACTCTAACATCAAGAAATAAATAAAATAGGTATTTGTTAATTGATTACATTTTGGGAACTAAAATTATAAACATTTAAGGGATTTTACAGCATTAAAAATATTGAATAAATGCTTTAAACTTTTAAACTTTTTGTCTTTTAAAAAAGTAACGAAAATAAAATAGTTTAAAGCTAAATGGAATAACTTCATTTTGCCTTTGAATTTCTCTGGAGAAAAATAAGGCAGTATGTTTTCTGTAGGAGATACATAAATTTAAAAGTCTGTAAGAGTAGTTGAGTTCTTATAAACTAGAAGTATTTATAATGCCAGACATCTCCAGTCCAAATCATTAGGTTTCAAGAACTGGAAACCAAAGGATATAACAATGAAGCATTGTCAGTTTGCAACTGGAGGAAGATGGAAACAAAAAATGTTTTGTTTCAGGTACTGACACTAAATAACATGGAAAAGATGTGCACCAGAAAGTGAATATCTTAGCTGAAGGAAGGCAGCGAAATTTAAATAAGGATTGGTGGGGTAGACATGACAAAGGGAAAATGAGCTTATGCTGTGAGTCTGAAAGGTGATCACCTGCTTGAGGAAACTGATTGCTGGAACAGATAAAATTTCTAGATTACTGAATGAAGGAAATACTGAAAGCACAATGTAAATATTTTAATAGATTGTTTTACAAAATCCTACAATCAAAATGAATCTAAACAATCTTGGTTGAAAGACTTGCATGAATTTTAAATGGGCTAAGTAAGTAAAAAAGAGCTATAAAAGCAAGTAAGATGATAAATTGGAAGGCAGTGCTCTAGTTGGGAACTGCAAAAATAGGGGATGATTCCAATCTTCTCTAACTTCTTCTCTAATGGTATGGAAGGAGAAATATGCAGTACATAAATGGCTTTTTCCACATGATACTGAATGGCATTAAAATGCAAATACCAAGAAAGACAAAGGGGATAATACAAAGGTAGATCATGAAACATTAAACATACAGGAAAGAAGTCTACAGAAAATCATTAACTTGGAAAGAATATATGCCACAATACATTTGGAAGAGAAAAGATGATTGAAATGGTGATTAGAAAGTGAAGAAAAACCTTAGAAAGCACATAGAGCTAAGCACACTCAACTATATGGGAATGAAAACAAAGGATGCATTTGAACAATGGTTCTCTCCAGTGCAAGTGACAACTACTATGGCCCCAAATATTCATAAGAGGTTACGGTTTCCAGAAGGTTTTCAAAAGGTCTTTTTGTTGTTGTTCCAGCTTTTACTTTTCGACTTTCAATTTGAGGTAAGCAAGAGCAATGTGGCTGGCCACAGGATCAGAGACCACCAAATCATCTTTCGAGTTCATAATTTTGTATAGTTTCTTTCATGTCCTTATTCTGTAGACTTATTTCTTCCTCATTTTATTTGCCCTGGAGATTCTGCTCTATTTATCCTCTTCATCTCAGTCAGCTCCTTCTCACACAGTCTTTCCAATGCATTGCTCGTGCTTGCTACACTATTTATAGTTTTGTATCCATAGTACAGTTTTGTACAGTTTTCCTATCCATAGTAGTTTCACTGTCCTTTCTTTTTCCAGTTCCTTGACCCTGAACCTCTGAAACCTTCTCCTTATTCTTCTATCCTGAGAACACCTTTCAATTCCTCGAAAGGATTTCACCCTTAAAAGCTGATTCTTATGTGAATGTTTTGAACTTTAGAATGGTCTTGTAAGCCATAAAAGTTGCAAATAGAATAATTACTTCATTTGAATTTCACAGTGAAAAAAAATTACGGCAAAGAGAAGAAAGTAACTTCTCAATCCTGTGGAAGGAAAACAAAACCTCTGGAAAGCAGTGAAGGCAAAATGCACAAAGCTGAATGTTCTACGATAGAATCATAGAATCATAGAATCATAGAATTAGCCGGGTTGGAAGGGACCTCAGAGATCATCTAGTCCAACCCTTGACCCAACAGTCCTGGCTCACGGGGGACATCCCAGACGATTGGAAGTTGGCGAATGTCACGCCAATCCACAAAAAGGGCCGGAAGGATGACCCGGGAAACTACAGGCCCGTCAGCCTGACCTCAGTGCCTGGCAGGGTTATGGAGCAGATCATCCTCAGTGCAATCACACAGCACCTGCAGGATGGGCAAGGGATCAGACCCAGCCAGCACGGGTTTAGGAAGGGCAGGTCCTGCCTGACCAACCTGATCTCCTTTTATGATCAGGTGACCCGTCTGGTGGATGAGGGGAAGGCGGTGGATGTGGTCTACCTGGATTTCAGCAAAGCCTTTGACACCGTCCCCCATAGCATTCTCTTGAAAAAGCTGTCAGCCCACAGCTTGGACAGGAGCACCCTGTGCTGGGTTAGGAACTGGCTGGAGGGCCGGGCCCAGAGAGTGGTGGTGAACAGGGCTGCATCCAGTTGGCGGCCGCTCACCAGTGATGTCCCCCAGGGATCAGTGTTGGGCCCAGTTCTGTTCAATATCTTTATCGACGACCTAGACGAAGGGATTGAGTCCATCATCAGCAAATTCGCAGATGACACCAAGCTGGGAGGAAGTGTGGACCAACTCGAAGGCAGGAGGGCTCTGCAGAGGGACCTGGACAGACTAGAGAGCTGGGCCGATTCCAACGGGATGAGGTTCAACAAGGCCAAGTGCCGGGTCCTGCACTTTGGCCACAACAACCCCATGCAGCGCTACAAGCTGGGCACAGAGTGGCTGGAGAGCAGCCAGGCAGAAAGGGACCTGGGAGTCTGCATTGACAAGAAACTGAACATGAGCCAGCAGTGTGCCCAGGTGGCCAAGAAGGCCAATGGCATCCTGGCCTGTATCAAAAACAGTGTCACCAGCAGGTCCAGGGAGGTGATTCTTCCCCTGTACTCAGCGCTGGTTAGGCCACACCTCGAGTACTGTGTCCAGTTCTGGGCCCCTCAGTTTAAGAAGGATGTAGAGGTCCTGGAACAGGTCCAAAGGAGGGCAACCAGGCTGGTGAAGGGACTCGAGCACAGGCCCTATGAGGAGAGGCTGAGAGAGCTGGGGCTGTTCAGCCTGAAGAAGAGGAGGCTCAGGGGAGACCTCATTGCTGTCTACAACTACCTGAAAGGAGGCTGTAGCGAGGTGGGAACTGGACTCTTTTCACAGACGACCTTCAACAAGACAAGAGGACACAGTCTTAAGTTGTGCCAGGGGAGGTTTAGGTTAGATATTAGAAAGAATTTCTTCACGGAGAGGGTGATTAGGCTATGGAATGGACTGCCCGGTGAGGTGGTAGATTCTCCGTCCCTGGAGACATTTAAAAAAAGACTGGATGTGGCACTCAGTGCCATGGTCTAGAAACTCTCAGCAGAAGAGTAAAACAGGAAAATTAAGATTTGCTATCAAGGCATTTATTTGTGGATGTCAGGGTCATAAGGAGCTACTTTCTAGCAAAAAAAATTAATCACTTTCTCAGCCAAAGCTGTCAAGTGGGATCGCTGGACCCGGGACTGTTCTCACTTGAAAACTTCACAAGACTCTGTTTTCAGTAACTGTGATTAAGTGCTTCTATAAATTAGAAGGCTTAGTGCCAAGGTGCAAGTGCAAAACCCCAAAACAATATGGATATAGTAGCTTTGCAATATGCATTCTAGACCCCAATACACAGCCAATATTTGCATGATTTTCAATGGAAATAGAAAATATAATGAAATTACTTAAGTTCAGCCAAAGATCACCCAAATTTAATGAAATATATCAAGGAAAGTTTGACCTTTTTTTTTTTTTTCCCTTCATGATCCATTGTGTTTGAGGAATTCCTGCTTTGTAGGAGTCATTCAAATCCTTGAGTAAAAGACAGCGGATGGTCTGCTCTGTGTTTCTGTTTGCTACTTGTTATTTATTTTTTATTTTAGGTTATGTCACATCTTCCCAAAATGGAACTTTTGTGATTGATTTTTTGTGATTGATCACGGAACAGCTTTTGATGTTTCAGGGCTAAAACACTGCAAAGTACCTCAATTAATAGCCTGTGGCTTCCTGCCTGAAAACATACCTGAGGCATGTATTAATGGACTAATAAAACATGGCCTGTCATATCATAATGTGATATTCCCATTCCATGTGAACAAGCTTGCTCCCAGTTTGCCACAGGCAATGTGGTATTTCATCTCTGTGTCTGTTTTAATCTCTGATAGATTTTATCCTCTTTCTGTCAAATCATAAAAACTGACATTATGAAGTGTTTTTTCATGCTCATTAATGCTTTACTTAAGCTCTGTTTGGTTTTTCAGTGTCTTTTCATCCTAATCCTTTAAACACAATCTATTTTTGTAAAATGGATTGTAAACTTGCCTCTCACTCCTAACTGGAAAAAAAAAATGTTGATTTAGTTAATTGAAATTTTGGCAGATTTCTGATTTAGTTACAGTTCTGCAGGATATTCTGCAGCTCATGCATTTCAGCGTATAAATAAAGAAACATTTTCTTGCTAATTGTGGCTCTTCCCATGACATTAGCATACTTCAGCAACAGAAATTACACACGCACTTATCATTATGATCCTTTTCAAATGACAAAATTTTAGACCCAGTAAAACCCCAATTGTCACAGAATTTCTTCATTGTCATGCTAAAGAATGACAGTGTAAATATTAGATGAAATGCTCATGGAATTCCCCAAAACATGCTCTCCATTATCCTCCAAATGAAAAAGACCTAATTTTTTTTCTCCTAAACTTTGCTGGTGTCTGAGCGCCACAGCTCTGGGTGGAAAAATGTAGGAATAAAATAAATCACTTTCCAAAGCCCATTCTTACAGCGGGTTTATCCGAGCTGATCTTAATTTACCAATTCATTCATTTATTCATTAGCACTATCTATAAAAGACCTTAATTCGCTTATTACCATAACCGTATAACTTATGATTAAAATCTTGTAAACTTTAAGACCAACTCTTTGTTTCCTAATCCACAGAATGGCCAGCACAGCTGACCCTACATGACAGCAGCTGGTCCCCAAACCAGACACCCCCCCTACACACACCCCTGTGAGTGCCTCAGACACTTGGAAACCAGGGGTTTGCCCCCATCAGGTTCCTCCCCATGTGTTGAGAGGCAGGCAGGTGCTGCTGTGGGGTACAGGTGTAGAAGGGACTCCCTAAGCACATATCACCTGCCTCCTTTGCTTCCCTGGGCTCCACCTAACAGCAGCAATCAGAGTTAATACCCCAGCCCTACAGTCAAGTTGTGAGAAATTCCCATCACTGGTAAAAGTAATGGATAATTGTATTTTAAGCACTAGGCTCACAGAGAGCCAAATATTTTCTCATTCTAGCCTCTACGTTTGTTTTTCACATGGCAATGAAAGCTATTTTCCATAGAATAGCAGTTTTTCCACCCTATTAATTAGTCTGCTTCTGTTTATATTGGCAAGTTGGCATAAAATATAAATGTGAACTATTTGGCACAAAAGAAATCTATAAATATCACTAGTAATTATTACTATGACTCCAGTCCAGAAATCCTTAGCCACATATATCTGACATTAATGTTGTAGATGGTTTTCCTCCCAAAAAGAACCTAGAAAAGCTCAGCCACATGGGGCACATTCCATGAGATTTAAGAAGAACTGTTGATATTTATGCTTAGACTGAAATGGTATTAGGAGGCGTATTAGTGTCAGAATAAAGCTTGACCACAAGCCTTGCAAAGTGTATTTATGGCTGCAGTCCTGGCCTTGCCCTGGTTTCTGACCAGAGTACTCCAGTGTTGTGCAAGGTGAATCCAAGGCTGGCTGAGACGCATGTTTGGTGTCCTCCTTTTTTGATAATTCCAGAATAAAACACCACTGGCTATAGGTGTATTTCTAATTCTAAGTATTAAATTGAATGCATTGTAATGAACAACGTGCTCTCTTATTGAGAGGTGTATTTCCTTAAACATCCTCTATTAAAGAATTATTCCATAAATATGATAATAAACAATATCTTATGAGTCTCTCACTTGCAGGTCATTTTTCAGTGCTGCTTACAAAAATTCCTGTTGTACTCAAATATTGTGTTTGGTCCGGTAAATATTTATTCAAGAAATATTCCCATGATGGTAAATGTGAAGATTATCAAAAGGCCCATGGCATAAAAGATCATATGACTTCAGGGAACTAGTGATTTATGGCATTGTTACTTCCCATCATTGAGGAAATGAGGCTTGAGACCGACTAATATTTCTTTTTATTTTGTTTGCTGGAAGCATTTGTAACTTCCTCCTGGGATTTTTCAGAGCTACATGGCATGATATTCCCCAAATAGTTTTGTACTATTGTTTGATTTTAATTATAGTTGAACAGAAGTAAAATCTTGGGAATACTTCTAATTTGCTTTAGTCCTTCCTGCTATGCCTTGTTAAAATTTATCCGAACTGATTATTGGAAGGAATAGGTGTATGTAAAATCTGAGCAATCTCAAGAATAGCTACTATGGGTTTGTAACTTTTAAAAAGAATAAGCCATGCTATAAGTTTGAACAATGCTGGGGAGATGGCCTGATGCCTAGAAACATTCAGCATTGGCCAACAAAGTCTCAAGAGCAGAGGAAAACCCAAAACTTCCTTTATGGAGTTTACCCCATGTCACTCCATCAATGGCACAGAGGGGAGACTGTGGTCACCCAGCCACTCTACAGAGAATTCACTCTTCAATTGCCATTGGTCTGGCATTTCTGGAACCAGCAGCTCAAGGCTTTGAGCTGCTCCAGAGCTCCTCACTGGTCTGCAGTTATTTGTCAGTGCTGCCCAAGCCTTGCCTATGCTGATAAGGATCTCCTGCATGGATGCTTCTGGGACTGCTAAAAAGGAAGAGTTCTACTTCATTCTATAGAAAATAGGAGGTCTTATCTATATTAAATAACAAGCACATACCCAATGGTAGGTGGACTATATTGCCACACAAGATGATGTGGCACTCAGGTCATCAAAATAGATTACTGAAACTGCTTTTGTATTTGTTCATGGTGTGAGAATCAGTTCTACCTTAATTTATGGATTGTCTTCTTTTGTGATGATTAGCAGTCTCAGAGAAAGTTTCAACCAGGGAGAAACGCTGATTTGTTTGAGGTCAACCAAAAGACATACACCCAACTCTGCCTTCCTAGCAGACCTTTCAGTTACATTCAGTCATTTGTTATCTTGCATTGATAAAGTTAATGCAGAGAATCAAAGCCAAGCTTATATCACCAGTAAATATTATGATCATATACATCTGCAGAGCACACAAACTCTGTCCTCACTTAACTAGAGCTTTTAGAAAATGTAAACACAGTACTTGATTTATGAACACAGCATGACATGTTTTGTCTATTGATGAAACACACAATATTTATTTCAATAATAAGTTTAGAATAAATTATTATACCCAAAATTATTATTAGCTGAGTTCATAGTTCTTAATGGTATCAAACACTTTTATAGTGATCTTTGTTCATATATTTCAAAGTATTTTATTAATATGTCTGAAATTATTAGAACCTATTTTATAGACAGGGAAACTGAGTCACCCAGTGAGCTACATGTTTTTCTTTTGCACTCAGCCAGATAGCTACAGTATCAGTTTCTCAGTTCCAAATTCCTCCATTTTCATTGGACACTCATCCAGACCACCTCACAAAAATATGGACCTGTAATATCCCATACCCCCCCCAAACACTGAATAAGCGATTTTTGCAATTTAAATATCCTGCCCAAATGCCAGTCTGCATTTTCTTGCCTAAGTTTTCTTAGCATTTAGGTACTCTTGACAGATTCTCCACAGATTATCTGCTTGTCATTTTGTGACCTTCCTTCTTTCTTGTCATCAGATACGAGATTTCTCCAGCCATTCATACAATCCTGGAGGGTCTCCCTGTCCTAGTAGAAGCACTGCCCCACTCAATGGCTTCTGTCTTCTCAGTCAATTGCTCTGAAACTTTTTTCAGTCTCACTTTGAACAAAGTTTTTAGGATCTTAGAATTCTGAAGTTCTGGCATTCCCAAATTGCATTTGTTTGTTTCATGGTTTTGTTCTCCTATTTAGATTATTTCTCTTTTCAACATCCTGTGAACTTCCAGTTCTTTGAGATGTATCTGCCTGAGTAATGTTCATCTGAGTTTAATAATCCTTCATCAGCTCTATTCTATTATATATATATACAAATAGCCCTAACATCTTTCACATACACTGACATACTCACTAATGCAGCAGTTCTAAAATTCTTTAAAAATTCTAATCTGTACATAGACTCATCATAAGTGGGAGACTTATAGTAATGCACCACGATTCTTTTACAGTTATGATTGTGATTACTGCACACTTTCTAAGAAATCTTATCTGGAAGCCTAGATTATCATACAGAGAATCAGTTTACTGACACTCTTAATTTATAAGATATCTCAACAACAATTTTGCTAACACACAGCTATTTTATTTTTAATTCTTGATTAATTATTGATAAAATTGTACCTTTAACATGCCAGAATGAACACATACAAAGTGTTTTTGCTGTTTATGAGAAAACTTTTTCAGTATCAACAAAGATAAACTTCAAGAACAAGATAATCTTAGCTGAATAAAAGCCCACTCTGATTTGTATAGAACAAAAACCTTTCTCCTGCTCTTCAGACTTTACTGCCTACATCTTCAGTCTGCCCATTTTCAATTCAGCCTTTTTTAAAAAATGAAATCTAGATTTTTCACTAACAACTTTAGTTTCAAAAAAACAAAAAAAGTCCTGCTTTAGGCATATTTTAAACCCCAAATATTTAACTTTCTAATAGAATCTCAGTGTTTTGCCTGGGTTTTGCTGAATTTTTTCCTATTCTTCTTTAATTCCCAGCTGCTTTTTCAATCTCATTAAGAACTACATTTATTCTGTTAAAAGCTGCAAATTTTCTTCTCTGAAGCAGCTGCAGGATGGGATCTTTCTCTTCCTCTGAAAGTTAATTTATATCATCAAACGTGACTTACTAGAAATTGCAAGAATAATCTACATTCTTTGCACAACATAAGAATATTTGTCTTGCTTTTCAGAATATATTTCTTTTTTAAAAAACACCTCTTAATTTTCCATTAATTACATCTAAAATTCACTGTCACCAGGCAGCAAAATAGGGACTGTAATATAGGCCCCTGTTTAAGAAAACAGATTTTCTTGATTTGGTGTATTGACTCACAGGATGAGTTACTGCATGCAAGAAGGTCACTTCACGAAAAGGAATTCACACTCCATTATATGCAGACCCCAAAATAATTTATCACTTCAAACCTCCTTATAAATATCTCTGATGTGGTACAGATCCTGGTAACATTACATCACTTATAATGCTGGCTTACTTTATGAAATAATTGACAAGCTTTGCAACAATAAATACAGATTAAAATAAATTTTAAGAAGGTATAAAGCTCTGTCAGAATAATACAATAAAAAGTCACATTCCAAAGCAAGGCAACAACCATTCCTAATGTTTTAAATGCATATCAGGACAACAAAAGCTTTAAATACAAAAGCATTTTTAAGGCATTTTTCTCAAAGCAGTAATCAATACCTGCAAGTTTCTAGTCTGTTAAGAAGGTCAGCAGACAGTCTCTGAATAAGTGGATCACTTGCTGTGGTCTTTAGACTTGTTTTTTAATTTTTTTAGTTGTTCCATGGAGACTTAAAGAAGTGATTGGTAACCTTTTATTTAATAACTGCATCTTTTTGCTGTAGTGGAATTCTAAATGCAATCAAGTTTTCTTTATGTGAAAAAAGGACCACATCATCTCAATTAATAATCCTTCTCCATTAGATAAATTAGTTCACTTTGTCTTTACTTTTCTCCTTCCACTTGAGCATAGTTACAGATGGCTACAGCATTTGAAAGGTAGCATATTCTTTGGGGAGCTGACTCTAAAAACTGGAGTAATTTGTAATTCCCTTAGAGATCATGTTCCTAGCATTCATTGGGTCACTTTCTGCCACTTTCAGCCTAAGTGAGGCCAATATGAACATAACATCTATTCTATTTGCTCGATGGAAGTTCATTAAGCTTTGTTCAGGTAAGAGCTATGAGAACAGATCCTGTGTAATAGAGTTGTGGCTTCAAAGTAACGGGCCAGATAATCAATTCTGAATTTCAGTGGAAGTTCTCCTAAAGTCCTTCTGCAGCCATACTAACATCAAAGGTGTCTATCAAAATTAATATTCCTGCAATAAATATCAAGGAGATAAGAATGATTAAGTCATTATTGTTAAATGCTACATGATAAAAAAAGCAAGAAAATCCTTCTAGTAGCTGTTAAGGTTTGTCTGATCCCTTACATCACACATGGTAACATCTCAAGGTTTGTCTGTATGCAATATCCAGAGTGCAGCTGGTTAGAGGTAAAGTGAATTTATAGCATACTTGATAATCAGTGCTAACTCACTCCACGCACTGGGTATAGCTCAAGCTAAGGCTGCTTGTTCTCTTTCTGAAACAGAATGAGTTACTTCACATGAAGGCACAATTAGTGCTGTATCCTGTCACAAGTCAAAGAGAAATGTACTGCTCAGCGTGAGCAGTTTTTGCTGATGCAAGACTTTTCCTGTACTGGACTTTCAAAGAGTAGGCAGCATTGAGTATGGGTCACAAAACCACAAACATATTGTTATTATTTCCTATAAGATAGCTTTTAAATATTTATTAGTTTCCTTGTCTTTCTCGCTCGTAACTTTCAATTGGCGCTGAGGACTCATTACAGAGGTTCCCATTTTGGTTTATGAAGACCACAACACTAGAGTGAGGAGGGAATGTAAATCAGGAAATCAAGCTGCTAAATTCAAAGTGTATCCTTCATTTTCACCTAGTTGAAATTCTACAATAGGCTATACCTGAGCTGGGTTTTGAGTGACTCATAAATTAGTGTATAGGCAAATGCAAGGTACTGTATCATTTATATTCCTGCTGATAATGTAAAACTGAGCATCTAGTGCTATCATCTAGTTCACAGGTCACTGCATACACCATAATACAAATGCAAGATGTAGACATTAAGCACTAGTCACAACCCGTCACAACTAAAAAACTAGTCACAAAAATGAGCAAAATCTAGTCAGAAAGTCATTTTTTCCTACAAAGCTGCTTGAGTGAAAGCCATAGACATAATTGGCTAGAGAAGATTTGACTTAATTTAATTCTCTCACAGTAAGCACCTATTTCCAGACTATCATTCATCTTCAAGAACTAGATTGATGTGTCTCAGCTCATCCTATATTTAAAATTTTTCATTTTTAAAAGGATTTTTACAGCTGTAATTAAATTTAATTAAAATAATAATTTCTGCAGATTTTTCCTGTGACTATTTCTTATTCCCCAGCCTTTTCCTCTCTTTGATCCAGACAAAAGAACATATCATATTATAGTCAAACTATAAACCTGCTAGTCAGCCCTGGGCTTTCTTTATTCAAACCTGAATGCATTCTCTCCCTATTGAATCTTGTCTATTCTCTGTTGATAAATTGTCCCTACGACTGTCTCAGAGATACATGAGAGAGTCAATTTTAGAAAATTCAGGCCCATTGGTTGTGTATCGTTAATCATTCCAGCTCCACTTTGGAATAGCTATTAAATATATTTGAGATTTTATGCAATTTGACAGAGTTGTTAGCAAAGTAAAAGTCACATGCAACCTAGAAAAGTGAAATCCTTGCATGATCTCTGTAATATTCAACCAAGAGAAATGCCTCATGTACAAGGCTAAATTACTGATATTTCCACTAATATAAAGCTTTACTCTTGGCTTTCCTTTATTTTGTTTAAGCACAAACACAAAATATATGTAAATGCCTAATTTCGAAATATACCGAGCTTGGCCAGAGGGAAAAGTATAAGCAATAGCCTGGAAAGGAAAAGCTAGACAACAGCAGGGGAAAAAAAAAAAAAAAAAAAAAGCCTGAAATAAATAGGGAAAAAGGGAAAATCCCTCAGGAATGTGAGACACATCAAACTGGTCTCCTCCAGGACATAAGTATCACGACAAAAAAAGACATTATAAAGACATGCAGCAGAGGCTGACTTACAAATCACAAAAAAAGTACAGAGTTAAACAAAAACAATTGCAAAGGTTTTGAAAGATCATTAAGAAGTATTTCTAAATAGAATAAAACATATATGAAGAAAATAATCAGCTTGCTTGCCTGAAGTTCATTTTAATTATCAAAAATTGAACTGTTATTGATGTATTATGATAATGGATGGTAGAAGCTTCTAATTAATTTGTTTTCAGTTTGCTGCCTGAATACTGTATGTCTGGATACTATAAGTCTTATTAAAAAACAGAATTAAACAGTGGCAATAAAGGTCATCCTGGCAATTGTACTCCAGAGACCTTGCTGAAGGCAGAAACTTTATCTCACCTGAGAGCTACCAAGTCTGTTGTATGGGAGAAGCTTCTGGAAAGTGCGTGCAAATCAGCCTAGAAAAACCTGTTAAGAAAATATTCTTTTCCTGAACACCCCCAGGTGATTCTGGGGAGCGCAATGCCTGTAAGCCACTGCATAAGAAGTAGGGGGAAAAAAACCCAAACAAAACCACCAACAACAACAACAACAACAGAAAAAAACCTCCACAAACAAAAAATGGACAAACAAAAAACAACAACAATAAAAATGGAAAAATGTATTTTGCTTTTAGAACTCTATTCTTTTTTCACCCAAAATATTTGTCTTGTCTATCTTCCTTGCATTTTTGTATCTAGAAAAAAAAAAAATCTGCTCCAAGTTGATTGGGAATCTACCAATCTACCACATATAAGACTTGTCATGAAGGTCATAAAATACCTTTCTGTTCACTGGATGGATAATTTTATCTTTGAAACTTTAGAGCCAAATACTTAAACTTTAAATTAAAAATTATTTTTACAACAGGCATATATAAGTACCTCATTTTCTTTATATTCCTTTCCACAAATTCATTAACTAGAATATTTGTGGAAAGTAATCACAGAAGCAGTGTGTACACAATTTAAACTAATTCCTTTAAAATCAAAAGAGTATTCATGGAAATGTATTTGCTGTATTCATCCAGTTCTAACTATTACTTATTTTCAACATCTTTGGACTGGATATCAGATAAAGTATTAAACTAGAGCATCTGAAAGAGTAAAATATTCTTTATCTAGTAGGAGATTAACATATTATCAAGTTACACCCTCTAGAAGCAATGTAAAAGTAGAAATATTCAATTCAACTACATTTCAGGTGGCCATTGGACAGTATATTAGTATGATATAAGAATGGCAATTTTTGCAGTTTAAGAGCACGTTGGGGCTACTAATACGTTAATTACAATTAAAACCTGGTATCAATCCCATATAGGAAGTACAAGACTGAGGTCATTGCTTTTCATTGCACCAATGAAGAGCTGCAATATTGGGTAATGATGTAATCAGTGGCTTTTGGTACTTCCATCACAGTGAAAAATACAAATATTTCATGCTGGGATTCAATGTCTAGTAAATTTTTGCTAATTTTAGAGAGGTTGGGGTAGAATCACAAACTTGCCACCTTCCTATTGAAGTAGACAAATTGTACAGAGAGGTTTTGTCCCTGGACCTTCCTGCTCACCAGAACGTCCTCTCCAGCAGACAGTGCTCCTTTGGTTTGAGCCAAGTCCTTACATATTACCTATATTAGCTTTTTAAAATTGAATATCCTTCAGTCATGGAGCTTGTAACTTAACAATATAAATTATTAAACTTCTCCACTTCTAGCTGTCCTAAATTATATCACACTCAGGGTAAGTATTGGTCAGCATGATTGATTATGCTGTGTGTGAACTGAAAACTCTAACTACAGCTACATGTTACAAGCAACAATAAAGAGAGTATTGCAGGCAGCAACTGCATCTGCCCAAAGCAAACACTTCATCCTTGCTGTCACAGTATCTGATGGAAAGGTCTTGCTATTTTTTCCATAGTAGGTATAACAAACATAATCGTTTTTTTCCTTCTTTCTCCTGTTTATTTGTAACTCTAATATAAAAGACATTGAAATACTGAAGAAACACATCCTAAGATTAAATCACTTACAGCAAAGCGTAATTCAAAAGATCCAGCAGCAGAGTAAGTAACATAAAGAGAAATTACTTGTGTAGCCTTATTCTGCGTGTACCAGCTGGCTCTAAGCAATGGGCCATTAATGTGCTTTGAATCTAGTCAGAGATAAACTTGAATTTGAATATTCAGCTCGCCAGCACCTGCATAGAGGAGCTGGGAATCTTTGGTAAAAGTGATGCCATGTCTCCTCCTCCCTTTGAGCTGTCTGACACTCTCCACTCCACAGACAAATCAAGCTGCCACATAGGTCACTCTTAGATGACCTGTGCCATACAACAAGCTTGTGGTTAATACTGCATTTTTTATCTGGGCTACCAGTGGAGCATTTGCAAATAGAGGCCCCCTCCTTTCAAAATGATGCACTCAGAAGGCCTTTAGGGTTGGGGCAAAAGAAGAAAGAGTCAGATACTAATTCTCTCTCCCTACTGTTTTGTACTGCACACCTCTCTTTCAGTTGTGCATGCTGATGTATTTGTGTGTTGCAAAAATAAAAGCAAATACTTTTTGTCATCTGCTTTACTTACAATGTTAGCAACTTTTCTTTCCAGGCCTTTCATTTTCCTCTTTAAAAGACACTCAAACATATATCAATAGATTTCTTTGTGACTCTAACTTCTATTTTTTTTTTCCAGCAGTAGTAGGTGTTGAAGAATTTGAATTGAAATCTGAAGGTTCCTGGCTCCCAAGCCAGCAGGAGATGAGGTTTAATTGCTTGGAAATACATTTTCACAGCTGATACTGGGAAACAGAAAAAGCCTGTATGTCAAGAGCCTCTAAACTAATCATTTAGCCATAACATGCACCACCCCATACCTGGGGACAATGTAACTGTTAACAGCTTGAAGCTGTTGAAAAGTACACCAATGAGGTGGTTTCCTCTATTTCTCAAATGCTATTCTTCGCCCTGAATAAACTAATAGATGAGAAATGTCTTATTTTCAGTTCTGTCAGTTCAAATGAAAACAACTGTGTGTTCTCCTAGTTTTAGCACTGGAATTTGTTAGATCCAAGACCATTCATTAAGGTAACAGTTTTGAAGTTGCTCAGTTGTTAATACACTGCTTGCATAAACTCAAGGGCTGCCTGTTACATCTGGTTACATCTGGTTACACCCTGGAGACTGAGACTGGTTTCCAGCACTACAGATCTGGTTGAGAATTGCAATAACAATTAGCCATTAGTCACTAGATCTCATCTTACTATACTGGAAGGTCATTTCTTTTGAGCATTTTCTCCCTGAAAAGGAAGAAAGATAGGAATCTGTCAAGCTTTGGAAAACTGGGATGCAGAAAAGCTGACTGTGGCTTCTGAGATGATAAGAGGGATGAAGCTTTATATTTCTTTTTGAGCTTATTGTTTTACCATGGGGTAGGATCTGCATATATTGTCAATGTCTACTACAGAAGCCTTTTTTTTTTCTTTTTTTTTTTTTTTTAAAAACCTTGCTGAAATTGAAAATCTATTAAATCTCACCAAGAAGCAAGCAGATTGCTTCTGACTTTGTACAGGCATGTGGGAGAGACACACTGAGAAACTTCCCCTGTGCAACATCCTAATTCTTGCTGCTGTAATTATTTCTTTTCTATCACTTACATGGAGAGCAGAGGTAGGGGTCTGCCTTTCACCGTGCACTACACCAACCTTTAGCACTCACCAGAGAAGCCATCAGCTCTCCTCCCTTCTTCATGCTGTAGTGGCATGAACCAAAGCGTGTTGGTGAGCACAGCAGCTGTGGGGAGCAGGGCAGCCACTGCTGACTCTGGTGCTGAAGGAGACAAGGGGGACACTCAGGTAGAAGTGTGCTCTCCTGCCACACAGGAAACCCCATAATAGCTCCCTGACACTAAAGAGTGTCAGTAATCTGCAGTCCCAGCTGGGCCTGATCTTTGCTGCTCTGTGAAGAAATCAACCTGTGAGGTGCTTGGGTTATACAGTGAGACTTTGTTTCCTTCTCTCCAAAAGAAATATTTTATTTTAAATCTGTAAGTGCCTGTAAAACATGTAAAGCAAGGCGTATGACTGAGCTGTTGTTGGTTAATTTTCTAATTGAAGCTGTTAAAAGAACAAAGAGGATGTAGATGAACACTTAACTCACCTCCATTAACCGCTTAAGAGTCTCAACTTGGCAATGTTCCCTTAAAATAAAATATAAAACCCTAAAAATTGGAGTTGTTGCATTTCATAAGGAATCAGCTATTTCCTTGTCAACTGATCAAAGGGGTAGAGAGAAAAAGAGTGGTGAAACTCAGTTTTGTTAAGGAAATTAATCAGTTATAAAGAAAATGGAAAGACATGACCAGGGAAAGATTAGACTGCGTTTCAGATCAGATTCTTATTTTTAATGGACAGCAGCAGCTGAAAAGGGAAGTTCTGAAACTCGGGATGTATGTTGTGAATTGGTCTTATCCAAAACCAGTATTTGTAATTAATATAAGCAGAGAAAGACTCTCATGCCCACTAGAAGCCTGGCTAACAATCACTTGACAGATAGTTAACTATAGCAAGGTCAAAGGTCAGGGCTTTTAATCTATAGATTGATGATCCCATGGGGACTGTGTGGTGTGAAAAAGAATCTGGTATGCTTGATGCTATTATAGGCATGATCAGCCTGTCAAAATCCATTAGCACTCACTTTTCCTTCAAATAAGTATTAAACTAGCTTTTGGGCTGATTTTTTACAAAGCAGATTTCTTATCATTCTTAGTAATCCTTTATAAGCATGAAACATTTCATTCCTTGTATGATAAAATGAGATTTTTTCAGGAACTGGTAAAATGCATGCTATATTCTTCAATTAGGTCTATTTAGCACAGTGAGCATATTTCTAATAGGCTTCAAGTTGAATTGAAGACTTTTAGAGAAAAAAACTCTTATTGAAAGTGTATCTTAATGTGTGGGGCACAGTGTTATCTTTTGTAAATTTATTGCTTTTAGCATGACAAAGCACAAAAAAAATCAGAATATTCAATTTAAAAGAAAATGGGCAATATTTTTACTCCTACTTTATTGCTTTTAGACCAGAAGTCTTTTAACTTGACATTTTCTCTGAGTATTTTACAAGATGTTCTTTGACTCTCTAGATAGCTATAAGGGAGAAAAAGTTCATTTGTTTTTAATGTGTTCATTGCAGTTTCAAAAACACTTCTTATAATGACCTTGAAAATAAAGAAACTTGTAGAGCTTTTTTGCTATTTGACATTCATTAGTAAGTAATACATAAAGAATGCTAATGGTATGTAGCTGAAATACACAAAGAACTGTAAAAAACAAGATGAGTAAGTGAAATTACATGACGGTGTGGCATATGTACCTAGAATATTCTGAACACTCATGTTAGAGTTAAGGTCAGTTAGGAAAATGTAATAAAAGTAAAATGAAAACGAATTTCTGAGCAGATAATAACATATTTATAGCAGTTACATAATGCTGAGTTTAAGTATGATTTAAATCTCCTAAGTAAAAAGCTATTACATGCAGCTTTGAATCTGACTTCTGTCAGCTTCAGAACATGCATCTTTCCATACATTTCCATCCCATTTATTAACTTTTAAAATAGGTTTGGAAAAATAGAATGAAATCTTTTGATGTTCACTATCGTAGCTTTGACCGTTTATAAAAAAATCAAATCAATGCCTCCTAATATGTAATAAATCTTGACTTTACCTCCCCATAGATTACATCTGAATGTTCAGAAATGCTCAGCCAGTCTGGTTCATTTGATGGGCAGATGCATGTCAAGCAATACTTGATGAGAAACTTGTGAGCATACTTTGGCCATGTCTACTTCGAGCTGTCAGATGGATTTCTCTTGGGTATCTTTCCTTTTGTTGTGCATCAGAGCAAAATAATATTTTATTGTTGATCATAATTAATAATTCATTGAAATGCACGAAATGAACACACAAAAGAAGAATGTGGATATAAATCTTATTAGGTCCCTGGATAAAGTCACAGTATGCTTTTGCATTTTGAATTTCCAGGCATATATTATATCATCCAATATTGGAACAAGCTGAGAAATGTAATATGAAAATTTGATAAATTGCTTTCAGCCTGTAAATGAGAAAACAGTCTTGTAAAATGTGAAATGAACCATTCTGGCAAAGTAGAATTTGAGCTTAGAGTGTAAACACTTGAGTTAACGGCTAGGGCATCTCTGAGTCTCAGAAGCTGTGGTACACAGGGAGGGTGAAAGTGAGGTTATGGAAGCTCTTCAATATTTTACTTTGAACATCCTTACAGGCCTTAATTAGACAGATTACCTGTTATGCACAGTGCAGTGTGCTGAACAGTTTTAAACTGGCTTGTCCTCAAGGCAAATGGAACTCAAAGTCAAAAAGAATTACACTCTACACAAATTACAATGAATGCTATTAATGGTTCTGGTAAAAAAAAGCAAAACCCTCCCAGCCCATAGACTATTTAATTTTTAACTTTACGTAGTGCAAAAGAGATGTTAAATATTTACTGACCATTTGAATTTATGTACCTAACCCATCCACCTGTTTAGTGCTTCAATCTGTGTGAAACCATAATTACATTTCATGTTGTAATTACTTGTATTTTTCTGATTTACATTGCTTTATATCTAAGATGTGACAATATAATGGAAATTTTCTGACATGATAATGAGTAAATGTTTTCTTTAATTTCAGAATCTCAGTTGAATTCCAGACCTATAGTAGAAAGCACAGAGGAACTGTAAGTGTCTTTACTAATGGTTCCAGGATACAAGTGTTAACTTGCTGTATATATGCTAAATTCCTGAATCTATTTAATCGGTTTATTCATCCCACCACCTACAGGGAAGGTCACCATGTCAAGCAATCCTGAATGGTATTTTGTGTGAATTGGGAACAGAACTTTTTAATGGCCAGAGGTTTAGGAACATAAACCAGATGTGCTCATTTGAAATAAGTCTACTTATTAAAAAAAAGGTCAAACAGTTAGATCTTTTTAAAATCTTACTGTCAGACACACTCCATAGAACTAAGGCTTTTACTGTTCTGAATGGTATGAAATTCACTAATTTAGTAGATTAAATATGTCTTCTGATCTTTGCCATAAATGCATCTTTTCTCTATTTATATCCTAATATTTTATCTAAGAATTTTATGAATCCAATCAAATTAATATATTTCAATGTTAAGGTTTTTTTAAATCTCTTTTCATGTTTTTTATTTTTATGGTTCAGAATTACTGCAAGTAATTAATTCAAACATTGGTTTAAAACCTGGTTTTCCAGGCAATAATTTGGACAACATAAATTTAGATAATGATGTGGTAAATGTGAAGATGTTCATGGTTTTGGAGGGGTTCCCTTCAGATATACACGACTGATCTCTTGTCCATAGGAGTTAAATGAAATGTCATTTATTTATCAATGCAATTTACCTACCTTGGTCTGCCTGCTAAACTCTTTTACTGAACTGCCTAGGTTGACTGGCAGGGTCTTATTTATTGCTATGTTCAAACTTGTGAATAGGAATTTTTAAGACCTTTCAAGAAGAAAAATATCAAATTGTGAATCAACCAACTTGCAAGGCGTATGAGGGGAACATGTCAAAAAAATCATTCGTTCTATGAATCACTTATACATCATTTGCTGTGTGTTATCAAAGCCAGGTGTTTCATTTTCTCTGTTCTGCAGTAACTTTTGATTGCTGTATCAGGTAACTATTTTGTTTTTCTCTTCTTTGTTCCTTTGAGGGGCTCTGGAAAGGAGGGTGAGGCTGAGAATAGAGGGAGAAAGGGCGCTTTCCACCCCTGATCATCTGACCTACTTCTGAGAATTCAGCTGCTTGGTTGTTGAAGCAGGATGGGTAGAGTTCAGTTTAATATTCAGTATCCTGGGTGGAAGTTGTTCTGACACCTCCAAAAGTTTTGACACCTTCCCCCCATATTACTTGTAGGTTGGTCAACTCACACTTTGATTGCCACTAAATGTCTGTAGTTCTGCCTTGGCTGACATGGACTATACAGCTGTGGACAATTTTCTTATTTCAACAACTTCATGTTCTTGAAGGTGCCCCAGAGTTGTAATGAACAAAAAGCAAATCCACTGACTGAAGAAAACGTTTTGCCTTCTGCTTGAGCCACAGTATTCTCTGCCCTCCCCTATACTGATAACACAACACAGGAGCAACCTCAACCTCAATGAGCTGTCACAAAACCAAAATAAAAAAACCCACAAAAACTAACCCCCCACAAAAACCAAATGAAAAACCAAACCCAGACCATAAATGAGAATAATTTTGTATAGGTTATATTCAGATGGTTTGTTCTGCTGTGCATTTGAAGAATCTTTTTCATAGAGTGTTCTTTACCCACAGTGAACTATGGATGACTTTTCATTTCTAGGTCAGAAACATTTTTCACCCTTCAACCTACATCTTCACTTTTTAAATACTTGAATGAAATTCTGGGCTGTACTTATTTAAATTTACACAGAAGAAGACCCTAAGCTCTGATACATGTTCAGTATTTTTCTGCAAAGGATTATCATAAAGTATTTTTTGTTCTCTTAAGGGCACTGCACTTTTTTCTTTGTGTCTTTTCAAAAGTTAAACTAATGTTCTGTAAATATTTTTTCCTTCTGATATAAGATCTGAGTAGACTATATTTGCGTAAGCCATTTCTTTCAGTCTTCCTTGAATTCCTATTATTACTTCTGAGAATAACCACAAAATTTTCATGTTTGATAAACTTGAGTTTTATTCTAAATTGTCCAAAAAGAATGTGAACGTTATAAAAATTTGCTTACTGATGATGTATTTTAATGGTGATTTCATAGACCGTAAGTAAAAACATATTTAGGAAAAAATGAAAATTCTGTCTACCAGAATTAACATTTTTTATGGGTACATGTATACTTACGAGACAAAAAAAATCAATATAAATGAGGAAGATGGCAGTCTAAGAACTTCCTTCTAGTAGTATTTCTCTTTGATAATAATATAATTTTTTATATGCATTAGTTTAACTTGCCTAGTTTCTTCTATGTGTAGGTTATTGATCTAACATAATTAAGTGTTAAATATTCTTGCAATTATAATAAAGCCTACAATTTTGGGGGAGGGGGGTGTTAAATCAGTTTTATAAATTTGAACTGTGCGTATCTGACACACAAGTTTCAGAGGTTGAGTGCATGGAAAATGTTTATATTTTTAAGTGTGTTAACTGTGAAATTGTTTATTATTGTACTAGTATTGTTCAGAATGCTACAGTTTAAGTCCAGCTAGTACCAACTGGGCCTCCACTGTGGGACAGGGAGGAAAAAATCCACCCAAAGGCCCCTGGCAAGATCAGGGAGGCTTTTATTGCCCACTTACAGTAATGGGCAAAAAAAAACCCAGATGGACTCAACTTGGGAAATAAAAATTAATTTACTCTACAAGGAGAAAGAGAAAACATGACCAGATCTCAATACCTTCCCCTCAGCCCTCCCTTCTCCCCAGGCCCGGGTCGCTTCACTGCTGCCTCCCCCCCAGGGCACGGGCAGGGGGGTTTGGGTCAGTTCCCCACATGGTGTTTCTGCCGCTCCTTCCTCCTCAGTGGGAGGACTCCTCACAGCCTTCCCTGCTCCAACGCGGGGTCCCTCTCATGGGAGAGTCCTTCAGGAATCCCTCGGACATGAGTCCCCCACAGCAGGTGCAGTCCCTCAGGAACTGCTCCAGCCCGGGCTGCCCACAGAGTCACGGCTGCTGGGGGAGCAGTCACCTCCCCTGGCACGGGCTCCTCCATGGCTGCAGATCCACATCTGCCCCCTCGCTGATCCTGCGCAGGCTGCTGCTTCACTTCTGTCCACCTGTGACACTTCGGGGCTACAAATCCACGTTTATGCCACCATGGTCCTTCAGGGACTGCTCCACTTTGTTCCTCCATGAGCTGCCATCTCACCAAGGGCTGCAGAGAAATCTCTGCTGAGCACCTTTCTTCCTCCTTAACCACTGACCACAGAATCTTGTCTCTGACATTGCTCTCTCCCCTCCTCCTCTCCCCTGGTCTGCAGGTCTCTTTTTTATATATTTTTGCAATTTTGTTTTCCCTTTCTTGAATAAGTTACTCACAGAGGCTCATCCAGCTTCACACATCTATTTGGCCTTGGGCAGAGTGGATTCCAAATGGAGATGTTTCCAGTAGCTTCTCACAGGAGCCCTGTGGTTCTCCCCCCATGCAAACCACTGCACTAACCCAGGACACAGTATTCTATTTAAGGATGAAACATAAAACATAAGCACTCTTTGAGGTTAAATATTCTACTAGATATTTAATAGAGTTTATTATTCTTTGCACTTTTTTTTTTTTTCTTTATTCAGTGAGTTAATAGTGGATGAGAGACATTGGTCTATTTCAGTGGCAGAATAGTACATTTTGTTTTGGAAAAGCCAGGTCAAAAACAGTTAGATATAGTTCAAAAATAATAGATATAGTTACTGCAAAGAACAAGTATTTCTGCTCCTCTTAAAACATCCACTCCACTATTTCCTACTTTTTCCAGGCAGACACTATATTCCAATTTTATTTCTACCTAATTCAAGTAGCAATATTAAAATTCATCATATAACTGTATGGATGAGACTCATTCAACTAATGGAAGGTTATAAGAAGATGACAGTTTATTAATCTGACATTGTTTGCTTTATTGTTTTCAAAAGTCCATTTGGATTCTCAGTCAAGAGAAAATAAATGGGTTGGTCTGCAGAGGAGAGGTTATTCCAGCTTGAAGCTCAAAAAGACATCTAATGGAACATGGTTATTATATGGATACCCAAAGATAAGGCATAAACATCCAGAGTAGCTCCGTGATAAATGGTGATTAGATACTGTGAAAAGTCTCAAAGGAAAATTTAAAAGTACATGAAGCAATGAATGTGACATATGAGAGGGGATGTTGGAAATCTTTATGGGAAATTGGATTCATCAGACCCACCTCAGTCGTATCTGCCCTTTGGTGAGGAGAGCCCTGCAAATGGAAAAGAAAATGCAGTAGTTGACAACCTCACCTTACCAGTGAAGATACAATCTGCTGTTGCATACTCTCTGACCTGTGAAACCTAATTATATCCT
Organism: Calypte anna; assembly: GCF_003957555.1. NCBI lineage: Eukaryota > Metazoa > Chordata > Aves > Apodiformes > Trochilidae > Calypte > Calypte anna. The sequence continues at coordinate 18,032,557 of NC_044254.1, read as the reverse complement.
TTTCTTGGTTAAACTGATATCAAATCAAGCATTTTCACATTCTTCAGTATTCTGAATCTCCCTCGTTCTTGGAGAGGAAAAGTTGACTTTACTGACATGAATTTGGTATAACTGCAGTGAAGGTCAGAAATATTTTCAATAACATCCTTTCTAATATAATTTAATTGATGCTGGTTGTTCAGAGGTTTCTACCTGTATAGTGCTGGCCTCACTATGTCAAGGTCTTGATCAGAGTCACTGGCAAAATGCTCACTGACTTGTCCAAAACAGGGATTTTACTATGTAGCCTGTCAGATGCTATGGTCTTTGAACGCATTATGTGTATAAATTATTTACAAAAAAACCCAAACCCAAAGATTTAAAGCATTTTAATTATTTTCTTATTAATTTTTTTTAATAAACTCTTTCACTTTAATCATGATAAACATTTTTAAGACAGTATAGCATTGCAAATGGGAAAAAGGTGTGTGTTTACCCCAAATAATGTTATTCTTTTCCACTTTCTCAGACAAAATGTTTTGGGCTGTTCAGAGTTATCTGCCACCTGTGCAGTTTAATACTGCTTCCAATTACAGCAAAGTAAACGCATGCTGTAAAAATCTGTGCTGCTTTGTATTCTGTGCCTCACCTAACAATCCTCTGCCCTGTTTGCCTTTTTTACTGCTGTTATGCTCTGGACTGATGGTTTCAATGATTTTCCTCTTCCTGATCATTGTGCTGGATGATTGTTCTATTAAACTCAGAGTCCCTAGATTGGTTCCTTGCTTCACACCTAATTATTTTCTATTTATCTCATGCTTATACAAACTTATCTGAGCCACTCTGGCTTAAAGAAATAGTGGGGTTCACAAATAAGGAAGCTAAGAACCTTTTTCCATTAGTGATTTATGAGTTACAAAAGGCTCCTTTAGCAGTTTTACAGAATTTTGTGGATACCAAAGAAGTCATTTTGTCATTTGGAACCTTGCTGAACTCACTCTCACAGTTGTGTCTCCTCACCTTTGGAAAAAACACTTGCTCTTGGATGAAGAGAACAGATATTGTGGAGACACTGAATTGTCAGCAGAGTACTGGAAATGGTGATTCGATACAATTTTTTATTTTTTCTGATGGAGTACAGAAGTATGAAATGAAAATCTTTCAGATAGCTCTAATATAAACAATAAGTCCTTCTACAAAAAATAGCTTTGGTAATTCTGGTTGTTAATATACATGACTCTCCTGACTTTTCTGGATGTATGAGAGTTGTTTAATATGTTATTTCTAGTTATTATAGGCCATATAATCTTCTGGACTCTGTCTGTTTTATTTGTTTTTAACTGAATTGTTCCATCCATTTTTATTTCTTGAGAGTATTGCTAATATTGCACTCTAAAAAGCTGTAAAATATGAATCTTACCAACTCCTAGAGCAGTGCATGTTCTGTGCATTGCATATAGTTACTTGTCCAGCTGAATCTCTGAAAATCCATAGCACCAGAAAAGGTCTACAAAAAATCATATGTAAAATAATTGAATCCGCTTCCCAAGAAGGGAAATTCTCAGTCTTGTTCCCCAAAATGTTACTGACAATTACAAATACTAATTTCTGCTTAAATACCTTTTAATACAGCTCTTACATGCCTTGTGCTATGTTTCCTACTGGTAGTCAAACTTATTCTGTCTGTCAATTTACAAAATACATCATCCTTGAGTTGCCTTTTGAAGACAGTTTTTACTGTTCCAATAGATTTACATTTCAATAATTAATGGAATAATAAAGTAAGCCTAAACTTGACTGTGTGCCCACTGAAAATACAGGAAAGAAAATTAACAGGAGCTGTTTTCGTTTTAATAATGTAATGGAACCAGTTTTTAAACTATAAATATAGCATTTAATTTTTTTTTTCTTTTTTGCATTTTCTTTTAAATTGGGGTTAGGTATTTTAACCAACATTGTAAGGCACTGAAAAGCACACTCCACAAAAATGACCTTTGTGAACTAATATAAATTGTATTCAAACTAAGTTTTTTTTAAACTATGAATCACTGGTTTGGATTAACCTTCTAAATAATCATTAAAATCCTTCATTTAGCAGTAATTTAGTCTTTACCGATTTTACCTGTAAATCAAGTTTTCTGTTTAACATGGCTTAGACAGCTCATATCCTGAGAGGTAACAAGGGGAAAACTAGCAGAAAAAATCCCAACTGACAGCAGAGACCCTTAGAATCAGGAGAAATGAGGGAAATAAGATGCAACAAAGATGGATTTTTGTATTCTCAGTGGGGATTGCTCTGTGGGGGTTTTTTGTTTGTTTGTTTGTTTTTTCTAGCAAGATGCCCCTTTGGAGCCCTGCAGTATCCAAGGTCCTTGCTCACTACTTTGCTCTGGAGATTACTACCATTGAAACATTGTCTTTATGTCTTCGTGGTGAGAAAGTAAGTTCCATTGTATTTATGCATTTAGGATTTGATTCTGCCCAGCACTGACTCCATAGTAAAATTGCACTTGGACCTAAATACCTTACTGGACAGGAGCTTTTTGTGGTAAAAATGCAGAAATCCTGCTTGACAATTGGTGAAATAAATATTATCAGTAAAATGTGTCTTACTTAACAAGCTGAGTTCAGGTCATAGTAGTCCTCAGCCTTTTGCCCCTCATATTCCTTGCTGGTATTTAGTTTGCTTAATTTTGTTTAACCACTTGCTGAATTAAAATATAGCAGGTAAACTTGCAGTGCTGTTTAGAACATTTAGCATGCTTCAAGATTTTGCACCCTAGCAAAACTGGAATTATAATACTAATAAGTATTATAATATTTATTATAATAATAATACTTTTTATAATACCTACTTATAATACTTAACATACTCTGAGAATACATTTAGAAGAATGAACATGGCATTGAAGACTTTTTCCAAAAACATTTATGTTCCTGCAGTGTGCATATGAAAAATAGTTCAGCAATGCAATTTGATTTTGAAATAAAACTTCAAAGCGTTTTAAGAATGTTTATTACACAAATAGAACATGCATTTCACAGAACATAGATATAGTTAGACTTTGCGCTGACAGATTTTTACAAAAAAGGAATAGCAGGTAAATGCTAATCAGGAATTTAAACACTCCTTTGTATACTAACAACCCATCTTGCTTCAAATCCAGATATTTTTGGAAGGTCAGTAGCTTGTATGAACTTGTGTGTTAACATAAATACGTATAAAAACCAAGTAAGAATCACAATCATTATTAAATCTGAAGAGGTATTTGAATATATCTTTTCTGTACCTTTTCTGCAGTCTTTCTACTTCTGCTCGTGTGAATTAGAGACGTGAAGATTTAGCAGTGGAACTGCATATAACTACATGACTGATGGAACGAAAGAGCAGAATTTAACTCCAAGCTCAGACTCAGTCTTCCTGCAGGGCACTTAGCAAAGTTCTTAGAAATAACCAAAACTCCCCTCTAGGCCAGTTCTTTGACAGGTTGTGATATATTAATAAGCAGCACAACTGTAGATTGCTTTGGTACAGCCTCTAAGAAGTGATAGGAGTGAAGAAATGTGTCTCACATTACACCAGTTTGTCGAAGGGAGTCTTAATGTCAGCCCTGAACAACAGCATAGACATCACTTATGACTATATTAGAAATAGGAGAGAAAATACAACTCATCAGCCAGATGAGCATCAGCCTCTCCACTGTCCCTGCAGCACTGGTGAGTCTGCCTTGGGAGAGCACCTGAAAACATGACCCAGCTTTCACAGGTACAGAGAGGGTTCTGTAGAGCAAGCAGCATCCTCATAGCACATAAATGCTACACCACCACCACAGTCCCTATGACCTTTATCAGTGCGTTTCACTTTAATGTCTACTAAGATTGCTGTTGGCATTATATCTTATTAGGCCCAGGTTGCCCGAGCCCTTTGGATGCTGAAAATCTCTTGTCAAGGTATTTGTTCCAGAGCTGCAGAATGGGTGAACAAGGGAGTAGATTAATTCTGGTAGGCTGAGAATTTTAAAGAAACTGTTTCACTGAGTATATGGTTTTTAAATTACTTTGTTAGAAATTTCATTCAAGCATTTTCTAAAATCTTACTGTGATATTATTAACAATGTACAAAATTTGGAAACCGAAAATGCAGAGATAAACAAATTATTTGCTACAGAAAGGGCCTTGCAGGTCCCTGAGGAAATGAAATATTCTGATGTCTGTTTATACCAGGAGAAATAAATTGCATTTGGTACACATAATGTTAGTCATTTTTAAACATGAAAAAGTGCAGGGTTTTGTTTTTTTTTTTCATTTATTTTAAATATTTTGCCTTGCATGTTGAATTTATTTGAGTTAAACTGAATTGTGGCATAGTTAGACTCTGGATGTAGACAGAAATTCCCTTCTATGTACGGGTGGGTTTTTCTTACCTCCATTTCTTTTCTTATTTTCCATTCCTTTTTCCTTATCTTCCTTCAAATTACTTTAGAGAGTCATAGTTCAGAAATGGTTGAAATTAGCAGAAAAAGAAAGATCAAAATCAAAGGTAAAGAACTGAGTTACTCAAAGTGTTTGTGCTGTATTGAAGACCTTTTCCATTTGAAAAAAAATCATAAATATTCAAGTGCTTTAGGCTCTGAGGTATTGCTGGGCACAGCCATCAACAAATTAAGTATGTGGTTATGTCCATCGGTCCCACACTTTGCAGCCATCATATTAAATAACAAAAAAGGTAAAAACACTCTCACCATTACTGAAGACAGCTGAGATAATTTTATAAGTTCTTTAGGAATAGCAAGGAAGATGACTTCAGGAGAAAGGGACATAAGATTAAAGTTAAGTTCAGCAGGTATGAAGGTTTAGATAGGTATCCTGTAGGTACCATCAAGCAGATTTTAATCAGAAGAACATTAAATATCATTTATTCTGAAACAAGTTATCAAATTTCTATTTTATCTAAATTAATATTTTCCAGAAAGCACAATTTGAAGGCTATTCAGATTGAACTAGATCTTTGCTTCTAAATTTGGAAAAGTACATTTTCTCACTCCCTTCTTCACAAGAAAAAAAAATAAATTCTATCCACCTGATTAATACAGTGCAGTTGCTGTATCATAGTGCAGCCAAGGGAGAGATGGATTAATATGTCAGCTAAAATTGACAGTAGGACGACTAGTAACTGCTTAATATAATTCCATGGGGTTTCAGGCCTCTTAGGTGAATGCCTGTACCCAGAAAACTTGTTTTTTTGTAAAGATATGCAACTACTGAAGTAGCTTTTCTTCTGACACAGAATACTAAAATTAAAACTTTTCTAAAAATGTATTTAAAAATTAAAATAATTCTTCTCTCAAACAGTTATTATAGCATTTTTTCTGTCTAATTCTATGGTTGGACTCATGTTCTTGCTTAGAAAATATGAAATTTCAGAATAAAAGGACTGACTATATAAAATGTATTGATCATAATGTTAATACATGTAACAAGGGACTTAATTTTTAATCCCAGCTGATGTATATAGAAAAAAAAAAAAGAAATAAAACTGAAAATAGATATAAAATGTCTGTAGAAGTGGATGCTTGGTCATGTTTACTAAACATGCAAGCCGGTTTCATTGTAACTGCATGTGCTACTGATGTTAGCTATGTGTCAAGTGAGGTTTATAAAATATTTAGTTTTCTTTCCAAACAGAGCTATATGCTTGTCCCCAGTGTCCTGTCCAGCCAGGTGTTAAATGTCTTGGGATGTGGCTGGCGTGCAGCCTCCCAGAAGTTAGAGCTGGGTGACTACGTACCGCATGAGAATCATCTCTCAGAGCAGTTGTTTCACCTACCTTTTATTTGTAGTGCAGACTTGGATTGGCCAGCTGCCTGTCTGGGAAAAAAAAGTGAAGTACAAGAGGGAACTGATTAAATCCCAGTCTTGCACTTCAAGGCAGTATGAAAGCACTGGAAAGGAAAGACAGAATAGACATTGCTTTCCAACTGTGGTTGTCTCATTCTAGTGTTTTAGATGATAATCAGTTCCTATGGATACAGCTTCCTATCAAAAAGGCCTGCATTATTTTTGTTTAAAGATGCTATGTATGGTAGCTCAGATGGCATTAAAAAATATTTGGGGATAATTAATTAAAATATAAAACTAAGTATGAAGAAGCTTCATCTCTCTCACACCAAAGAGTCCAAATGCAATGCAAACACTTGCAAACAAAACCAAAAGATGTATGCTGCAGACTAAGCCTTTTGGCACTAATTGCACCAGCAATCTAATATTCAGAATTTAAACTAAATTTTTGCAAGTACACTGATAAATGCTTCCTGCTTATTGTGAAACAGTAACACTTCTGTCAGTATTCTCATCTCTTGAAACACTTAGCTATGTTTCAGCCTTCATTCAGGGAATGATCTTTTGTAAATAAGACAAATAGCTAGAACTTATTTTTAGTTGTGTGAGATAAAAAATCTAATCAACCTACAATATATTTCTATATGTTCTGATATATAAATTCCTCACCTGTGGTGCTCTGAAAGACATCATACAGGGTCATAAAAATGCAACTCCTTTGCTTAGATAATCATATATCTAGAGATAGATCTCCAACGAATTGAGGACCCACCCTCACAGAGGTGTGTAGGGAGTGTTGTCAGTGTTGTAATTGATGCTGGTAATGAGAAGCTGCAGCTCAGGGAGATGGCGTAAGGCACAAGGTATTTCCATGTCCTGCCTCTCATCTGGCAGATTTGGAGTTTTGAACAAGATGAAAGACAAGGAAGGTCTGGCCCAAATGGCCCCTGTGGGTTCCTTGGTCCAAGAGCAGTTAACAACTTCTCTACCAGCAACTGTGTAGGAACACTGGGGCCATACATCTCCTCTTTACCCCAGTTTAGGGGATATAGGGGGCATAAAATTAAGCCCATTGTTTAAAGATTGTAATATTTATGTCTGATTGAGAGATAGAGTGTTGAACATCTGCAAGCACAGGAACATTTTATGAAGTCAGACGTTGCCCATTAATTACACTTGGCCTCTTTTCATATGATGTCCCAGAGCTCCTCATGTAACTATTAAAGCTGGACCCTTGGTATGTCTCCAGCAATGACTACAAACAAAAGAAAAATTGATTTGCTTTAGATCACTCATCAGTGTTAGGGTGGTGTCTTTGGCAATGAAGATCAAAGTTGTTCTACCTCAGGAAACAATTTGTAAGATACTCAGATGAAATTAATAATTTTACTATATCTAAATATATATCACAATTCATTTTCATCTTGGTTAAGATAGAAATATTCTAAACCACAGGGGGACACTAGTAATTGTGAGGTGTGGAACATAAAGAAAACAGTGGACAGTGCAGACCATATTAATACATAAGATGCTTTTTTTTTTTCTTTTTTTTCAGGTGAGAGTTTCTCTGAAACTTCAGGAAAAAATGTTATAGCAAGTGATGAATGAAACCAAATGGTCCCTAGGAAAAGCATTAGGTTTCTATGGGATTTACCCCTTATTCTTAGAATTTCAAATGGAACTATGACTTTATCATATTTATTAATTCTGCTATCATAATCTATAGCACTGTTGTACATTGTTCTGTAATTAAATCCCTTGGGTGGCTGAAATCATGGCCAGAATAGGTATTTTCTCTTACATTTTGTAGGGCTTTCCCATAGAATCTGACAACATTTGTAGAGACTGTTAAAGTACACTAATCATGGCCAAGACTTTAACTTAAGAAAATTTTTCTTAATTTCACATACACAGAAAAATGGCCAAGCTGAGGATACAAATTGGATAGACAAATGTTCTGTTATCAACAGTATACTTAATTATGTAATACATTACTCTCAGTTCTATAGAATATATAAACAAAATTGGCAGGCATTCCTAAACAGGAAAATTATTTCCTGAAAAATGTCGGTCCTGATGGGAAGCCAGTGGTTAGTCAATTTACTTCAGCAATCTTTTGTTAGTTCCTTAAACTTTTGAACCTAAGGAGAACTGGATTTTCCTTGCTTTAATATAGAAGGAGTAGACAAAATTCTTTTAAATCTCTAACAGTTACCTGAGTAACTGTGCCAAAACACCCCAAAGGCTTATGCACTGTACACTGCCTAGGAGAGCCATATACAGATCTCCTTGAAGCTTCTTGTACAGGTTTGGACAATTATTGCAAAGATTCCTAAAATATATTATGGCTTATTTTTTAACACATTGTTAATGCAGGGTTTGCAGTCTGTGTCCTTTGGCAGTGCTTTAACTGTGTCCCAACAAACCTAAACCTCTCTTGCTTTGTTCTCCCTTCCACCTGCAGCACAGAGTCAATGGACTGCTCAATTATGATAAATTAGGAGTAGTGGTTTGACCTGCTTTTGCTATGTAAACCTCACCTGTAGAAAGCCTTCCATAGTGCTCTAAAATCCTGCTCATGCTGAATTTTTATGAGGGTAGGGAGGGGGTAATGAGCTATCAGCCTGTCTCAATGTGTTCTTCCAAGGCAGTTGCTTTGCAGCTCATTTTCTGCTCATCATTTCAGCCTAGTGATGATATTTATGCCTTGGTGACACAATTCACAGCAGCAGAAGACACTGATATGGTGACCAAAGGAAAGGCTGGAGATAGATACTGCTTTACCAAGGGTTTGCTTACTCACACTCTAAGATGAATAGCAGTAACAAGTCACCTGCCTTAAAAATCCTGTTCTATATTAAATATCTGCTCATTTTGCTGTTTGGATCTCCAAACACAGTTTCATGGTGGTCTATCTTGTAATGTAAGTGTTAAGGCTGAGTTTTAATTTGTTTTCCCTAGAGAAATAAAAGCATGACAGCCATGACAGCACTTCCTGATGCACATCAGGACACGATAAAGTTTTGTCCCTACCTGAGCCTGAGCACCTGAACGTTTGGAAGCAGTGCAGATGAGGATAAGGTGGTGACAGGCTAAATGAGGAAACATTTCATGCAAAGTAATAGTTTCACAGAAATTACAGATTGAAGAAAATGTTGTGTATGGATTTGCACTTTCCTCAAATCATGTCTGTTCCCTGAACTACACTGATACATTGCCTAATTTAATTTTAAGAGAGTAAAGTAATAGCTACCTACATTGTCATTTTTTTCCCCTACACACCTGGGATTCCAAAAAGCTTCCCCTTGCTCCACTTAGATGTTTATGAACAACTATCTTTTCCTCCTTACTACTGTTCTGGGGAAGAAAATGTGTATCAGGGGTCAATATTAATGGCACTCCCTAGCTAAATAGCTTCAGCGGTGTGGTTCCTCAGGTAAAAGTTTACAAAAGTGCCTTTTAACTTTCTCTTGAATAGGGTTTCCTTCATGTTTTTTCCCAGATAATTATTTTCATTTATCAGCCTCATTCGGGTGTAGTAGTCTACCTTCATGAGTATAATTAATAGAAAGCTTTTTTTTCTGCTGTTGATAATGAAATACATAGTGTACAAACACTAATAAAAAATTTCAACTACATAGACATCTATTCCCCATATATATATTCTCATTTTCTAGGTTAAAAAATGTTAGTTAGGTTTAATGTTGCTCTGAGAAATGATAGTGCTGAATACCATACATGTTTTATATATAAAATATTTTTTATTTGTTCAACTGTACTAATTTTCCCAAAGCATTAATTAATGAAAATAATTTCCATTACACTCTACTAGCAGTTCCTTAAAAACTGCACTATAACATGCTTTAAGGAAATATGTGTTTTCCATGGTTCAATTATTGTTATGGCAAATATCCAGATCAGTGAATAAAAACAATAAAATACCTTATAAGAAGTTACAGGCCCCTGAACACTTTTATTATACTGTACACACTGGAATCAGTGAAAGAGTTTTTAGGCACTATAGTCTGGGAAACCATCTGGTTTGTTCTATTTTGAACAAAGAAAGCCATTTTTATACTCGTATTTTTCCCCTTATTGGAGGAGAGCACTTATGCTGCTGTAGTGAAGATTGTGTCAGCACTTCCTTTATTAAATCCATTATAAGAACCAAAAGAGAGGCTGGAGAGTCATCAAGTGTCTACAGGTGGGCGAGAGGAAGGCGTGAGATCGGAGCAATCTGGGACCTTCTTGTGGGCCCAGCTGTGCACATTAACCCAGCTGAACTTCACCGACTCCAGTGACTTCATGGGAGCATCCAGAAGTGAATTTCACCACTGTAATTAAAATGTTCAGCTCGCGCGTGGTACAGAGATCATCAAAGGGGAAGCCTGTCCACTGGTGTCAGCTGATCACGTTTGAGTGATTAAATCATGTCCCAGGGTGAGATCACCTCTCACAGGGATGATTATTCAGGCAGAATTGCTGGGCTGGGTCTGGGGACAAATGAGTGAGGGACTGAGGGAGGGATGTGCTTGTCTGCAAAACATCTGCTTGGGGTCTTTCCTGATACAATGACTAGGCTGTTGTCCTTCCTTCTGCACCACGGGTGGCAGTGGGGCAGCAGCAGGGCAGGTCTTTGTCCCTCTTTTGAACACATGATGGGCAGCACGTGGTGACATCCACACCACATCACCTGACAGACAGGGAATATTTACCTGTAGGAAGGTTCTGTGTTGGGGTCTGACAATAACTGCTGGTGGTATTAGTACAAAATGACAGAAGACAAGGGCATGGCACTTCAAAACTTTGAAGAGAAACACTCCAACCTTGATATATCAGAGAAAAAGTGGCAGAAAATACTGAGATGTATTTTTTGTTCCACTTCAGAATGAAATACACTGGAACAGTTACTATTCCCCGTGGAAATTTCTATCCCCATGAAATAGATAATCATGTTGATTAGTTCTAGCTTTTGTTTCTTTGGAGAATTTTTTAACTACACTTCATGTTCAACATATTTTACAGGCAGATAAAATCGGTATTTAGTATTAAAACCACAGATGCTTCCCTCCAAAGATTCCTGTTTTGCTTTTCATTGTGGCAGGAAGTCTTATAATACATTATAGTTTAATTTTTAAAAATAAAAGATCAAATCTTATGTAAAGTTGTAGACTTGAAGGTCTGCCTTGTAGATTTGCACAGACTGTCATTTAGAATAGAACAAATAAAGACACAGTGAATGGTAGCATGATGGGAGTCTTGCTAAAATACTGTATAAAGGGAACAACATTCTTTTTGGAATTCTCAGACGTCATTACTGAAGTATAAAAAGTAATACATGTAACAAAGTACTTTGCTGTGTAGTATACAACTTAGAGTATTTGAGAGAACTGTAGTTTTCTTTTTAAGCCTTGTTGATTTTCAGGTCTTGAGGACACATGACTATTGTAGACTGCTCATCTCCTTGATGTCTAAATTTAAGAAATTACTCCTTCACTTGGTGTTTCCTCTACCATAAACAGCTCTACAGGAGCTTCCACATAACTTCTGGGTTGAATCAGCTAGAACATCTTAAATCACGACCAAAGGTGATGATGAAACTGTCTGTCAGGATTGAAGCGGTTTCATTAATAAATAAAAATATAGTGAGCTTAAAATTTAAAAATGGTTTATTTTGGTTAATAAAGTAACTAAGTGGTCTTCTCCAGTAAGTGTATGCCATTTTTTAACTATCATCTTTGTCTGCACAGAAAATTACCCAACTAATTAGATTAAAATCCTTCTGTCCATGCAGGTGGAAAATCCATCACAATAGCACAGCTCTGCCTGGGAAACAGTTTTCCTATACCGTACATTTTTATACTAAAAACAAACAAACTACAAAAACAAACAACTACAAACTACCACATACTACCTTTAGTGAAAGCACCCCAAAGAAATATTTGCATCAAGCCAGGAACTTTAATCTGACATTGTTCTAAGAGCTATGGGTGTGCCCTTACTCTTAAGGTTTTTCCCTAAGTTTGAGTAGCATCTTGCAACTAAAAAATCTTTCTGACAAAAGTTTCAAGGAGATATCTTTTTTGGTGCTGTGAAAAAAGTGCCTGATCACATCTTAATTTCAGTAAGTTACATTTCTATTTGTGCTGCATTTTCTCCCCTGATTTTTCTGTATATGATTTTAGAATGTATTGGATTGTTTAGGTCTTGCAAGCAAGAAAAAATTTTCTCTTTTGAAAGAAGTCTGGCACTTTGTGGCACTCTGATGCTACATTCACAGATTTAGTAATCTCATTTCTGCATTCCTGAATCTGGCAATTGATTCTGGTGAAGTTCCCATACTGTTTAGTCCTATTTTTGGATTTGCATAGGACTGGTATCAAATCAGGTACTGATCACAAACTGAGCACTGAGCACTGTTCTGTGTGAGATTGGGCACAGATCTATCTTGTCTTTGCCATAGTTGAAGAATGCTCTGTAAGGATTTGTTTCAAGTCTTACTTCAAAGGCTTCTAGGGGACAATAAAGAACAGAGACGGGAGTTACTGATATGGGAGATATCTGGCAAAGCCTTTCTGGGCTGCTGAGATCTTTTCACCACATTCCAGTACTGCTCATAATTCAAAGTTTTTCTGTCTGCTCAAGAGCGGAAATATAATGGCACATCTTTGTCACCAAAGAGATGAGTGGCACAGCAGACTTCAGTGAGAAATGGCTTACACCAAACACTTCAATGCAGACAGTCTTTACACCCATCAGTGTTATCCTGGAGGAATAAAAAAAATGGTGAAATTTACATTTTTCATATATCGTGTTTGGGTATAGCTAGTAACATTTACTTCAGTTAAAGTTACCGTAATTTAGGTCATGCTTTTCCTTGATGAATCACTCTGAAATGTTATGATCTGTTTATCTGGGTGTTGGAAGAGAAGTAATTTTTTTTCTGATCTTGCCAGGTTACATACTACATGATGAAGTCACCCACATGTATGAAATTGCTTGCAGATGGCTAGCATGGAAGCTGAACTTAATCTCCACATTTCTCTAGCATTTATGAAACCTTTTTTTCAGACATGGGAATATTTTATTTTATTGCATTTACTCATCTTGATTTCTCCTGTGACCAAGGAATTCTTGCCCCAGCTGCTTTGTTCTTAATTGTAAGTGAGCAATTACTTCAGGATGTGTTACTTTTGTAGCATAAGCTATTCCCAGAACAAGAGAAACATTGAGAAAGACAGGGTATGCCCAGGGTGTTTCAAAAACTCTACTCTACTCTTGCTATTTTTTTCTTTTTATTTCTTTCCTTTTTTTTTTTTTTTCCTTTTTTCTTTTTCCCCTCTCATGCCGCAGTTTCTTTTACAGAATTAGACTTAGCAGGGTGGTTGCAATGTGATTTTCACAAATGAGATTTTCCTTTCCCAATTATGTTGTACTCTATTTATGGTTGTTCCACTAAAATTTAACTTCTAATGTTGTTTCTGTAGCCTTGACAATTCCCTTGTCTTTCTGTTTCTCATGAAAAATGCAGAAATTCAGCTGCATCTCTTCATAGTGTCCATTAAATTCTTTTAGATTCTTGTGAAGTCTTAGAAAGATACTCACTAATGAGGTATGATTGCCATGTCTTGGCTCAGTACTTAAGGAAGAACTGACCTGTTCATTTTGAAACCTAATTTTGAAAGATGTGGCATTTATATCCTATTTAGAAAACTCATAATTCAACCAAAAAAAGATCTTACATAAATCTAGCGTAGCACTAGTAAATACTTCATGAATAAGGATTCCATAGAAGGAAGTCATGGTTTACAAAAACTATAAAATTCACTATGCCTTCTCAGATATTTTTGGTCACAGAAAAATTGTGCAAATTCATGTAATTCAGGATGCTTCAATTAAGCAATTTATTTATGCAAATGGTGAATGTAGTAAGTTAATTAGAACAGCAATGGGTGTTTGTCAGAGATTCCAAGTTTGGCAGGCTAATCACTCCACTCTGGCATGCTGGATGCCATTTGTCCCTTAGGCTTCCCATAAAAATCAGTCAAAACTCCTCATAAAAATGACAGATTGCTTCAGACTCAGGAGCTGTGTCCTGAATATGTTCTAAATAGGATTTGGTGTTCGGGGGGGAATGGATGTGTAATCAGATGCTAAAACCCAAGAGAGAGGACTAAAGCAGACAGCAAGAGAAGATTAAATGAATATATATGAAGCATTTAAGAAGCATTTTCAGGTAAGGTATGACTCAGTATTCAAATTCCCCTAGATATGCACACAAGATTCAGACCTTTGCTTTTCAATATGATACTGAAATTATTGACACCTTCACAAAAAGAAGGTGAATCTTTAATGGAAAAAAACCCCACACAAAAAAACAAAAAAACAAGAAAACACAAAACAACAACAAAAAAACCAAACCAAAATAAATCAAAACAAAACAACAACAAAAAACCCCACAAAACCTCTATGTGTTTACCTGGCATTTTATGGCTTTGCACTTCAGGAAGGAGATGATCTGAGATAATACTGGTAAAGAAAGTAAATCTCTCTAGTATTCCAACCACAGAACAGCAATGATAATCTGTGCTTAAATGTTTTTGAACTTTCAGCTTCGAAGGCTGGCTACTAACCCTCTGTGTGGTACAATTTTAGTCCTTTCTGTCATTTATTGATGAAGTAGAGTTATTTACATGTAGTTGCTGGCACTTAATTTGAGTGTCATTAATTTTACTGGTCCACAAATAGTCAGTTGATCATTCTGATTATTTATACATCAACTTCATTGAAGTATAATGATGCTGACTGTCCAGACTTGTTATTCCATAGTTCTGTCAATTCAATCACCTTCTTTTCCTCTGAGTCAGTAAAATTGCTACTTCTGGTGCTGCATTTGCTAACTGATTTTTTTCAGTTTTTATTGGCTTCTGTTACACTTCAAAGGATAAAAGAAATTCCATTTAATTGCTCAATTTTGGCATACACTGTTACAGTCTGAGAAGATACACTTCACACTGTCTTTCCAATAATTCTGGCAGCATTCTCTGTAATAGCAAAATCATGGGTCAGACATTTGGGAGTAAGCCACAGTCCACATGGCACGGTAGCCAGAAATTCAGGTTACCCATAAAGTGTGAGTGTGTATAGTGTGTGGTCCATTTAAAAATCATTCATTAATGCTGATGACATGTGGCACAGGAGTGGGAGAGCCACAGAACAGCCAGTGTCATATCCACAAAGCTGTAAGGATGTTACAGGGAATTTAACATGTTTTTATTGCATCATCCATAATTGTATTGAAAATGTTTATGGGTATTTTTTTTCCTAAAGTTTTTTTTTTAATATTTATAACTGCATGGAAACAACTGCATAGATTCATACACACAGGGGATTAGGGATGCCTTTTAGTAGTATTTTTTTTTCCTAGGTATTTTTCTTTTGTTTAATTTCAGAATATTTTTTACAATTAAATCTTTTGCCTGAAAACTGCCTTGCAGTTCTGATACAATAATGGTCAAATGTCTCACATCACTGAGCAGAAAAATGCTGATTTTTGATTTTTTTTTAAAAGAGAATTATTGCTCCATTTGCTGGAATGGGCCAATTTATTCACTATTCTCAGCCTTTACAGTGGGCAATATATTTTAGTACTTCCTTTCTTTTTCCAGGTTTTCAGTTTCAATCCATCTGTTAAACAAGAACAACATTATCCATTGTTCTCCCTTCTTGTATTTTTTTCCATTAACACTGATTTTTTTTAGCATCAAGAGATATGGAAGATTTTCTGTTTCTTACTGGTGAAATGGCTACTCATCAATTCATTCCCAGGGGAAGAATCACATAACCAAGTGGAAGGAAAACACCACCTTTTAAAAGGAATTGGTGATTGAACTTTTCATGAAATGTAGTAATGACAGTGAGGATTACACCTACAATGACCTTCCTGAGAAATTTTGAAACATATAAATCTCCTAATCCCAGCTACAGCTCCTCTTTTATAAACTACTACATGTTCTTATGTCACCTTCTCCTGTAACTTTGTCTGTGCTCTTGAAAAGCCTGTGTGATAGCTGAGAAAGAAGTGATCCCGTGTTGATGTACAGTCTTTTCTCCAGCTGATAGTGAGGACTGGCATAGGAAAATTCTTCCAAAAGTGTTCATCATGGGGCAGTACCCCATTGGCAAGTGACAGCAGAGCCACCTAAATTAAGGCTTGCTGATGAACAGATGTCTAAGAGCTTTGGATCCACAGAAGTGGCTGTGGACAATTTCTCTTTTGTGATTTTCCTTTTTTTCATTATTTTTGACATTTCAGAGATGAAGCTTTGTTATATACTGCAAACCTATGGCAGTGCACCAGGGAGATAAGAATTCACTAAGATATAGAACATACAGACTAAGAAAATGTGTGAAAAAACGTGTGAAATGACAAGGGTGGGTTGATAGCTTGTTGCTATTGAGCTATAGTACCTTGGCTGGAGAATTAGGTAGTTGGAGACACAGTAAAATAAAATATGTGCTGACTATGCCTAGAGAGGAAAAGATGAAATATTTAAACCTCACAAATCAGGATTTATAATAGATAGATAGATAGACCAGCTTTAAGTTAGAGGAATGCTACAAATAAAGTATGATATATTGTTGATGAAGTGTCATTTTCAACATGTTATACTGGGCTTGTATATGTCAGTAAATAAAATGAAATGTCAAAAGGATGTCCACACAACTACCTAATAAAATACAGCAGTGTCCAATGAAATATGATCAAATACAAAAAAACAAAGCAACAAAACAAAACAACAACAACAAAACAAACAAACAAAAAAACACCAAAAAACCCACAACCAAAACACTGTGAAGGAGAAATTAAATTTACTCAGAACTAGAAAAAAGTTTGGCAATAAGAACTTTTCATATGGATCTCATTTAATATGATTTCTTTTCAGCCAGTATTAAGCAATCTCATATAAATTATTTCCACTTCTGTAAGCTACACCCTCTTTTACATTGATCCATCTTCCCATCAGCTGAAGAATGAAAAGGGTCATAACTTGACACTTCCTTGGAAGTTAAAAGAGGGTTTGTTTCCTTCTCTGTTAAAAACTTGAGCAAAGAAACCATGTTTTGACCAGTATAATTTTCCCTGTAGCACAAAATCAGCCAGTGTGGAAGAGGTGGTGATAAGGCCATCATTCCTCCTCCTTTTCCACCCTTTCCATCACACTGCAGATATTTTTAAAATCCCAGCTGTGTTCCAAAGCATTTATTTTTAGAAGCACAGGTCCTATCATTAGAAATGACCCTGGTAAAGAAAATTTCATCTGATGAGTTGAAAAAAGGCAAATTACAGTTTGAGTTATATTAAATGATTCTTAGGTATAACAAAATAAACAATCTAACTTCTATCAGATGTCTCTAACAGCCTTGTTCTTCCCATCAGACTATCTGCAAGGAACACATCACATCCAAATGGCATTCTGTCTGAAACAGCCACATTCTAGCCTGTCAAGCTCTACTTTTACATTTGCAAATTAATTTAATTGGAGTTCAAGTCATTGCCTAACAAACTTAAAGCACAAATTTCATCACAATGTGTTGTAAATGGATTTGGTTTCACTGGAATCTGTGATCCAAATCAGAATACAATATTGTCTTCCTAGATGTATGGTATTTCACAGTGCTGAAATGGAATAAATATTTAATTAAATTATCCTTTCAAACATAGGGAGGTTTGGATTGATTTTCCTCTAGAGAAAAACCCAACAAAACAACAGAATCTGATTAATTTTTAAACGTATTTTAGAGAACATGCTCAGGTCTTCTATGTAAATGCTATTCTCAAAAATCAGGAAACTTACTTTGCTGAAAATGGTAACTTTGTAATTTAAATAAAAGATGACATTAGGAAGTTAGTTTAGCAGTTTGATTAAACAATATCTAAAACAGAGCAAGATTTGTTAAAAGTCTCTACAATCTAATTTTGAAAATGTCTGGACTTATTTTAGAGACATTGTGTACTTGTTAGTTATAGAAATACTGTCAAATTTCCTTCCAATGGTGACCTAACAAAAAGCAACTGAGGTGTTCGATGAGCATAAGAGTTGTAAATATCAATTTCAAAATAAAATCCAATAGACTGGATTCTAATAAGTTCTTTTAGAGAGCAATCTCCTAAGTGAACCTGAGAAAGTGCTCTCGCTTATATTAAGATGTGAATAAAACAGCAAGAATCCAGCCCCCCAACAGCTCTTTGAAATTTCTGATTTTGATAAAAATCTGCTGGAAATGAAAAATTCAGATATATTTCCCGTGGCCTATGTGTCCTGGCATTAAAGAACAAAGAAAAAACACTTGAAATGTTTCATTAAGAATTTGGTTAGCATGGTGTAAGACAGTGGTCTGGGTAAATACACCATGCCCAGCTTCCTATTCTATATGAGCATGTGCATTTACATACACAAATATTTCCTAGAAGGCTCCTCAACTATTTATTTACTTACAACTAATATGGGATCTATATGCCAATTTTCTCTTCCAAAATCTGAGTGTAAAAATACAGATTAATATTTAGCTGTGACCACTGGTAAGCCAAATATATGCTTGCCTAACAGAGCACTTTTACTCAAACAAAAGAATTTTTAAATAACTATTTCTATTGCCAAAGACAGTGAATCCTGTGAGAATAATGCTGAGTGCTAAAACTTGCTTGGCATGACAAATATCACAAACAGGACAGAGATCTCTTAATGATGCAGTCACATTGTTGGTGTTGTTTGGAGAAAAAAAGAAAAAGGATGACACAGGGATATTATTCCGATCCTCTTGAAGCCATGCAGATTGGATACATTGATTAGTAAGTGTGAGCAGTAATTCCTGAAAATGAGCATCGTGCCTCCATGGTTTTCTAAATGTTTGCTGCTATCTGATGGAGAAAATAGGCAAGCCCAACAATATTCTCTACAGTGGAAATTAATGTATTCAGCAAATGGCAGTGGTTACAGCAGAAGATTTACACAACATTGCCTTATGTGCCAACAGGGTCGGATATTACAGGTCATGGATTTGCTTTTGCGACAGTTCCTTGGTGTCAGAGCTCATCCTACAGACTGCTTGGTAGCATTTGAAGAAATTTTTAACCAGACTACCAGATTAGTGCCAATCCCCTCTGATTTTGCATATGGCTAAAACCACAGTGAACTGAAGTGAGAAACATCCACTTGTTATAGATTAATGCATCTGATGGGACTTTAATTATACTCATATATTCTAATCAGGTTGGCATTAGCATGGCAGTAGCATTAAATAGCCCTACAGAGATCAATATGAAATCTTGACAAGCATCTGTCTGTCACATTCCATTGTAGGACAGAGTAAGGGTTCATCTGTTCTTAGTAATAGAAATATATACATTGTCCTTTTTTCTCACAATAAGATTGGATTAGTTGGAGATGCCATACAGTTTGCAATATTGTAAATTTTTAAGTTAAGACTAGAAAAAATAATCAATCTGTCAGTATTGACAGATATTCAATCTTGAAGAGTAGAAGGGTTTCTTCATTCGTTTGGGTTTTTTTTCTTTTTTTAATATGTGTTAAGGTGTTTGTTTAACTATTTTCCTGATCATGTGTTTGAAATACAACACTGAAAAACATTTTAAAGGCATGATATAAGAGTATAAAAAAAAGTCTAGGAGATCATGGAGCACATAGCTCTGTTTCAAAGGTGTTTGCTCATATCCAGGGACTACAGATTTTCAGGAGGACATAAGCAATTGAAAAGCAATTTCCCCTCTATTAAAAAAAATAAAAATTCATAAAATCCTTGCAGGGTTTCTAGTGTCTATGTAGGCAATGGAAGGCAAAAAGACCTACTAGACTTTACTACTCTCCCACATAATCATCTCAATAGTAGGCAGAACATAAGCCAAAGTTTATTGTAAGTAAATCTAAACGAGGCTCTCTTTTGTCTGTCAGAGAAATATAACCTTTTTTCAAGTTGTAGTTTCTTTCACTAGAAGATTTCTTTTTAAAATCTTACACCTTAAAAAGCAGTTGTCTGTTAATATAAATTGTGATCTTAGTTTATAAACAATATTGCTCGATAGTGAAGTATTTTTAAAATGTGATTTAAGAAACAATCCAAAGTACAGTGGCACAT
Organism: Calypte anna; assembly: GCF_003957555.1. Lineage (NCBI taxonomy): Eukaryota > Metazoa > Chordata > Aves > Apodiformes > Trochilidae > Calypte > Calypte anna. The sequence continues at coordinate 18,012,583 of NC_044254.1, read as the reverse complement.
AATTCATCACAGCTTTCCAAAGCAGTCTAGCAGTCCCCCATGGGGAGGAAATCTTCCTGCAACAGGATTTTTAAACCTTTTTAGAAAGACTTTTTTTCTTTGCGTTTTTCCTCATTTCTATACTCTTAGACTTGGCATCTGTCTCTGTTGCTGCCTCCTTAACTCTGGAATTTTGCATGCTGCCACAAGGAAATTTCATGCCAGGTGATGCCCCTTCATGCACAGTTCATGATATGTGATGTGCAGATGGTATATACTTTGTTCCTGTCATTTCATTGCTGAAATAAAAAGCCAGGAAGGTACTGCCAGGAGCATAGGTTTTTTTCCCCTTAAGAGTAATGCAGCACCAATATAATCCTCTATATCCAGTGGCATAACTCCAGATTTGGTCACCATTGTGTTGCTGTCAGGATGTTATATTACATTTTCATGTAGAACAAGAACAGTAATTTGCCTAGAATATATAATACAAGCTAACAAGGATGCTGTCCAAAGACTGAGTTTGATCTTCATTTCTCTTTGCATTTAATTTTTTTTAAATCCACATAATAGTCTTTGATGGCTATCTGAAGAAAATCTAAAAATCTCTAAAAAGCTTTAGTATTAATTTTTTTATGAAGAGATACGCTTAGCAATCCCATTTCTTAGTTTTTATAACAATATAACAGTGAAAAAAACAAAGCAAGGGTTGTGTACAAGTATGTCAGTACCCTGGTAAGCCATAAATATATAGTGGCAAATGCCTGGCTAAGTACAGCTTCTGTAAGGTGTTACTGTGCCTCTGAGCGGTGCTTTCTTGGCACACATACACACATGCTACCAAGAAGAGACATTGCTGTAAACTTATCTGGCTCTACTGATTTTAGAAGGACAAGGCTGATTTACACCATCTGATGAGCTGACCCTTAGGTCCTTGCTGATTTTTTACTGCTGCACAGCAGGTAATTTCTTTTTGCACTGTTTTGACAGTACAGCCTGACTGACTTAATAGTAAAATAAGAACTAATTGTTTCAGTTTCATGCCCAAAGAATCTTTAATATGAGAAAAATTTTAATAAAACAGCTGAGCACATTTAACACACCCTCTCCTTCTCTTAGTGGCACAACTTACCAAAATGGTAGCTGTTCCCCCCCCCTTTTTGAACGCAGGTGCTTAATTACTGTTTTACCTGTGTAGAGAAACAAGATAAACCAGGTGCCTCGAGTTGCCAATGAGTGGGTGTGAGTCCACCTGTGCCTGATTAGGACAGGCCCCCTATTACCAGGGGGCCAATAAAGGTGGGACACACACCCACAGAGAGAAGCTCACTCTTGTGCGAGGCAATGGAGAGGCCAGCAGCTTGTTGAGCCTCAGGAGCAAGAAAGGCTCTTCCTGCAACATACCTGGAAAAGGAAAAACTGTATGTCCAGCTGTGGTTACTTGTAAATGATGTTAAAACTGGTAGAAGTGTAAATCATAGTGGGTTTTTTAAATTTTTTTCTAGATTGTGAACAAGTGATCACTAACATTGGTGTAACACAATACAACTTGAAGAAGCTGCATTGTTTCCTGATAATGCAGTAGTAGCAGAGTGCTGTAAGAGTGCTAAGATTCAAGGTTCAAAAATGAAACACAGTCGAACTAAAAAGAAAAAGACTTGTAGAAAGCCCAGCTGCACCACTTGTAATACAGATGGTGAGGTGGACTTTCTCCAGCTTTCCTCTTGCTTCTCACACTTTTACTTCTGTTCCATCACCCAGTGATTTATACAAGACATATGAACTAGGAATTGACTCCAAGTCAATTGATATTTAGGTTGGATGCCTGCACAAGTATATACTTTTTTGAATTAAATTATAGAACTCCATGATTGATTTTTTTGGGCCACAAAGAATATGGAGAAATCAGAATATGATTTCCCAGTTCAGGTAAGGCTAACTATTAGGATCAATTAATTGTCTAAGAAGGAAATGCATCCTAGTTTCACTACCTGTAAAGAAAGGGTCACATATGTATGTCAATTGTCTATTTTTTTATGAGAACAATGTAGGAACTTTCTCCCTAATGAAGACCCACAGTAGCAATCAGAGCCATGAAATGTTTTCTTGTCACTCAAAAGCATGTAGAAAAGGACAGAAGTCTTCAGATACACGCACTGATTGCTAAAAACAGCTGGGAGAAGAGCAAGTAGACAACTTATTTAATGGTCTTTTGGGAGCCAACTTACTCATATTAAGCTTATATAAATCTCTTTTCTGGTTTCTTTACCTGATTCATTGGCGTCCTAAGTATTTCACAACTCTTTTTTCATCACCATTTTAGCAGATGCCACAAATTTACCAAGTAATTTGTCTCAGAGCTGTAACTGATTTGGAACTCATCCCATTTGAAAGTTAAAGGACAATGAACTCAGTTTTTTTCTTGACTTAATAGAATGCAGTTTTCAAGGGTTGTGTTCATGTCTTTTTGACCAGACCAATTAGCCATTATATCTTCTTAAACAATTCATTAGTTACTAATGGTTGCAGTGACATCTGCTGATGACAGTGAAGCTGATCAAGTGATCACTGCAGCTAAATTCATGTGCTCATAAATTCCTGGGATTGCAGAAAGCATAGAGGTGCAGGCAGAGATTTACTCTTGAAATTATTTATTTATTTATAGTCGAAACCTATCTACCACAGCTCAAATTCAGGAGCTTATGTGGATGAAAGGGAAAGTTGTACATTATTTAATTTGTGTTGGTCACATATCATGATGTCCTCCATCAATATCAGTAGTCACTCTCAATTGAAATACGTAGTGACAGACCAAAAAAGGGGACAGTCTGTTTTGACAGACTTCTCCACAAAACAAGGACCATGTTCAAGCATTGCAATCACCCAAAGCCCCAAAAGACACTATTCACATCCAAATCCCTAAACTCCTTCAGAACCCTAGGTAAGAAATTTTGCCTAGTACTCTAAAAGCTGAACAGTACTGAGCCTTTCGCTCTGAAGAAAAGGAGCAACCTATTTTAAGACACATCCCGTTCCCTGCTACAACTCAAACTGGGCTTGGACATGTCTGGGAAATGGCTACTAGTGTGAAACAAAGCAGTATTAGCCAGAAATGTGCTGGGCAGAGTACAAGTTGTCAAAGCCTGTGGATGAGCTCTCTGACCTCTCTGCATATCTATTAGAGGCAGGAGTACCACTGCAGAGGGTGTAGTACACCATCCAAGGTCTACATGGTGATGAAACAGCTTTACTATTACAGGCCTGGTCTCTGCTGAAATCACATGACAGAAACCAAGAGCAGATTTGGGGGTAATGTTGTCTTACAGGATTCATACAAGTCATTTCCTTATCACTGGTGACAGATGTGGTGAGAAATAGTTACTAACTTCTATAGCTTCATGCAGCTCTGAGCCACCATACCATCTTATCCTTATCTACAAGACATTTTATGAATGATGCTGCTGAAAAAAAAATACTGGAAGTTGAGAGAAGATATTTTTCTAATAAAATGTAAATGTATATATGCATGCCAAAACAAAAACTGCATCCTGTACTCGAGAGTGATAAACTTCTGACTGTAAAGGATATTGGGAGAGAATCTGCTTTGTTTTCCTATGCTTCAAACTGACCAAGTAGTGTTTCAAAAGAGAACTGAGACATACTGAGACCAGGCCTTTTGCTGCCATTAACCAGATTGTAGAAGGTCTATAGATAGGCTACAGATCCATGCAGAGACTTTCTGAGAATCCTGAAAGCAATACACATAATTCACAGACTCCAGAAAAGGCACAGTGGACCAAATATAGCTTAAAGGTATATATCAGCAAACCCAACAGATTCTGCTTTTATTTATATGGGATTACCTCATCTGACTGGTAAAACCCAATCATATGCCTTCAAATTATCAGAAGGATGAAACAGTCTTCATGCACTCAGTGGATAAAGGATTTTTGCATTTTGCAAGAGATGATAATCCAGCATACATTGCTATTGAACTTTTAATTGCAGCAACGTTTTTTTATTTATGTGAACACTTTAGTCCGTCTGCGTAACTCCAAGAATTTGACTCACATGCAAATATAGAGATGAAAATAGAACTCAATTACGGGCCCAGATCCTGGTATTTGTCCTGCACAAGCAGAGCATGATGCTTGCATGCTTTAGTATGTCAAATCTCACTTCTTGTTTTGTATGAATTGAGCTTCATGTCAAAGTGTCTGTCACCTCATTGCTTTGGTTCCCCTCATAAGGTCAATAAAAAATCAGACATTCTAATTTTTCAACCATTTCACTGCAATGTTTAAAAAACATTTCAACAGCATTTTATTTTAAGGTGCTTCTTTGATAGAAAAATATCAGTGGTAAATTCAATATCTACATCAGGAAAAACTTAGTGAAAGATCTTGAAAACCCCCTGCTTTAGCATTTCCAGGAACTGAGGGTTTTTTCCTTTCCAAGTATTTTCAAAAATGAACTTTTTGTCTTCAAATAAAATTCCTGTGTGTTTTCAGATTTTCATGTATTTTAACCTTTTGTCAATCAGTGCAAATTCTCATTAAATAGAAAACTATTTCCCATTCAGCTGAATTGCAAAGTATTCATAGGATAATTCTACTAAGAAAATTATTGAAAACACAGTAAGTGACCTCAGAGAATCTCTCAGCATACTGAATTTCCTCTTGATATAGCAGAGAGCAATTAGATTTTTAGAAGAAAGAAAACATCTATTACTTGTTCATGTTGCTAATGGTCACATCCACAATCCAATGCATTTAAACAGTTACCAGTGATTTAATAATTGCCATTCTCTTACAAAAATAGCAATATTCTCATACCCTCACAATACAGAAGTAGTTTTCTAGTGTAAATGTCTGCATCTGCAATTATTCATATTTTGTGACTTGAATTTTTATAAAAGGTTTTTCTGGCAAATCATTTTAACTCAGTTTGTAATCCTGCTTTGCAATTTAAAAGCTGAATGGGAGCTCTAACATGGGAACTCTAATGGGAGATTTCCCAGCCCACTGAATTTAGTAGCAGACTTTTCTTTTTGGACCTCTGTGTCTAAGCTCTAGTTCACAATGCTGGATTAACCTTTCTTCATGAAAATAGTTATTGTATGGTGTGCCATACATCCCTGTGCAACCTATTACACACAAAGCAGTACTTCCCAACTCCTACCTCTTTCTGCCTTCTTTGAACTTAGAACAATCCCAAACGACTTAGCTCCATAACAGCTAATTTTGTATTTTTTTCCATACTTGGAAAAAAAAGCAACTGTGTTCTGTTTGCAGCTCAAGTACAGGCATGAGGGCAAATCTTTAATTGCAGACACAGTTGTTGTATTCCGCATAAAACGTTTTTACAGTAACTCCTATGCATGTGGGATTTTACTGTGGTCACAGAATGCCCATGACATAAAGAAAGACTGTGATGAAAGTCAGCATTTTTAATATATGGATGACAGTCACAGAAACCCAGCTTTATTAATGATAATGAAAGAAATCTATATATTCTATTAGCTTCACTTTATCCACTATTCAAATAATCCCATTCTGATCCTATATTATTCCTGATTTAATCATTAAATGGAAGCCATCATGCATCAGGAAAGCTATGATGTAATCGCTATAACGGAAACGTGGTGGGATGACTCCCATGACTGGAGTGCTACTATAGGTGGCTACAGGCTTTTCAGAAGGGACAGGCAGGGTAGGAGAGGAGGAGGGGTAGCCCTATATGTTAGGGAGTCCCTTGACACTGTAGAAATTGAAGTCTGTAATAATAAGGTGGAGTGCCTGTGGATCAGAATCAAGGGGAAGGTCAACAAGGCTGATATTGTGATGGGAGTCTGTTACAGACCACCCAATCAAGATGATGAGGATGATGAGGTATTCTACAGGCAACTGGCGGATGTCTCCAAATCGTCATCCCTTGTTCTCGTGGGCGACTTTAACCTACCAGACATCTGCTGGGAACTCCACAGCACAGAGACGAAGCAGTCTAGAAGATTCCTGGAGTGTATAGAGGATAATTTCCTGCTCCAGCTAGTAAATGAGCCCACCAGGAATGGAGCCTCGCTTGACCTTCTTTTCACAAACAGAGAGGAGCTGGTGGGAGATGTGGTGGTCGGTGGTCGCCTGGGACTTAGTGACCATGAAATAATAAAGTTTTCAATATTCAGGGATACAAGGAGGGTCGTCAATAAGACCTCTACGCTGGACTTCCGAAGGGCAGATTTTGACCTCTTCAGAAGACTTGTTCGGAGTATACCCTGGGAAACAGACCTTGAAAACAGAGGGGTACAGGAGGGTTGGTCGTACTTCAAGGAACAAGTTCTGAAAGCACAGGAGCAGGCTGTCCCAGTATGCCGAAAAGCGAGCCGGCGGGGAAGACGACCGGCCTGGCTGAATTGGGAGACTCTGAAAGAAATTAGGGTTAAGAGGAGGGCCTACCATTTATGGAAAAAGGGATAACTACTGAGGAAGAATTTAGGAATATTGTTAAGTCATGTCGAAAGAAAATCAGAGACACAAAAGCACAATGCGAACGGAATCTCGCCACCTCTGTGAAGGATAACAAAAAGTCCTTCTACAGATACATTAGCAGCAAAAGAAGGGGCAAGGAAAATATCCATTCTTTACTGGACACGAGTGGGAATATAGTTGTTAAAGATGAAGAAAAGGCTGAGGTATTTAACACCTTCTTTACCTCAGTTTTCAGCGGAAAGACAGGTTACCCTGAAGACGGATGGCTTCTGGAGCTCAGAGAAAGTGACATGGATCTAAACAGCCCCCCTGTAATCCTGAAGGACACAGTCTGTGACCTACTGCGATGCTTGGATCCCCACAAGTCTATGGGACCAGATGGGATCCACCCAAGGGTAATGAAGGAGCTGGCAGAAGAGCTCGCCAAGCCTCTCGCTATCATCTACCAACAGTCCTGGCTCACTGGGGACATCCCAGATGATTGGAAATTGGCGAATGTCACGCCAATCCACAAAAAGGGCCGGAAAGAGGACCCAGGAAACTACAGGCCCGTCAGCCTGACCTCAGTGCCTGGCAGAGTCATGGAACAGATCATCCTCAGTGCAATCACACAGCACCTGCAGGATGGGCAAGGGATCAGACCCAGCCAGCACGGTTTTAGGAAGGGCAGGTCATGCCTGACCAACCTGATCTCCTTTTATGATCAGGTGACCCGACTGGTGGATGAGGGGAGGGCTGTGGATGTGGTCTACCTAGACTTCAGCAAAGCCTTTGACACCGTCTCCCACAGCATCCTCCTGAAAAAGCTGTCAGCCCGCAGCTTGGACAGGAGCACCCTGTGCTGGGTTAGGAACTGGCTGGAGGGCCGGGCCCAGAGAGTGGTGCTGAACGGGGCTGCATCCAGTTGGCGGCCGGTCACTAGTGGTGTCCCCCAGGGATCAGTATTGGGCCCAGTTCTGTTCAACATCTTCATTGATGATTTAGATGAGGGGATTGAGTCCATCATCAGCAAATTCGCAGACGACACTAAGCTGGGGGGGAGTGTTGATCAACTAGAAGGCAGGAGGGCTCTGCAGAGGGACCTGGACAGACTGGAGAGTTGGGCTGATTCCAACGGGATGAGGTTTAACACGGCCAAGTGCCGGGTCCTGCACTTTGGCCACAACAACCCCATGCAGCGCTACAGGCTGGGGACAGAGTGGCTGGAGAGCAGCCAGGCTGAAAAGGACCTGGGAGTCTGGATCGACAAGAAGCTGAACATGAGCCAGCAGTGTGCCCAGGTGGCCAAGAAAGCCAATGGCATCCTGGCCTGTATCCGGAACAGCATTGCCAGCAGGTCCAAGGAAGTGATTCTGCCCCTGTACTCAGCCCTCGTGAGGCCACACCTTGAGTACTGTGTCCAGTTCTGGGCCCCCCAGTTCAGGAAGGATATCGAGGTCCTGGAGCAGGTCCAAAGGAGAGCAACCAGGCTGGTGAAGGGACTCGAGCATAGACCCTACGAGGAGAGGCTGAGAGAACTGGGGTTGTTCAGCCTAAAGAAGAGGCGGCTCAGGGGAGACCTCATCGCTCTCTACAACTACCTGAAAGGAGGGTGTAGCCAGGTGGGGGTTGGGCTCTTTTACCAAACGACTTTCAACAAGACAAGAGGGCATGGACTTAAGTTGTGCCAGGGGAAGTTTAGGTTAGATATTAGAAAGAATTTCTTTACGGAAAGAGTGATCCGTCATTGGAATGGGCTGCCCACTGAAGTGGTGGATTCTCCGTCCCTGGAGATATTTAAAAAGAGACTGGATGTGGCACTCAGTGCCATGGTCTAGCAACCGCAACGGTGGTTCAAGGGTTGGACTCGATGATCTCTGAGGTCCCTTCCAACCCAGCCAATTCTATGATTCTATGATGATTTTAAAATTCAACAGCCTCATTTTGCCTGAAATCCCACTTGTCTTGCTCTCTGTTTTGGATTCCCGATTCCACATCTGATTTGTGACCTATAATTGCTATTATCTTGTGTTCAGTCCCACAGATTCCTTAACCATGGAAAACTAGGATCAGGAAGAGTTTCTGATCTCCTTCTCCCATGGATGGTAATGCTTGATTAACTTCTATATGTGCCTATATATGTCAGTTGTGATAAGATTTCCCACTGCAAGACCAGCATTTGGCTCAGTAGCACTTCTGGGTAGGAGCAGCAGTATTTGTGGCTCTTTATGGGAAAAATCATTCTATTAGATTTGTGATCTAGACAGATAAACAGAGCCAGTGGTACTGGGGAAGCCTCCATGGCAGTGCAGTCCATAAAGCCCATGGCAGCTGAGCAAGGTCAAACCAGCAAACTGAAACTGTGTCAGGATCAGTTTTTAAGCTATCCCTAAGGCACAGGCTTCATCCATCTATTCCATCCACTGAAAAAGTGGGTGAAACTCATACAGGATGTTGCTGAGGGATGCTAGGGAGAAAGGGAGCACATGTGAGAAAAGGGCATTTGTTTTTGTATTGCTGAAGGTCGAAATATTTCAGTATTTCCTGTGTTATTAAAGAAGATAATCAGAAACGCTTACTGTTACATTAATGCTAATCATATGTTTCCTTTTGACCCTGTTGAGCTTTGGATAATTTTTATAATATCTTAAGTAATGCAGTATGGGACGTTTGATTATATTTTAAGATCATAGTGTTTATAATACTTTATACAAACACACAGCTGTCGCATTTATGTTTTAACATCTAGATCTCATACCAAACCAGCCATCTCATAACACATGCAGTATTATGGAAGGGTTCTTGGTCCTGTGCTATTAAAGGAGAAAAAAACAAAAACAAACAAAAAAACCCCAGAAATCACTACAAGCAAGGAGGAGAAAGTGTCACTGGTAAAGAAGAACCAGGATCACTTTCTAAGCAGGATGTGAGCAAAGAAACTGCATTTGAATGTGAAAATGCAGCATTCAGGGAAGTGAAAATTTTAGAAATGCTTTGGAGTCATGCTCAGTGGCTGGCTGAACATGAGCTTCTTGTCTGACCTCCGGACCGTATGAACACAGTCATCCTTAAGTGAGTAAACAACAAAACTAGAGTGAGGCTCTTAGTGCTCACGTTGGATCAGAAATGTATGAGAGAAAAATAAGATTAACTTTATGATAACCTGAAGGATATTCGTGGAGGACTGAAATCCAGTGAATAATACACTGCTTGGTCTAGTTGGTAAAATAACTGAAAGCTGAAGCAAAGCAAGCTTAGATGTTTCAAATGCACCTTTATTAGCATCAGCTTACTGAGGACTGTTATGTAGTTTCTCTCAATAATTTGCAAGTTAGGACAAGTAGAGTGCTTTATAAAATCTGGGGTTTCTTTCAGATATAAAGTAATTGAGAGAGATTTTGTAGACTCAGCTTTATAGGAAAATAGAACAAAAGATTAGTAGATTAGTCACCTCTTTGTTCTTACAGCATGAGTTTTAGGATTTAAACCATCTCCCTTTTTTTTATTATTATTTAATTGCAGAAAAACAAACAAATAAAAAGAACTAAATTCGCAACTGGCATAAATTCGCCTGTTGACTATATCGGAGCTCTATGGAATTATACCTACTTATAATCTGTCCTGTGAGTCTTAAACAGGAACTCTCCAAAGACAGAGGTAAACAGGATCATTTTAAGTCAGTAATTAGTCTTCTAAACTTTAAGAACCTTAATGAGCTGCAAGCAACTGAACTTCCTTCATTTCAATGCATTGCTCCTCATGTTTCATGCTACTTTATTAGATTAGCTTGTAAATTAGCTTACATTAATGAAAAATTATTAAACTTAAAGCGATGGAAATTAAAGGGCTTAACTGTAAAGGCATTCGAAATTGCGTTTAAAATTAACAATGGGTTTATTCATTGATATTTCCATGCTTTAAGTTTAGCAACAACTTCTTTCTGTGAATGGATTGTATCTACAAAGCTGTTCAGGGCACCTTTGAAAAGTGACATCTCAAGTCTCAAGACTTTTCCCTGAAATCTCTTCAATTTTCAAAGCAGGCTCAGAGACATTTAAGCTGCAAAGTATAGTAATGGCAAGAAGTACACTGCTACACTGTGACTGACTCCAACCCAGGCAGCTGGAAAACCATTTTCTTTGTATATATGATGCATGTCTGCTTACAATAGTAACTTGAGGGATAATTTTGGAAGAACTCATGCATTTGTATTTTATGTTTGTACATTTCATGCAATTTGTTTAGTGATATGCTAGAAAAGGTAGAACTCTTAACTTTATTTGAATGTGTGTGTTTGGATCCCTGTAGTAAATTACATTATTCATACATGGAAAGAATAAACAGCATTGAATAGTATGCTTTTAGTGTGCACTAGAAACACATCCAGAATTGTTGGAGTTTGTTTTTCTTATGTATTTTGAAACTTTTCAATTCTGTCCTAAGTACCTCCACCTGTTACTAGTAAAGGATCCCAGACAAATTATAGCTTAATTAAATTTCTGGTATGGAAAGACCACACATTCATTCTTCAGATGACTTATACAGCCTCAATAGGAAATATAGCCTATTGAAAAATAGTGAGCTTCCAAAAAAGAAGCAAACCAAAAAGTGAAGTCCCTATATCCCACACAGGCACAGTAGACCCAAACCAACACTCAAGGATGAAAAAGATGAGACACAAACTGGGAGAAGCTCAAAGGCTCTTTGCAGTTAAGGAAATTTCACAATGGCTCCCTGAACCCAGGTGTGCTTTGGGTGTCTGAAAGGAAAGAGGTTGGTGGAGTAGCTGCAGAGAGAATGGGTGGAAGGGACTGGTACTTCCCAGCATCCTTTGGACCCCAAGAAACCAACTCAGCCCTATGATGCCAGAAGAGCCCTAAGGACTTCAGGGGATATTATAGCAAATCATTCCTTTGTTGAAAGTCAGGCCTCTTCAGTACAGGACACTAAAAATCTAAGCAATAACCTCTGGTGCTCTTCTGTAAAGGAGTGAATTTCAATCCAGGCTAAGACATAGACCTATGGATACCAAGTCTTCCATAAACAAGCATACAAAGAAATAAAGAGTTTACTGTTTTATATTGTAATTTTCCATCATTTTCTGTATGGAAATAAATGGTCTACAGGGAAACAATGTGTTTTGAAAACGCAGTATTATGGAAAAAAAGCATACAGAGTTTAAATCATGATTAAAGAAAGGATCATGCTTTTATTAAGTATCTAGAGTTCGTAAGATTTTAAATATATCCATTTCATTATCTCTGAGGTCTGGAAGGTTGCATTTTTGTTCCCTTGAATAGCCAAGAAAAGAAGATATGAACTATGAGAATTGTTAAAGCTACAAAAAGTCTTTTTGTGTTTTCTTTTGAGGGTAAGGGTAATTTGTTAAAAAAACTCCTTGACAGGATGATGAAGCATAGTTCTTTTGTTTTTTCCCCACAGTGTATATCCATGAGAGTCACAAGCTTACTGTATCACATTGACTGACGATTTAAAAAAAATAACATACACACACAAAAAAACACCCTAAAACTAAAACAACAAAAAAACCCAAACCAAAACCAAATAAAGAAACAGCTTAGGAAATCAGATCTTATAATGGTACCTAATGGGATTCTGAAATAAAGTCTACTGCTCTCATGTATCATCAGGTAGTGAAATTAAAAGAAAAGCACAGAAACTCAATTATTGCCAAAACTAGCTCTTATTAAAGGATGCTGTGACAAGTAGAAATGTCTTTGGCTCCACAGTAGTACTGAAAATTTTAGATTTCCTGTATCATTATAGGTTATTATGCCTCATAGCATTAATAAATGTGTTTAAAATGTTTGGCATACTCTGCACATCAAAGTCTTCAGAATTTTATGCTGTGCTTTTAAAATATACATGACAATGAAATTAAGCAGTTGTACATAAAGGATTTATTTGATTCAGCCTTAAACTAAAAATCATGGGAGTATTGGCTTGATAACTGATACTGCATGGAGGCAAGAGCTTTTCAAAAGCCATGAGGCCTTAATGATTCTCATCATCATCAATAGATTCAGTTCTTCTACTTAAGTTACTAATTGTGCTCTCACTTCCCTCAGACCCATCCACTGATGTCATGAGCTGTAGGTAAAGTGGAATGATATTTTATAGTGCTTTTAATCCTTCGAGATGAAGTCAGATGGCTATTTTAACTGTTCCATGTGAAAATTACTTAACCTTTTCAGAAATTACGTATTGTCTCTCTTCTGCATGAAATTTCATTCACTAGAAGAATATTGATGGCAAAGTTTCAACTATTTTAATCTTCCAGAAAACTAATTGGTAATCAAGTTTATAACTAACTCTCCAAAACAAATATGAAGGTAACTTCAGTACCCATAAAAAACCCCAAATTTCCTCTAATAGCTGTAACAGTAAATTTAATGCCGGAAGACTGCTTTTCACTACTCAAAAAGTTAACTGAAGTTTTTAGAAATGCGAGGTAATAACACCATATTAAGTGGTGTTACTCTGTGTAAAAATATATAATTATAAGCGATGATGAAGATGATTTGTTTTCATGGTGACAAATAAATGTCATGAGAACCTTACAAATGCTAAAATTTTAAGCTTTAATATTTTAAATTCAGGGACAAAGTCAAAACTTGCTCTGCAAAGCAGACTTCCTCAAACATGAGTCAGTTCACTTAAACACTATTTCCACCACTGATGGAACTCTTTCTGCCAGCTTCATTAAAAATGCTATCAGTACCTGGCTTCATAACTGAAATAAATCTGAAATAAATCTCTGAAATAAATCATTGGCCATGCACTGGCATTCACTTGCATTGCAGTTTCATACTTAGTGTATTGAGAGTGCTTCATCTTCATAAAGCTCCTAGAGGCAACAGAACTTACCATATCCCTCTCTACAGAACTGCTGGGAGTTAGGGAAATTACTATCCCCATTATTACAGATGGAAGTGTAAAGGTAAGGATTACAATTCACAAAGGAATAGAACAAGGTGCTTAACACCAGTGATGCTAAGCAGCTGAGCCTTTCTGCACAGCTCACAGGACATGATTACCCCTAGCAAAAGGCAACCTAATGATGCCAGTCCAGCTTTGCACTCAACAACTTGTGGGGAGACTGCTCTCTTTAGAGACATAATTCCCACCACTTTTCTTGGGACAGTGTAACCTCCCAATATAATATTCCAGGTTATTTGTTAACCAACATCTCTTTAAGAGGAGTGTGAGAACTGCTTCTGTTTTAGTCCCTAGCTTAGGTGCTAAGTTAGGAGTTAAGGCTTCCAAGGTCTCTTCAGAGCTGCCCCAAAACTTTCTCTCAGCTATAAAAGGAGCTGAAGTCTAGGCATATAAAGAGAGATGATTTCATTATTTTCTTGTATAACTTAGCCCTTCATTATAGAAGCACTCTGAAAAATACTATTCAGTAAATTCAGCCCACCTAATTTTTCATGCCTTTATAAAAATGTTCCCTAAGATTTTATGAATGTATTTGTAGATTTATTTTCCTAGGTCCTTCTCTTTCACTTTGATTCCCCTATAAATATCACCAGGCTTAAAAGAGTCTACTGTTTCACTAAATATAGACATATTAAAGATCTGTCTGTGTTTACAACCAATCATAATGTTTACATGTTTTCCTGATAAGGATATATTCTCTCTGTCCATGAGCATGGCTTAAGTGAGGAAACAATTATTAATGAATGTACATCTGCCTTAGTGGTTGCATGGAGTAAGTAAGAGTTTCTAAAGAACACCAAGTGTCTTCAGCTCTGGTGCACAGACTCATATTCCTGAAAACTCAAGGAAAGATGCCAGAAAGAGTTCAATTTATCAGACACCTGCAGTCCACAAGTGAACTTCAGTTAGAGTCATGAAGAGGGAGCTGTACTCCCAGATGCTAAATTTCACTGGCTTAAGTGGTTATTTTATCCTGTTGGTTTACGACCTTTCTTCTGCTGCCTCTCATCACCATATACAATGATTCAGATTTTCCTATCATTTGCACTCCCTTAAATGAGCATATACTTACTCAGGGCTGGCAAAAAGAGACAAATCAAGGCTGCTTCTGCAGAGGACACCAATCATATTATGTTCCTCTCCTTCAGTTTAGCAAAGCAAGGGAGGATAAAGAACACTTAAATCTTGGTCTCAGCTGGAGTACAGCTGCCTTCATCAACCTTTCTCACAATACATACACAGCACCTGGCACCAAAATCATGTCACAGATAGAAACAAGTCTCACTAAATGATGTTTTGTGTTTTGGCTCTCTTGGTGCATGGACTGCCCCTTAGTAGATATAGGCAATTAAACAAATTAGAGGAGCCACACATTCAGGGAGAGACTTGCATCTTTTTTGTAAATGTGCCTCCTGACTGCACACAATAAATCCATCCGGAACTGAGAACTTGGCCCTGTAGTTTGAGTATGTATACAAATTTCTTCTCTTTTATTCCACATGGAAAAGATTATACTCAACTTTCTTCTCTTATTTTCCAAATATGTTTGGAAAGGTGGCCATGAGCATGCCAATCGAGCAGCATGTGCTTGGAGGAGAAAGCGGAGGAGAATCCCAATGTGACGCTGCCGGGGCATGCACACGGACAGCTTGAGCTGGCCAAAGGGAAAGGCTGTAAATCATACTCAGAAGGAGATTGATGATGTTTGTGGAACATACTCTCAGGGTGCCAAAGAGGTGTTTGTTCCTGAGGCTTAAGAATTATTTTTGTGGAAGGCTTTTATCATTAAAGTTGATGATGTGCCTACAACCGAGAAAATAAAAAAGCGATACTTGCAACAGCAGAGTGATTTGTATTGTTTTGCATGACAAAAACTTTCATCATCCATCCCTTTGACAGTTATGATTTGTTAAAGTTTTCTCCAGGGTGTTTGTAACAAAGATTTGAATCTATTGTTATGTGATTTGCATCTTTATTTCCACTATGTATGAAATCTGTAGTATTTAGCAGATCTAGCTCATAGTTCATACATAATTTACATACAGTGGAGACCTCTTAAACATGTAGCCTTTGTGTATAATAAATTAATTCATTGCAAGAGGTTGGTTTGGTTTATGAGGTGTTAATTAAGGTTGCTCTAAACATGAGATAACGTAGGCAAAAAAAAACCCTAGTATGCAGTAGTCCTATTAACTGAACAACTTAATTTAGAGTTACTTATATATCGCAGCATTAGTGTTTTTCATATTCATTGGATAGTTATTGAGAAATCATAAAGAGTGATAAGTACATAAACAGAGAAAATTAGACATTTATGTAGAAGAATATAGAATGTTCCAGTGTAAGCAACTTCAAAAGTCTTTCACCATAACCCAGAGTTTATACATGGTATAAATTAGTCATTATCAGTCTGGTATCTAATATTTCAACACTTAAAATACCCACCATAATTGGGCAAATTGTTACTTCTTTACTGCCATTTACCAAATTTGAAATATACAGATAGCTCAACAGTCCCTTTTCAAAACCTCATGCTGAATGAATGTGGAGTGAAATGGCTGAGCTAAAGTTTCATAAGGAGACTTTCCACTGACGAAAGTGTCCAGCAGGATTCTAGCCTGTCATTTTCTCTGTAGCTGTCTAGACTAACCTTACCCTCCAAAAGGTTCTAAATCCTGCAGAAGTAAAAAAAACCTGAACTTTGCAGAAACCTAGCTGCAGCTCTGAAGCGTTCTTGTTCACCTTACTAATGTTATGTTTTCATACTTACACATTTCCATGAAACTGGGTTTTAGAGTATGGCAGTGTGAGTACCAGTAACACAGCAGATGTGTGTAAGATGTCATTCATCATCTTACACACAGTAACTGACCATGATGGCATGTCTGGCAATTGCAATGTGAAGTAAAAAAAGCTTACTCAAATCACTCTGGCTGGGAGAGAAAGCAAGAAGTGCTTCCTTATTAAACCAAGCCGGATCACGCACTTGTGCAGCTTCATTTTCCCCTAGCACATATAACAATTCTTTTGTGTTACCACTGAGAACTGTCATTCAAAGAACAGAAAAATATTACTAGACTTATATTAAAGTAGTAACCCTGAGACAAATATAGGATCCCATCATTGGGGAAAAAAAAAAAAAAAAAAAAAAAAAAGCCTAAAAATTGATATTGTAAGGAATTAGATACATACATAACATAATGCATACATAATATAATGCATATAAACTCACCAATTAAGTGATTACTCATCTTTTTACAAAGATCTCTGTAAGATAAAGTAAAAATTCCTAAAAGCTAATGAACTAATAATATTTTTTCTGTGTATTAGGAAAGCATCAAAGAGTAAGTGATTTAGAAAATTATTCCTTTCTAGAGCCTACTGGTATCTCTTAGAAATTCCCAATGTTTAAACATCTGGCGTAGTAAAGATTTAATTTGAAAAACCTTGGTGGAATGCACTGCGTGGTTATTTAAGTATATATCCATCTTCTTATCAGTCTATAGCATACTATAAAAAAATTAAAATATTTAATATCGTGAGGCTTTGACATAATCTCACAGATCCAATAAAGCTTCTGTTCAGGGTACTTCTGTTCAGAAAGAGTCACTGAATATGCAGTGTGTTTGATTCCCTACAAATACTTACACCACATAAGCACCATCAGTTGATTAAAACGTTTTCCAGGAAAAAAATGAAAGTACAGCAAAGAAGTACTTTTCTTTTTGAATAGTTTGGATTGTCTTAAACACTTGAAAAAAAATGACATTCAATTAGTAAAAATACTTAAAGCTGCATTCAACATAAGCAAAATATTGGAAATAGAGTAGTGATAAATACATGCATATAATGATAAGCACAGTAATGTCTTTTTTTTCCCATGGTATCAAGATTTTATATTCAAATAAACATTATTTTTCTCATATGCTGCCCTTCACTTCAGCTGTATTCTGCCACTATTTTGGTATCACTAAATCACTTTCAGCCTCTACGTAGAAACTGCAAATACCTAAAACTGTTAACCTCTTCTTTAAAAAAACAAAGAACAACAATGCTAAATCAAATCCGGTTTTCAGGTTTTTTCCAAGTACTTCTATAATTTAATAATTGCTGAATTCCATGTGTAGAGCACCATTTTTACAAGAACCTCTTTCAGGTCCAGGATCACAGGTTCCTGGATGGGAAAGAGTGGGATGTCATCCATCCCTTCAGCCACCCATTTTGTCAAACAGAAGCATTTGGTTTGTTTCTCTGCTTTCTCCTCATCTCATTTCCAACATCCTTTGTATTCTAATTTAAAAAAAAAAAAAAAAAAAAAAAAAAAGAGAAAGAAAAAATGTAGATAGATTACAGGTGTAGACAGGTAACAGATTATGCATTGAAATATGAATTACATACAAACTTAGCTTTCTGCTAAGTAGTAGTTGAATATTAATTTGAAATATTTCCATAGTCACTCCTGCTAAGAATTCTTTAACTGCTCATGAACTTGTTGATTTAATAGATAACTTGAAAAAAACCTGACCCATTGCTAAGAATTTCTGAAATATATTGTCTTTTAGTATGAGTTATGTGTTCATCTATGAAAACAATAAATTCTTCCAACCAGGAAGATTTGTTCATAAAATTTTTGATTCAAGTTATGGATTACTTGGGCATCCCATAATTCTTTATTTCAAACCACAGTTTTAATATTTAACTTCTGCTCTGAAAATACTTACTAATAATTAATTTGTCTGGGGTGAAACTTTTCCCCAATTCATCTCCTCCATCTGCTTGCACATACTGTGAAATTATAATCAGCTGTAATTTGTGACAGAAACGTGCCAAACATTTCTAAAACAATTTGGAATGTGGCAGACTGGAATTCTTGCCAACTTGCACTCCATGCAGATGCTACTTGTTCTTCTCACTTTTCTCACCAAAGCTCCATTTAAAAAAGAAATCTTGAAGTTCTGTTAAAGCAATATTTGTGGAAACCACTTCATACTATTTTGCTCTCCTGAGATGTAAGAATCCAGGGACTGAGTCCAAAGCTCATGGTAATCAGTGGAAAAATTCCCACTGACTTGGCTGGAGTTAGCTTAGATGTTAGAGAGTTCTCCACAGCTTCCAGCTGAACCCGTGAATTACAGACACAAAATGGACAATATATATTCTCAGATAAGTCCTGTGCATTTTTTTTTATTTACTTTAGACTCAAATGGTTAAAGATGCATTAACAAAATTAATGACAATATTCAAGGTAAATATCTAGAATTTCTTTGGTACTACAAGGAGTGTGATGGGTGTTTGCAACAGCATTACAAACAATCATTTCCTATTCCTAACTTATTTTTTCTTGAATTTCAAAACATAATACACATCTTCATTAAGTGTGGGTAGAGTATGAATAAATTAACAAGTGATTAAATAGGATCATCAAACATTATTGAGACTTGTAGATTATAGACCACCACATTTTAAAGTTTCCAGTTCAGAAAAAATGTAGATTTCTTAAGGTCACCAGTTTCAAATTACTTTAAACTATAATGTTATGAAGGGTGAGCAATGTCACTAGTTGATCAGCTTGTTTTAGAGCTCAAAGCTTTCAAACTCGGATTCAAGTGCATTGATTATTGTGAGACTGAAACTCAAGTCTTTTAAAGGATCAGGTGTAACCCATTCCCATGTTTGAGGTGGTTACACACTTGTAAGTACAACATCTGAAACAAGTTCCAACTTCATGGCCAGACTTGGAGACAGTACAGATAGACCCTGAAACCCAGTATTTAGAATGAGTCCTGCAATCTTTTCTACAAGCAGGATTTCTGAAATTGTTTTCTTATTTGGAAAAGAAATTCATTTTAAGACTTTTTGGAGGGTTGGGTACCCATAAAATAGGAAAAAAATGAAATAAAACATAGTCTCAAAATAATGAAAGAAAAAGAACTTGATCTAGTATTTCTCTTAGGTTATAACTACATACTCAGTTCAATGTTGTTCTCACACAAACTTCACATTAAACTGGACTTCATGCTTTCTAATTCCAAGCAAAACTACTATCTTAGATTAGCATAGGAAAAATATCCTGAGTCCTAGACAGAAAGGAAACTGCTGGGTGCTGTAGATAGACCAGTTCCCTTGGTCTCCCTCAGCCCCAGGAAGCTGTGCTGGCTGGGAGCAGGGGCTGGGTGCAGGAGGGGTGAGAATAGCCCTGTTTTTCTGAACAATTTTTTTTCTGCCACTCCTGTTTGGCACATTCTGGCTGTCATCTTGAGGGTTTTTTTGGGTTTTTTTGTTTGTTTGTTTGTTCTTTTGGTTTTCTTGTTTTGTTTTGTTTTGTTTTGCTGCAGCAGACAAGGCTGCATCTTCAGGACACAATATTTTTTGGGTTTTACCTCAACTGCTGAGAAGTTCCCCTGATGCATTAAAAGTAAAAGCAGGCTCAGTCTCAGTCATTGCTCTTGTACTTCTGTTTACTTTTAAGGGTAACAAATGGCACACATTTCAAGTTATCAATTATTTGTGGAGCAAATTGTTTCTGCTATATTGGGAAAACTGCTTATTCAGATGAGCATAGTTCATCTCAAGGTAAAGCTCATATCTTAGAGAAAAATGATCTCCACACTTAGATGTGTGCTTAAGGACCCTTCTAAAAATGAGGATTTAATGTACTAACAATGCATTTAGATATGACATTTACTTCCATTTTCTAAGGCTATATAGTTATTTGAACTAGAAGCACACATATAAGAAACTAATAAATTGAGATTATAGGAGGAAAGCTGGTATATGATTTTCTTTCTGCCCAAGATTAGTTATAGGACAGTACAAGAGTGCCAACGTTTTTCAGAATGATTTCCCCTCTAAAATGCAGACTGTGTTGTAGAGTAGATGAGGGAAACAGTAGCATTTATACCATGTAACATCCCTTTCAGATGTTCCAAGATTTTCACCATATATATAAAAACCAATTGTACAAGAATGCTGTGTTTGTCAGTACAGATGAAAACCTGAAACAAATATTTAGAAAAAATAACATGGGCTACAAAAGCCGTATAGAGGCGAAGCAGTTGAAAGCAATTCCCATTTTTTAATTTATTGTATAACAAATATATTGGAAGATTTTGCTTTACTTAATTTTTATTTTTTTTTTTTAGTTCATCTACTCATTCCCTTCATAATTTTAAGTCCAGACTAAATCTTTATTCGCAGGTAAAATTGGGAATTCTTAGGTATCATGTACCATGCCTCTCCTTGCTAAAGGGATAATATTTTTTATTTTCTTAAAACAAAATTGAAATTTTTTATCTGAATCAAAAATAGTAACTGATTTATCACTGGGCATTAGAGGAATTTAACTGGATATAAAAACAATCAAACTGAACCCCACATTCTTTAATATCTTAGACAATATATTGTATTAAATAATTGCATTTGCAATTAAGAACCAGGGTTTTTCCGTCTAGTTTCTGAAACTTCTATTGCAGGATTTCTACAATACTTGCAAGGGTTAGGCTTGTACTTCATGTGGCAAATGAAGATGCTTCTCATCTGACCCAGGATGTGGGGTTGTTAAATTCATAAATGTACTGTGAGGCTCAGACTGCATGAAGTTAACTGGACTGCAAAAGTTTGACTGTCTTACAGGAAAAATGATATATGATTGTCTCCACTAGCAGCATCAATCAGCCTGTTTCTTATTCTAATTCTTTCCAAAAATGACCATTTTAGATTTCTTATAAAAAGTTTTTTTTTTATTATTTTCCAACATGCTATGCCATTCAGGTCTAATATTAGATTTTTTACCAGATTAAATAAAGCAAAAAAACCGAAATATAGCCACAGTGTGCTTGTCCTTTTAAACCTGATCAGTTTCAGGAAAACAAAATGAACAATGACTTTCAGGACAAGAAAACAAATGAGTGATACTTCCATTAGACCTGCTGCAATCACATTCACTGACATTATGGGCCCACAAGATGTTTGTAAATAAACTTATGTATTATTAAACAGATTCAAAGGCGTTTTAGTTTTTAACATTAGTCAAAAAAAGGAAAAAGAAGGCAATGTTTTTGTGGCTTGAACTACTGCTTCTCTTCTGGTGCAAGCTACTACATAGCTTGTGAAGAGGATGAAGGCTTTTCAAAACTTTGTCTGTCATTCTACCAATACGCTACTCTTGTCTGTACAGTTCATGAAATTTAAAGATTTTCCTCTTTACAATTTTTGTCAAAGAATACCTTGGGAGAGGGCCAGGCACAGCTTTAAGGGCTCTGCAGGGGGGAGTGCCAGCCATTTGGCCCATACCTGCTCTGTGATATGCTCTGTGGGAGCAGCAGAAATTTAATTTCAATGTAACAGAACTGTGACTTCCTTTGTGACATGCCAGACTGGAGATAGGGATTGGAAAGGGAAACAGAATAAGCACAGCATTTAAATTAATATTAGAAGCAACCTGTCTCTGATTGTGTGAGTAAAAATACTGAGCCAATCTCACATGACTGGTGTAAATCTAGAGAAAATCCATTCTATTTAAATGTATATTAAGATAAACTCTCAATGCTAAAACTTTCAGACACGTATTATAACTCGTGGAAGTATTCTCACCTCATCAGTCACAAGGTACATGGTTTACTTTCTCCAGTGGATTTTCTGCCATTGCAATCAGCTTTGTCATTCCTATCACACTGCTTATAAACTGTTTATAGTCATAAACAAAAAAGACCATCTGGCACCTATCCCACATTTTTTCAACAAAGGATAAAATGCCGGTGGAACTCCGGCATCCGCATGTATTGAGGGGAAACTGGGAAAACTGGGTACCACATGTGGCTGGGGACCCATGCACAGAGTTCAGAAAACAGTTTGTGAGAGGAATAAAAATTCTGGCTGTGAGATCTGATGAGGGAGAAACTCTCTGAGCTGATGTTCAATATGGCTACACGAACAAGTTACCACAAAGTAACTGAGAGACTTAATTTAGGATTTGACACATGAGTGGAGAGGTGAAGCTTTAAACATAAATCTGGTGCAAATCACACACTGAAAGCTTCATACAAACAAGCAGACTGTACATTTGAAAGTGTGAGAGGCACTGACAGACAGGCATTTGAAAACGTGATAAATGGAGTCTGGATTCATCCAAAGTGAGGCTGACTATTACTGGGCTAAATCAAAGGAGCTGTGAGAGTTTTCACAGTTCTTGAAGATAGGGTCAGTTTGGTTTGGTATGGCCAAGCTATTCTAGAGTTAACCTATATATATAGGCTATACATATACATACATAACCCTATAATATAGACTTTAAAATATTAGGTATTTCCAAAGTAACTGCCTATATAAACCCTGTTGCTGTGGGTATATATAAAGTGTCCTGATGCATTTCCATTATAGAACTGGCTTTCTCAAACTGTGTAAATATATAGTTTCTTTAAGACTATCTCAAATGTACTATAATGTAAATGCAGAACTGCACAGTTATTTAGCTGTGGTAATACCTAATGCTCTTAAAATATATGTCTATTTTAATCTCTTTGTAAGGTATGGAATCATATGCTTCAGTATAAACCCATTGATAGTGTTAGTATTCCAATATATGTTTGTTAGCTAAGGGAAAGCCTCACAGGGTAGATGAGCACCAGTGATGAATGTCCATAGAGTAAATGTAATCCACACATACATATGGAGAAAAATGACAGCTTATTAACACAATGTTTCAACATTTTTTGTCTCTGTCTCATATTAAGAGGTTTGTTAGAATTAATAGTCAAGATTTGAAATATTTACAGAAAATGAGGGATACCTTTTTCTTTCCAGTTGTGATATACAGAACACAAATCTTTGGGATTGGCAGTAACACATACCTTGTTGTTAAGCTAAAAATAACTCGTAACACAAGACCTTGTATTTGACTAACACAAGTGTATTGGGTTTCTTTTTACACAGTTGAAAAGACCAATTTTTCTCATTCCTATAATTTGCAAGTTGGATAAAGTTGGTAATACCTTCAGTCATTCAGCAACATTTGAATACTCCAGTTCTATGTTATGCTCACATCATTGTACCTTGTAAGATTTGCTAAGAGGAAACTGAATGAGGCAGAATGTATCTGAAGGGTATTTGACACAGCAGCTCACCAAAGGCTAATAAGGAAATTAAGCTACCAAGGACATGTTCTCAAGTAGATAAATAACTGGTTAAAATTTAAGTTTTCATAGACACTGGGAGGGATAGTCCCAGGTGAAAGTTTCTGCTGCTCAGCATATTCATATGTGATCTGTAAATAGTGGTGTTAAAACTTTGCTGATGACACTAAAGATATTTAAGACAGAAAAGGTGAATTCAATTGTGGAAGGTGAATTCAATTGTGGAAGATTTCAGAAGCTTCTCATATAATGAAGGGTCAGGAGACTAAAAATAATTACATAAAACTAAAGCAGACAAATGTAAATTGATGCATAAGGGGGGAAATCCCTAATTTTAGTTACACAGTGGCTATTTCTGAAACTACAGTTGACCTCAGCAATGAGAATATGATTTTTATTGGAAAATTATTTGTAAAACTCAGAGGAATTCTTCTGAGAGGTAGCCAAAAATCAAATCAAAATGAGGGATTATTAGAGAAGAAAGCATAAGACAGCATCCAGATCTTAAGCATGTGTGTTTCCTTTCTGTATTCCTCCTCCACCTTCAGAAATCATACAGTAAAACTCAATAAGGAGGAAGGTGAGAAGGATGATCAAAGGTGTGGAACAGCTTCTGTACGGGGAAGAGCCACGATTAAACAGTCTAGAAGCCCTTAGCCTGAAAGGCTGTGGAAATATCAGTGGAATCATGAGTAGCATAAAGATGAATTAGTAAATGATTGCTCACTCTGCCTTCAAAATAAAAGGGAATTACAACAGATGAAGTTAGTAGGTGACAGGCCCAGAACAAAGAAGAGTACAATGCTTTTGCAAAGAATGTACAATTAAGCTGTAACACTACTCACAATAAAATATTGCAGATGGAAAAGTTTGCATGGCTTTAGATGAATTGGTGACAGGAAAATCTGCTTAGGACAATTAAATGCAGACACCATTTTTCTACAGTCCAGGAGCTACCTGAGCCACAGATGGCTGGAAAATATTCTGCAGAATATCCCAGCTTATAATACCCCTATCTACTCATCCTGTTCTCATGTACTTTCATTAGGCATATGGCACTGGCAAGGGCTGAAGAGAGAATGCTAGCTTTGACAGAGGTGTGGCCTGACTCCATATGGACATTCTTATGTTCTTATATCACACTGCACATGACTTGGTAAATGGGAAATATATGTGTTCCTTTATTTAATGTGTTTAATTATTAGCTCATTCAGAATATATATGTTAGTGGCTCAGAATGGCTGCTTTTTTGGAAGACCTACCCTGTGAAATCAGCACAGAGATCTGTTAAGGCCCTAAGAATATGAAGTAATCACATACTTTACTTCAGTTTTTGCAATAGTAAATAAAATTTCATTCGTTTTGCTGATTTTTCATATATAATGACTTCCAGGGATTTTGTTGGTACCTGTGAATTCTGTTTGAGCAAGTCCAGGTCAGAAATATTGGTTACAGTAATTTATGTAGACTTCTATGGAAACAAATTAGGTCTTGTTCATGGACATATTTCCAAAATCAGCTGATCAGATAGTCACTTAGCTTGTTTTTATACAAACTGGCTTTTATATCAGTTTTTCATATTCAAGAGGAAATATTGGGTGGAATGCATGCAAAGTTCTAAACCAGATTTATTTTCCAAGTATAATTTTATACATATCAGAGGTTTACCATTCATCATGTGTAATGGAAAATGAAATTATACACGGTTCGAGCTTAAGCATATAAGAACATAAAGACAAATATACTTTACACATGTACAGGATTTCTTATTGAAGTCCACAGGCTTACGTTATACTTTGTTAGATGGTTTTGTAAATCCTAATAAATCTATACACATCCCTAATAGCATAAATATTTGTAAATCTCTGAATAGTAAAACTGTAAATATGGCCAAAAAGCATAATTTCAGAGGCCAGGATAGAACTGCTGTTTAACTGTACCTAGTTGCATATATATATTTGTTTTAAATACCTTTATTTCAATTTCAGCAGAATTGTGAATAAAAGACTTCACCCCAGAGGAAGCTTTTATCTGAAAAATTTAATTTAATTAAGTTTTAATGATGCTTATGCAGATATATTGATTAATCCTTAATATTTGATGGACTTGAGTAAAATTGCCTCCACATAGCCATTTAGAGACACTATGTATTACCCAATTTACTTGAAGACAGCAAAACTAATTTGTAGAGACAAATGGTTCATTTTGATTCTTTCGTCACATAGGGGAAATTGGATAGGAAGGAAGGTAAAAAAGCTTTTCAAAGAAAGGAATCTTTTTGTATTTTTTATTTTGTTTTTTTTGTTTTTTTTAAGAAAGTTCTGATCATCAAACTTGGCCTCAGACTGTCACTAAGGTTTTAAAAAAACTTATGATCTTAGATAATAGTTAATTTTGCCTACTGAAACCCATAAAGTCTTTAAATGCAATTATATTTTAGCCAAAGCAAAGCATTAAGCTTTTTTATGAGGAAATAAGTTAGTTCCCGGGTAAATAAACTAGGTGACTGACAGGGTACAACAAAGAGGAAATCAGATGTCTGCCTGGTGAAGCTGTTCATTATTCATCCCATTGGCATTGGGATAGAGGTCTTTTGGAATCTGTTTTCTTAAATGTCAGAACACAAGTAAATGGTTGCATACAAAGAGAGAAATTGTCCAAGTGGTTGAAAAAGCTTGGGAGCCAAAACTGTGCAAATGAAAAAAGCCATCTTGATTTGGACTACCCTAGTAAGCTAGGATATGTGACACCAGTTTTTGTGCCAGAAGCAGGTGAGAAAGAATTATGGTGATATCTACTTGAAATCATATCAAGCCAATGACTCCCTGACCCTATGACAAGGTTTATGATTACAGCTTTCACCTCCAGACTGGAGTGTTTTGAAGTCTGATTCCACTGCCAAGAAACTTCAGCTGTCTGATCACCATGCCTCATGGCATAGTCAAAATACCTTCAGGACTGCAAGTCTACATCATACAAGTTTAGACTGCTTTGCATAGCTTAGAGCATTTTTTGCTGTAATACACAGTATTTGTTCTGTTGGACAGTCTTTGAGGGGGTAAACATACACTGGTCTCCTTAGTCCTCTGAGTGTCACTGCTGTTTAAATAAGAAGTCTCAATCCCTGGAGCCTTCCAGAGCCTGAAGATATTTTATAACTTTTAAGTTAATTTAAATCACAATAAGCCCCTAAAATGCCTAGTGCACAAATTTAAAAAAGAGAGACAAAGGGCTAGCTTCTATTTATAAGTAGTTTTCTGGGCTTTCTTTACCCAAATTTCTTAGGAAACATCTCCTAATCAAGGACTATTCCTTGAGAAAGAAAATGTAATCTCCTGGTTTCTGGGCTGGCTGTGCGAGCCATCTCCAAGTGAGATGAATTAGCAATAGATTTGCATTAGTGCTAGTTGTTGGAAAAAAGTCAGGGTTACCACAGCCAAGAGACTTCTCATGCTCAGGCTTACTCATTTATTGTGAAAGGTCGGCAGCCTTGAGTCACTAAGGAACAACAACAGCAAAATTCTCATTTTTAGCAAATGGGCATTAATTTTTACAAGTGGACAGTCTACAAAAACTGATATGTTTTCTCCATTTATTGGTATGATTCTCAAAACTCTTCACGATCAAATAACATTTTAGTAGTAGTTTTCATAGCAGCCAGGCTAAGGGTGCAGGTCCATGTCATTACAACAGCATTCCACAATCTCTGAAAGGACATAGTGACTGGGGAAGGCTCCTGCTGACTGGAAAAGAGCAAACTATACCTATCTTCAAGGTCAGTCAGCTTAACTCAAGTGCCTGGTAAGGTTATGGAGCAGAGTCCTCCTGGACACTGTTTGCAGGAAGATGAAAGAAAAATGTAATTGGAAAAAGGTAGAGTGGATCTATGAAGGTCAAATTGTTCCTGACCAGCTCAACTCTTTTCCACGGTGGCCACTTCAGTGAATGAGAACAGCAGGTGATGTATTCCTTGACTTTGGTAAAGTCTTTGACACAGTCTACCAAGTGTCCCCCCTTAGAGATGAATTGGTGAGGTGGTGACTAAATGAACGTTAAAGTGGGTAGAAAGCTGGCCAGACTGCTGGGTGAAAATGAGTACAAAGTCCAAACAGATAACCAGCGACTAGAGGTACCCTTCAGTGATAAGAAGTGGGAACAGTAATTTTTAATGTCTGTCAATGACCTGGTCAATGGGTTGGGTTAAATTACCAGCAAGTTTGCAGATGTTATCAAACCAGAGCAGCAGCCGATGTGCTCTCAGGAACCTTTATCCTGGCAGATGTTCAAAACTAGACTGGACAGTTCCCTTAAAAACCTTCTCTACTTAAAGTAGAATTTTTGACAAGACCTCTGGAGGTCCCTTTTAGCTTAGTTTATTCTATGATCCCATGCACTCTTCCAGACCTGTTTCTGACTCATTCCCCAAAGAAAAATAAAACTAAATAGTACAGACAATAACGATCCACAGGATTTTTTTTAATACTTATTTTGGGTTCTCTGACATACTGAGTTTTGGTTCATTAGTGGCATTAGTGGATTAATATGACAATATATTGTCCAAGCTGAACCAAGAGGCTAAAGAAAGGTTTTTCTAACCCTGGCTGATTTGATTAAATAGGATATTGAACTGAAGAATCTGAACAGAGGGTATGTGGGTTTTTTTCACCAAGGCTTACATATGCCCTGAAGTATTCTTGCAAAGATTGTTTCATGCAGAGTGAATTTTTGTTTAATGTCTCATGAAATTTAAATCTATGATTAATACATTGTAATGATTAATAAACTCTTTAATTATCTGCAACTATCCATCAGCAGTGATTTGAACATATGAACTACTAAAAGAAAGGTGGCAAACCAAGAAATAAAAGTTCGGAATTGTCTGCTTGCTCCTCATCTTTTCAAAATCACCTTCTTTACAGTACAATGGAAATTTCACAATGACCAGCAAGTGAGCAAGTTTCTAAGTCTACTTTTGCTTGTTCACTGGAGAGCAAGAGGCAAATTATTCACACAAAAGGCTGAGCTGCAGTCTTGGAATCCAACAAAGGATCCAAGCAGAATAAGGGTGGTATGTCCCACAGTCACGTTACATCTTGGATAAAAATGACAAGAAGTATGCTAGATAGCTGCACTTAGAAGTCAATTAAGGCTCAGCACAGCCCCTCATGCCAGCTTCTGACAGGGAAGTTACTGAAAACACAGCCTCACTTCCAAGTGGTCCCTGCTTTGTGAGTTGTGCTGGTGCAGCATTCTTGTCCTGGCTGCCTAAATGTCTTCACTTCCCAGAGCTGTGCATTAAAGCAAAGTGTGTGCTGTCACTGGTTTGATCTTCCATACAACATGTGCTTTTTTGATAAAGTATCTGGTAACATGTCAGTTCTAATCTATTTATATGGGTTTCTAGAAAAGGCATTCATCAGAACGTACCTGCCAATTTTCATGGAACTGACACACAGAGAGAGCATTGACATGAATTTTACTAAGATTATAAACATTTAAAGTCATAATTAAAATATGAACACTTAACATTTTAAGCCAAGTTCAATGCAGCATTATGTTTTGACTACTAGTGGCCTTTGTAGTCCTTGCCCGATGTCATTGTTGGTGTTTTCTAGACTTCATTCCTTAGAGCTGCTGTCCCTCCAGATTTCAGTTCCCACTGCTACACCGAAAGGTCAGAATAAAGAAAAGAGTTTCTGTTGAAGCTGGATGTTTTTATTGCATTACAACATATGTGGGCCCAAGGTATGACAGTCCTGACCCAAACAGTACATCAGTGCTTCACATGGGTTAAGCACAAAGGCTCTGCTGGTTTTCAAGCTGCTCGAGATGAGCTGGACATTCCCATGAGATGGCCAAGGGAAAGCCATGGAGCTGCATCTTCCAGGCATTTCCATTAAGGCAACGGTCTGGGGAGACTTTGCAAACCCCCACAAATTAAAGGAGCCCCTTGAATAATTCAGACTAGACAACCAAAATGCAACAGTGGATTGAAGAGACTTTCGTCTCCTCACATTCACCTTGGGTGCACTCATCTCAGCTTTGATACAGCTGTGAGTTTAGCCCATTGAATTTGTATCTGAACAAAAAATGGTCGGCAACCAATCATTTAAAGACCGGGCAGGCTCTGGGGCTGAGGCAGACAAAAGCCATCTAGTGATCTTTATACACCTAGGTACCAGAATCGAACTGCTCATTAATCTCTCTCTAGAACAACCCTGTAGTGTGACCTACTTCTTGTGCTAATAAGGTTTCTCTGCATATCACTCCATTTCATGAATCCTACACTGAAGGCTTTGGTGTTAATAAATTGCACAGTTATATTACTTTTGACTGCATCGTTCATGGTGCATTGTTTTAGAGGCAAGTTACACAGGAGAAAATAATTTCATTACTGATAAAACTGTTTTGACCTCATTAGCTGAGCAAACAGGAAAGTGAACCACAGGCCCCTGGGTATGGAAAAGTCTTGTCTCAGCCTAAAACTCTCTACTGTGAGAATGGAGCCTTTTCCACAGAGGTGTTTCTGAGACCTCGGGTGTCCTTTTAAGCCTCTTGCTGAATAGCAAGTGCTGAATGGACACGACTGAAATACTTGAAATTAATGTTAAG
The DNA here is from genome assembly GCF_003957555.1 of Calypte anna. Classification (NCBI taxonomy): domain Eukaryota; kingdom Metazoa; phylum Chordata; class Aves; order Apodiformes; family Trochilidae; genus Calypte; species Calypte anna. The sequence goes on along the minus strand of NC_044254.1, from coordinate 17,982,435 downwards.
CCATGTTAACATATAAAAGTAAAATTGCCACAAATAAAATTAGGTCTCTTCTTGAACTACAACCAATTTGCAAACAAATGCAGAAAAACGTCCAGCTAATTTTGGTTCAGAGGCCTCACTGCATGAATTCCATTGAAAGCAAGTTTTGAGATGAATATTTTAAATGAAATTGCAAATGTTTTTGAAAAGTCTTTACAATTTTTCTCAACCCTACATATTACATGATCTGTAAACCGTAAAATTAACAAATCAAATCATAATGTTTATACATAAAATTAATCTGTATTAAAATTTTGTAGATTATTTAAATTCTTCACTTTCTGCAAGTTGTTGGAATCTTTTTCTTTTTAAATAACTTCTCTTTTTGTGCTCTTGACAGATGAGGCACATTTACAGTCACCCATTCTCTTGACTGGAAAATATATTTCTAATACAGTTTGCTCTCTCTCAGACTTTATTATGCTATTATAACTTGGATTGATTCATTTCAAGCAAACTGTGGTGCATGGAGTTTTACATCCCACTGAGCTATTAAGTTGCAAGATTGCCTATACATGGATTTTATGGACATTATGGTGATTATTTTATTCATAATATATCACATCAACACTTTTTAAAACGTTCTGGGGATTAAAATAAATTATGTTGGTAGTGGAGGAAGCCATGTTAAAGTCACTGTTCACAGCCCCAACTCCCATGATGTACTGTACCAAAGGCATTCACCTCTGTTAAGGATCTGACCCTCTATTAGAGGAAAGGAATTGCTCTCTTTCCCCATCTGGCTGTTGGCTTTAGGGGAATCAGGACTTTTATCAACAGCTTTTCAAATCTACTGTTAGGATCCTATGTATTTTAAACAGGTGTTATGTAAGTAGGACTTAGTCAAACAGTTAGGAATGCAATGACTGTCATAATCATATCAACAAACAATTTGCATCATCACATACTTTCACGATGGCCACTGTCTGGTGATTTTAAAAATCATTACCTACCCATGATGGACTTTTTAAAATAAACTCATCAGTTAATGAGTGCATTTTTACCTGAACTCTGACTGTGTCTCTCTTACATTCTTCATCCGGTTAAACCATGTGCATTTTTGTAATCAATGTACACAATTAAGCTTTTAGGCCAAAATGAATGATTCAGCATTTGATGTCTAAGTTCAAGCTACAGTATAAAAAGATACATCAAGCAGAGATTTACTGAGGAAAATTAGGGTGGATGTACTGCCTAATGCAACATGACTGCTCCAGCTCATGCGATCTGCAGTCTCTGTGCTGTAGCAGCACTCTTCAGAGAATCTGAGTCTGGCCATAACACAAAATGCTTTTTTAGTATAGCTACTGAGCCACCATTGTGTTACAGACAGGTAAGGAAAAATAGCTGAAAAATGTGGAATAGTTGGGTCATAAACATGGAATACTTGGGACTTGTCTGGTGGTGGCCATCATAGTGGGCAGCTTCCTTCTCTGCTTACCTCTGTTCATTGCCTGGAGCTGCCAGTAACCCCTTTTTCAAATCCAGTTCTTCCTCTTTTATTACTTTTTTTTTTTTTTTTCAAAGGAGGACAAATGGAGTAGAAAAAACACTCTTGCCTCTTGTATTTATCAAAGTTGAGAAACTCCAAATAATTTCTCCAGCCTTTTCAGGAAAAATATGTCAGTGAACACTCTCTACTTCACATGTTACATCAGGGAGGTAATAATCAATAATCTCAACATAATTTGTACATATGTGGCCTCTGCTAGGGGAAGGACAAAATAATCATCTCAAGTTGGCCTGTGGTTATGTGGGAAAAGAGGATTTCCAATCCTTCTAGGTGATGGACAGCAAAGTACTAACAGTGGAGCACAACGAACTCATTTCTAGAATGAGAGAAAGTTCTGCTGAGTAGAATAAAGCAAGTATGCTCAGGCACTGATTGTCACAATCATACCAGAGCTCTTTGTGCTTAACTATTGCCTTGCTCAGTGTGCCTCCCAAATGAAAGGAAGGAGCCCTTGGAGGTAATTATGCCTGACTAGAGACAGCACACCAGCCTTGAAATTATGGGACTGTATTCTGTAAATGGCACATTCTGATTTCTAGTAAATGTCTCAGCCACGTAGGAGCAGGTCAAATTGCAGCAGAAAACCAACCAAGAGTTGCAGGCTAGCTGTGAAGAGTAAATGGAGTGATAAGATTATTACTGTATTGAGGAAGCAGAACAGAAAATCGAAATAAGGATTTCTCTGTGACCAGAAGCTCCAGAGACCCCGGTGTCTGGCCATTGACTAATATTATGTTTCCTCATAAGCTTCATTTATTTCCACTGTTGATTGAGTTAGTTCTTCCTAAGATTTTGATATAGAAACTTTTTTAGTATATTACTGCAGCACATGAAGTGATGACAGAGTTCAGCTGCCCTTTCCTTTGTAGAGACATACTACAGGATGGTAACATCTGCGTGCTATTATTACTGTTATCACTTATATACTGCTGCTTGAAAACTTTTTAGAATCCTTTCAGAATGTTTGTCTATCACATTTAATTGATACTTTCATGTTAAAATATATGAGCAAGGCTAGGAAACTAAAGATGCTTGTGATCTGCCTAAGTGGGGAAGACCAGGGAAGACAAAAACTTTTATAGACATTATAATTTCATTTTTGCTACTTACTTTACTTTATACTGTCAAAATCAACATACAGAATGACAAAAACAAGTTGCTTAGAGGAAATCCAGACCATCAGGAACCCAGCTTGGATTATTTCACTATAATTTATTCATGTGACAGTGACCTGTAAAATTGTTAACAAAGAATTCACCATTACTGACCAAAAAGGCAATTTCTTAGTGCACTGTGCAGGAAACCAAGTCTCCTTCTCATCGCCATGTGTTTTTGTGTCTTTCTCTCAATATCTCAACAAGTACTTTTTAAAGCACATATTTTACCATTCCTTTCATGTTTTGTAAACATTTGCAATGATACCACTTGTGAACATCTTTGATGGTGCTTTTTAGTTTTGCAGAAAAATGCTTAAGAATTGGAAATCATGATGTCTGCTGAACTCTATTCACAACTTACGTCTCCATGTGTTATCGTTAGTGCTTAGTAGCAAGTAGAATTATCCCTAACTAGCTGGTGTAACATGGCATCTGTTGAGTCCATTGCCCTCAAAGACAGGCTTGGGGAGTCTCATAGCCAGAAAACTTGTAATTAAGTAAGTCAAAGCATTAATTCTCTCTTAAATCTATGCACATGGTTTTTTGTGGAAATGAACAAGATGTGTGGAGAGACAGGTTTTCTCAATTACCAGGGTTAATATTCATGTGCAAATACAGAGTCAGCTAAGCCCCACACATATGTCGTAATGTCTACATTCGTCATCCTTTTTTTGCAACGGGATATACAATATTAATCCAAAATACCCATAAAAGACTGCAAAAATCACATTTTATAGCCTGCCCCAGGAATTTTTGTATTAAATTGCTTTAGACTGAGAAAGTTTCATTGTGATCGGGACCCAAGAGATATAAAAGGACCATAAAGTAAGAGTCATAGTGTGAGTTTATAAGCTAGGTTTCGACTTAATTTAAATTATAGTGGCAGTGTAAGAAGTTGTGGTTTACAAATAGTATGGTTATGCCTTGAATTAAATGTTTTCTTTCCACTGGCAGCCTCAAGTACCTGCCACTCATGGAAGAGTTAAATGCCTTATGTGTATTGTAATTCATCATTTGAGAAAAAGAAAACTTGATTATCAGACATAAGTGCTACTGACATCTCATCTGAAGAAGCTGTGTGTGTATTTCAGTATCAGCTCCATTTCAAGTTCCTCTTTGTTCCTGGATCAGTGCCAGTGTTCAAATCTCTGCCTGGAGCTGGCACATGCTGCTTCTAAGAGTAGCAAGAGTTTAACATCTCTATTGAAAATTAAAGTGTGCCTTGTTATTGGATCGGACTGGCTAAGTATAATTCTGTGATTTATATTTTCTTTAGTTGAACATCACAAATCACAATTAGAAATACCATAAGATTAATCTTTTTCAAGTTCTGAGATATATCTGCTCAACTTTTGAAGCATAAAGATATCTTAACAAAAGAGGATAGACTATAACAGATAAACTAGGTTCCATAATCTTTTGCTGTATCTGTTTGGTGGTGTTTTTAAAAGATTAAAATGACAGAAAAAGCCTTGATCAAATCCAGTAAGCTCCAGAGTTTAGCCCAGATGTCTAATACCACAGTACACTATCCTGGCAGGAATATCAAGGGAAAAATCAAAGCAAAAGACATTTTATTTTACTATTTGTATGTCAAACTCAAGTAGTTCTGATTTTACTGATGCTTACAGTATTTGCTTTCTTATGTTTTCTTTAGCTTTGAGTATTGATTTACATGATATCTCAATCTACATTTCTCTGTCAGTGGATTAGACTTTTTCAAATAAAACATCTATCACAACTATGTAGAATTTGACAGGGGATAATTTTGAACTCTATGCTCTAATATGGTTGAAATTTTCTGATTGGGACTTTCTTGAGAGATTTCTATTTTCCAATTTCAGTATGTCTTATCAGAAAATACAAAATGTCAAAACCTGAATGAAAGATTTTTAATAAAGCAAAACATTTTTCCAGAAGATGAGGTTTTTTGGCTTTTCTTTATTTTGTACTTTGCAAAAATCTTGAACAATACATTCAAACCAGAGAATTCAGCTACTGTTTTGTCTGCAGTTCCTAAAGAAGTTAAAATAATTTCATGAAAAATGATTCTTTGTTAGCATGAGCTACTACCCTTTTCTGCCTAAGAACTCTTTTCTGTCCAAATGCACAAGCTCAGTGGCAGTTTCAGTTGATTAAAATGTACAGAGGTGGTAAGCATGGATGTTCATTTGCACAAATTGCAGCTCTGTAGTGACCTCTGTTGAAGTCGTGAACACAAACTACATGGGGTGGGGGAATCATGGCTGCTGCCATATCTCTGTATTATTGAATTAAAGATTTGCCATAGTTCAGTTACACATTTCTGAGGAGGATAAATTTCAACTACCTTGAAATTAACTGTAGTAACCGATTATCATATATCATACATTGCTATTTAATTCCAAACATTATGGTGACTAGTCTTTCTTAGATGCTCTTAAGTATTTTCTCTGGAGTTTCCATAACAGACTTTACAAATAAGTCTTTATGTTTAGGTAATATTTGTGTAGTTATCGTTTCCCTCACACTGCTTTTTTTATCTGCAACTGCTGAATTTAGTGTGATAATCCTGATTTGTGTTACAGCTAAGCCTCTTCCTAGCTCTTTCAATTCTAATTGCTCAGAAGTGGAAGGATCTGACAGACTGTATCCAGCTTCCTCTTGCTGATAACACTGTTCATTTCTTTCCCTTCCCCCTTCCCCTCCTCCTTAAAAGAAAAAAAGTTGCAGTGTATGGTGACCCTGGCAGAATAGGAGTTACAGATCTGAGAGTACTTTTACAAGGTGCTGCCCATTTACAAAAGTAAACCGTAAGCATCAATAGGAGATGAAGGGTCTTACCTTAGAGCAACATCTTGTCCTACACTGGTGTTAACATGTGGTTTGTGAAACGCCCACTGCAGCATTCCAGAATTCTCAGCACTGTACAGGCTTTGACACTGCTCTATTGTACTTCCTGGAAGAAAAGAAAAAGGTTACAGAAAATCAAGGGAATATAACACAGAAATGACCTGACAAATACTGAATGTACAGCTCACTCTGGTTCTCAAATGAACAGATTTTGTACTTGCTCCCCATCTGCAGCAGGTTTCCCTGCCTGTGAGATCATAGTAGAGATAAACCTGGAAATGAAATTTCATGCCTAAAGGCCCTGAAACACTGAAAATAAGGGCCTTAAATTTGTCCCCAGCTGATGCAGGTACCACCACACTACATACTTCAGCAGGGTCATTATTCTACTCTATCCTTTTCAGGTGCCTAATAAAATATTTCTAGCATTGTCATCACTTGGCTATGCAATACACACACACAATGATCTCACTGCATCATGCTGAAAAGAGTGTTGTCTGATTTTGTGTCATATTCCTCTGAGTTCCATAGCAAGCAGGAACTGATTTCCATCAAAAGATCTGTCTTCTAAGCTGTGGCCTTTTCCCATAATTTTTTCCCAGGGTCTTTGCATCATACTTATAAGTCCAGAAAGGGCATGAAGAACATACTTGTTCTTGTGGGCTCCACCAATGACATAGTTGTCTCAAATGTCCTGTACTTGGAGGGCAAGTACTTGCTTGTTCTGCTTCTACAAGCAGAACAACCCTCCACTGATTTCTTTGCACCAATGTGAGAGGGGAAGTGATTTTTAAATATAAAGGAAACATTTCAGCAAGCAAGTAGCACAAACTTTTGCTTAGCAAAGACCAAAGCTTTCAGTAATGTCCAAGAAAAAAAAAAACCTTATGGAAATAAGGTGAAAGGAAATAACTGATGTCTTATGCACTGGATGTTAGTGTCTTGTGGTCCTGGAACAATCCAAGACATCTGTTTTTTTCTCTGAATATTGGAGGTAATAAGGCACCTGATGGAGAGCTGGGATTGACTAATAAGGGACTGCCGAGACAAAAAACTTAGGAGACCAAAAGCCACAGCTGTCTATAGTGGCCTGGCAAAGTAACATGAGTATTTGCCTGAAACAGCACAAACTGCACAACAGCAAAACCCGAAAATGCTACAAACTGAGTTAAATGGGTATCTATAGGACACGCTCTTCACTATCTCAAGTTGTCTTACTGATCTCTGCCAAGGTCCATATAAATTTTCCAAGCAATATGTAGCAAATAGTCTGGTTACTACATTCAAGTTGTCCTGCCAAGTGTAGAGTGCTGTCCCTAAACAATCCTTATATCTTTGAAGTGTACTTCTGAGACACTCTCACAGATCAGGCTACTAGTACCTGAAGTGGGGAAGATACCTTGCCTCACTTCTCTATGCAGGCATAATATTTTCAGGCTAGGTAGCTATGAGTAGAAACATGTACAGATGAGATGGAATGGAGAGAAATGGGGGTGAGGAGGAGCTGCATAGCCCATAGAATGGTTTGCAGTCACATTAAGCCCCATGTCTCTATTTGGGTGGGATTTTCCACGTTAGTTGCAGGCAAAATTGTTTTCTTTTCAAAAAAGTTCAGCCAGGCAATTTGAGAAAAGGCAAGCCAGAACAGCTGCAAGGCAGTACGTAGAAGGCAGTATGTAGAAGCTACCAGGAGGGTTGGTCCTCCAACCAACCAGCAGTTGGTCCACTGCTACCAGCAGTGTTGGGTAACCCAGAACATCTTGGCATCAACCTTCTGTACAGGAATAGGGTATATCAGGCAATGAACGACTCAGCAAGGTACTCTTCAGCCTGCTTTCTGACTTAACAAAGTTCAAAGCTGTATCAAAGAGAAACATTGAACAGTGCTTCTGTTGTTTGTATCTCTCCAATCAATGGAAATTCCTTTCAACACTAAGTGAATAATACAGAAAAGGAAACTCCTTTGACTTTGCATTCAGGCTGCACAGGATACCTTCAGGGATCACTATATCCTTTGGAAACTGGGGATACTTATGCATTTAGGAATTGGTTTTCCTGTTCATGCCAATGTCATGTTGGCTATTTTCCAGAAAAGAAAAGAAATGCTTTTTCTTTTTCTTTTTTTTGCAAGCTATCAGCAGCATACGATGACACGGTCACCTTGGATATGGAAAGATTGATTAAAACATTTCGAAGTCAGAGCCATTTCCTTTCAGTATTTCAAAAAGTGGAATAAATCTGTTTCCTGAATGCATGAAAAGTCAGATGAAAGTCAGTTTTCATATTATTTCTATACTTTGAATATGCATTCACAGTAAGCTAACGCAACAAGCACCAGTCTTTAAGGGAGAAAAGGTGTATTTTTATGTTTTGTGAAATTTTTAAACTTGTGCAACACTACAAATATAAGTGTCAGCTCTCATGGTCTCCTGTATTTTTAGACATCAAAACTTCTGAGCTTAGGAATTGGTTTCTTTCAACAGTTAGCCAAGTCATGGCCTCTTCTCTGTAACTCCAAGTATTTAAAACAAATTTTATTCTCTCTCACTTGTTATTTCTGATATTTCTGTTGAAAAGATAAAGTGAAAAGTAATGTAGAGGGGAAGGACCAAAACTGTGCATGTGCACATGAATAAATACAGTCAAATAATCTGCATGCTTGTTTTTCACCAGGGTTTACCTTGATTAGCATTTGTTCCTGAATTTCTGCTACTATTTCTTATTCAAACTATGGCTTTTTGTGACCTGCAATTCCAGCAAAGCTGAAGACCACTTCAAACTGTGAACTACTTTTAGAATTTCAGCAATATGTTAAAATAGCTAGAGAAATGCACTGTCCACAACATATTTGAGAAAGCAACAGAAAAGGAAAAAATCTTAGAAATTTAGAGATTAATAGGTTTTTAATGTTTTGAGTCATTGTTTACGGTAAACTTTTCTCAGATGGTTTGCATTCACTTTAAGAGCTAGTTAAAAGAAGGTTTCCAACTGAGCCTTTACTAAGCATGTTTTTGTTTGTAGTACGCTTTCATCTGATTTACTATTGCAACTGAAATCACTTTACATCCTTCAGTGTCTGTGACTGAATATAATTTTGAAGGCAAGGTTTCATATCTCTATTAAAAGAAAAGAGGAATCACCAGTGATAGTCTGGGGACTAGAGGGTGCAGATGAAAGAAGGAAGAAGGGAGGGACATGAGGGAAGAGGTTTTTTTTTCCAGAATTTATTTTTAATGTCTCCAGCATGGGTAGTTTGATTTTTCCTCTTGTGTTCCAGACCCCAGGTGTTTCCCATTAAGACAAGTGAACTGACTTTAATGGTATCCTGCAGAGCTGTGGGCACAGAAAACCTTCTGTGAACTGCCAATAATTATTTGTCCTGGCTTTGTTTCTGGAGATTCTACTTAAATTGGTTCAAAAGCTGGTAATCTGTTTTATCCCTGAAGATTAACCCCCTTGAAAAAAAAGGAGGAAAAATAAGTTAGTGTGCTTCCACATAATTGAACAGAATAAAAGAGTACTGGTAGTATCTTTGTTAAATGAGGGAATGATTTTTCAAGTGTGATAGAAGGAGACTTTGGAAGAGCACTCAATACGTAGCACCACTGATAATACAGCTCTATCAGTTGTCTCAACAGCCTACCTTGCAGACAATGGGAATGGTGATAAATCTAAGCCCGACAGGAACTAAAGCTTTTATTATTTACCCGTACTTACACTACAAAACATGCTGACTGCAATATCAGCTCCAAGTAGTTACTTCAACTACAATTAACTTTACAAAGCTCAGGCAGCCAGCCATTTCTCAGGCAAGACCACATGGACAATTATCTACTTATTTCATGGTCCTCGGATCATATCTTTTTATGGATCTCAAAAGCCATATATGGGATAAGTTCTTGCCCTGCACTTTTTGTGTCCAGGTTAAATCTTATTTTCACCATCCTCTCATCACGGTCCCAGTCATCTCAAATTTCGTCTGGAAGCTTCAGTTCAGCTAAAGACTTGAATGCTTTGCAATGTTAAAGTCTATGAGAGGTTCTGTTTCACAGGAACATTCTCAGAGCCTTCCAGGATACTTGTCAGAAGACCAAAGAGGACAAAAATCGATTGCCTTTATAAAATGCGTTTTTGTGTCTGTGTAAAGAGCTAAATATTTTAATTTCACTGCATTTGATATTTGTCTATGATGTCTCAAACCACCGTATAGTTGACCTTGGAAGATGAAATCACATTGTGAGCTAGCCATTTAAAAATCCTATTCACAATGTTCTCTTTGTGTTTGGCATGATCTTGCACTGATAATGCATCTAACCAGTACCCAACAATCATTCAGTTTTCTGATATAACATGGGCTACTCTGCATGGACACGCAAATTCCTTTGTCGTCTGTATTATTTGCAATGAATAGGTTAAAGAGGGAAATTCAGCCAAATCCTGATCCCATTGATACTGAATTCAATAGGGAAATAGGCTGGAGAAAAATGCTATTAGATGAGATCCCATTGATATGTAAAAGCTAATTCAGTTCACCTCTGCTTTGATGTTTCTCCTAATAAATTTGAGTGCACTTTCCATAGGCATATAAAACCAGAGTGTATTTTATTTAGAATTAACTATTGTATAGTCACTTAGTTCCTGTCTTACATATTTTTGAGACTCTTAAGAATCTGTGCCATAGCATAACTTCAGAAGAGTATAGCACACCAGAATCCAAGAGTGATATTTCCTTGGTGGTCTCCAGAGAACATTAGACAAGTGGCTGACAAGAACACTGAATTATAAAAATCAATGATGTATTGAAAAATTTAAAATATATAGAAAACGTGTTGATTGCCTCTTTTCCACAAGCAAGGAGACACAGGTTACAGATATGCTGCAGTTTTCAAGAGTAAGATAGCTTCAATCACAGGCTCAGGCATGTTGATAAAAGTCTCAGAAGCCAAGGACAAGCGTGTCTCCATGATGGCAGCAGTGCAAACATGCAGTGAAGATGCTGAGGAAAGACTAGGACAGAATAAACTGCATCACATCGTGGCCACTCCAAACCATAGGCACACCAGCCAGGCAGGGCAGGGCATCTTGGAAAGCTTGAGCTATCTGTCTCTCACACTAATTAAGATACTGCAAATAATGTTGCTGCTAGCAGTGCTAGTACTATTGGCCACACTAGTGTCACGCCTGTTATGAGTGCTCAGATCCACTGAAGCAGCTGGGTAAATGCCCACTTGGTTCACCCAGAACACGTCTTTCAAGGTACTTCAATACACATACACAGTCCCCAGCCATCACAGTATGGTTTAATCATACTAACATATTCCACAGCTAAGATCCTCTTCTAAGAGGTGGTAGTAGTTCCTGAAGGGCATACTGTGTGAATTACCTATTTTGCAAAAAAATAAAGCTTTTTCAACTAAGCATAAACATTTTTCCCAAGGGTCTGAAACAGAAATTAGAGAGTCCTGTAAGGACATTACTATCTATTATGTACAATTATTAACTTTTTTCTGACAGGTTGAGTGTACTTTCATGGAATGACTTCATACATTCCAGTCCATGCACCCATAAATTCATCATATGTGAGGTAGATCACAGTTAACACACTTTTAAATGGTACAGCAAAGACAGCTAGTATCTCTACAAGATAAAAAGAACAGATTCTGTCAGGCCATAAACGTATTAATAGGAGCTCCTGCAGCAAATAGTCCCTCAGTGTAACACCATGGTCCTTTCAAAGTCACATTAGCTTCCACTTATTTCATGATGAATATTGCAATTCTAAAAGGAAAGGGTCAAGTCCCTGATCTAGTCAACTGTCTTTCTGAGTAAATGTACCATTGTGTTTTATTAAATCATGGCAATAAAACAAAAGAGAGGGGTAATAAAGGAAATTGAACAAAGCAATGATTGGGGTTTTAGAACAAGTCTATGCTGCTGTTTTAGTTTGACTCATGAGGGAGCTCAGGAGGCACACATCTCAGTCAGCCCCAGCCACCATGCTCTGGGTCACTTGGCAGAGTGTTCTCATGATGTGCAGTTTGCACATCCAGTTTGGATCTCTTTCAGGAGAAATTCAACTGGAAGAGAAAATCCAAGACTGCAGTGAATGTGATCCATGTGCTCATTCAGTTCACAGGATCAGACTAAATCCAATCCAAAATAGTTTCCCAAAATACTCTTGCTGAGCTGCACTACCTGCTACAATGCCTTACTAACTTCTCCAAGTTGTACTGTGGCAGAGGAGTCAGTAAATTGCTCACTAAATTTTCTGATTTTCCTTTTCATGGGTACAAGTCCATTCAGCCCATAGAAAAACACTTTTTGAGCTAAGGAGGGAAAAATATGACACATCTGTGGCTTAATAAGCAGAAAGCAACAGGAAGATAACTGCAGTGAGCTGGGTCTTCTGCTGCTGTAAATCAGCTTCCCTAGGTTGACTTTGGTTGGAGTTACACTGATTTACATTATCTGAGGATATAAAGCTGCATATTCCAGTAATTCAGATGCTAGAAACATGCATATTATAAACACATGTTGGGACCCTGAGGGTACTTCTGGTAACATTATTGATTCTTCGAGTAAAGAGTGCTGAGGTCACTATAGTTTGCACATACATTTATATTATTAGAATTCAAGATGGCTCATCTGAAGCTGAATGCCTTTTCACATCTTGACAAGTGTCAATCACAAGTAAGAAACTTCCAAGTACTGTTTATCAGCTTATAACAACTGATAAAACCCAAAAGCAATAAAGAATGAAACACAAGGAAATTAAATTCAAATAGTTTTATTACCATGCATGTTATTTTTATTGCAACATCAATATCCCAGCCACTTGCCATCATCTTTTGCTTCTGCTTTTCTATTTACCTACAACCAATTTAACACATTTTTAAACAATATATCTGCAGAAGATTTATATAGGGACTAAAGTTCTAGAGCTTTAACTCCTCAATCAAAATCCACTGAACTCATAGAAATGTCTTTTAACTTCTCTGGATTTTGAATGACTTAAAATATTTTATTAAATTTAAATCACAGCTGAAGAGATTTAAAGCTGATGAGGAGACCTAATCTTGCTATTGTAAATATGCTGATATAACATATTTGAGAGGGTAGACATATACCAATAAAAAACAGGATGTGAATTCAATTGTACTGTGCAAAGGACCACACCAATATAGTTATTTCTCTCCTCATGTAAGTCAGATTGATATTAAATACCTTTCTGCTGGCACAGATAGTGCTTGCAATGGTGGTGGACCATGGACCATGTTGTCTGTTATGTCCTTCTTCTTCCTGTCATCCAGGCTGGGGATTCAGCTATGGCAGAGTCCCTGCCTCTGCTTCCTGGGTACCACCACACTGCACCACAGAGATGTCTGAAAATGCAGAAAGCATGCTTTAGGGATTTTTTGTCATAAGATGAAGGTTTAATGATGTTAAAAGACAGCAAATACCTCTCTTGAGCCCACAGGTTAAGGAGTGTATTAGACGAATTACTTGCTGTGGTGAAAGTGCTATTTAACATAACTTTATCATTATTACATTATCAAAAGACCAAGATTGTGATGAAATAATTCACAGTATGATTTAAACCCTGATTAAGAAATCTGATATAAAATGAACAGGAGAACTATTACAGCTTTGCTAGCATGCAAAGTTTCTGTCCCTGATTTCCCAGTGACTGGTTTCTCAGGGCTTTCTGCTCTTAAAAGTTGGTAGAGACATCATAGTTTTATTCATTTAACTACCCATCAGCAGTTGGCAAATTTCAAAGTGACACTTATTTTGGCTCCTATTGATCACATTCTTTTCACAGCTGTTACTTGAATTTCCTTTACAGAATTTATTAAATTTATATGAACATTGAATCTGTGTCAAATGTGACCTGGGAATGACCCTAAATATAATGAAAATCAAAACCATTTCCCTGTTTTCATTACTAGACTTTAACCAATTACTTCAAAATGAGCTCCCTTCCAATGTTGTTGGGTTTTTTTTCACAGTCAAAAAAAAATCACTTTGTGTCATAAATGATGAAATGGTCATACAGTGAAAATGAAAAGGGCACAAAGTGTCAAGAGTAAACAGAAAGCAGACAGCATATTAATATTCTCCCCAATAATATTATTCAAGTATTTTTAATCAATTTTGTATCTTAAAGGGACAATGCTTCCTTGTTGCATATAAATCTCTTTACATAAACTGGGTATCTGGCTTGTAGATTTTAAATAAGGTGACAGAGAGCAGGGGGGAAAGAAAGAACAAGGTAGAAGGAAAGGGAAATTTGCAGAAACATGCATATTTCCAGAGTCAAACATTTGAAGGAGTGTTTTTTATAGTTCATTTGGGACAATACTGGTCTGTACATTTCCTCTGGTGTTTGGGGTTTTTTTTTTATCTTCAAGATTTACATTCTTAAAAAAATATATCTATACTTGTAGTCCCACTTGTCTGGTTTGAAAAAGAATTGTGCTAAGAGCTCAGTTACCAGAGAGCAGTGTAATGAGTTCAGAAAACATATGCTTGAAATTTACTTTAAGTTTGAGAATTTTAGAGATTTGTACCCTCTGGGAGTAATGCAAGTACTTTACTCTTTGCATTAAAAGGAGAAAAAAGTTGCAAATTTAAACTATACAAGCTGGTAAAATACTGTGTTCTAAGGGGAAGCCTGACAGATGATGTCTTGGATCCACAGATGCAGTCATAGATATCCAAACAACACATCAGTGTTTAAAGTTTTTTCTCTGTACACAAAATATGTTTTTTGAAATCATCCTCCAGTCCAGTTTTCTATTTGGATCATGTTCTCAGTAACACTGCCATATGATTAAGCAAGCAAACACATTTATTTTCTGAGTTAGTACAGCACCTCAAACTCAAGCTGGCTGGTACTAAAGGGAGGTCAGGTCTCCACTGCCATATTTTCTCCAGCAGACATGCCAGAGATGGTTTTAAACCAGCTGGGTACCCTGTGGTCAGGTACCATCAGTCCCAAATTCAGACTATGCCACAGCCTCTCTCCCCAGCGAACACCCTCACATCATTAGCACGTAATAAGCTCAGCTGCAGTTCTCTGCTGGCAGTTCCCAAGACAACTGATTTAAAACTTCTTCAGATATAACACATAACCAGCTGCCACTGGCATGATGCAAATATTCAATAATAATTAATCTGTCCTAAGCAAGTGCATATAATATTTGCAATAATTAAGCTGTAAAGATCTTATTTCATATTCCTAGCTCTATAAAAACCAATTCTATGCTATGTGTTGCCTTCTTTACAGTAAGAGGAAGCTCCTGGAAGGAGAGTAATTAGGAACAATTGAAAGGTGTCCCTGACTGTAGTTACAATGACTGTCCAATCTATTGTTGCATGTTCCTAAGACTGGAGAACAAATTTCACACCCAAAGTTTTGGCATTATCTTCTAATGGTTTTCAATCAAAGGTTTTTTTAACCTTTCATCAATTGAAAAGAGAAAACCTGGAGGAGTCAAGTGGGAGAAGAAAATGACTGTGAAAAAAACTAATCTGAGGATAAAATGGAGTATTCACAACGCAAGGTTAGCTGTCTATTTCTGGAAACAGACCTCAGGCATATGCTAGTAAAAATTTGTTTGCAAATTATGAGCTTCAAATAAACCAGAGCAGATTAAATGTACAAGTGATAATTTCTAGAGTGACTCTCTGTGAGAAAAAAAAAAAAAAGGCAGAATTTTGCACAAGTAGTAGGTGTTGTATTTGCCTGTGGGGAGACCAGAAGTTGAGAGAGAATTACAGTAGTCTAGTTTGGAAAAAAAAAAAAATCCAACAGAGCTGTTTGTTGCTCTTGGCATTTTAGGTTCATTGGAAATGTTTCATACCTCATCACCAACGACAGCAACAGAAAACAAATTCATATTGTAAGCCCTGCTAATGACTTTGTTGTTGCTGAAAAATAAGGAAAAAGTGATTTTTATAAAGTGGCACAGGCAAAGCTGGACATAGCAAAAAGAAAAATAAAACTCAACAAAGGGATAAATTAATTTTTCAAATGTTAAGGGGTCACAGATATGCATCTATACTATGCTCATTTATAGTAAGGAAATTAGCTATTCAGAAAATATCTGAATAGTCATAGAAAGAGATCCCATGGTCAAATGCCCACCAACGTTCCTCAGCCATCCTTGTTAGGATATCTGTCTCTTTAAGGCTTTGGCTGAAATTAAATACCCCTAAAAACTTTTGGAAAATATTTTGCCAATCAGCTGGGTATGTGTTGATCAGCATTAGTGTAAGCATGGCATCATTTTCTCACATAGCCTTTTTCCTCTAATGTTTTGTTAGGTAACCTGTTGTTTCATTAAGGACTTGTCTTAGTTATAAGCTCAGGCACTGACTTCTCATTAATCACTAGCTAATGTAATACAAATCTCTAATCATTCAGTCTTGATTCTTTGTCATTAAAAGACCTCACTCTGTTATGATAATGAGTTTTTAAATAACTTGGATCTATAACACCAAGGATAAGCTAAAGACCACCCAAGTGGTACCAGAACTGTCAGACCATGGAAGTATTCTGTCTCAGTACTAATCAAGTTACCATTAACATTTATTCATATTTTGTGTTTTCATCCATTTAGAATAGTGCAATTACCCCAGTGGGCAGCAAACATTTTAAGACTGTTACACATTTCCCATTTTGTGTTGATCAGTTACATCCTGTATCCTCTATCCAGGACTTCAGCTCAGTTGTTTTGATTTTGTTTCTCCTGAAGTTCTTGCATGTTCCAAAAAAAATCAACCTCTTCATAAGTGGTTAGTAGAATTAGTCCTTCGAAGGGTAATCCCATCCTTTTGACATAGCACAAAAATGCCCTATAGAATTTTATATGTAGCCTTGTAAATCACAGAGGGTTTTAGTATTCCTTCATAATATTTTTGATAATTTAATTTCAGTAACTTACTTATTTAAAACCTTAAAGATAATTCAGACTGCAAGGCATCCATTGATGCTAGTGTAAAAATAAACTATAATCAGAGAGATAGAAGCAAGACATAAAGTTGTTTCACAGAGCAAAAGTCCAGTATGTAGATTAAACACTGGTGCTATCCTAGGCTATCAAACATAGTTCCAAGACAAGTATTAATACCACAGGATCTGTTGCAGAATATCTACCAAGAAGAGAATGCATTAGAAGATAATGCAACAAATCTATCATTTGGATGAGATACTATTACTTTTATGACCTGTAACTGCTACTGTTCTGCAACTCTGGCAGATCACTGAGAAGTCTTTTCTAATGCTAGGTTGCAATCCATCTGAACAAAACTAAACTAAATTTTATGCTACTTTATGCCTCAGTAGAACAGGTCTTAGGGTTTGAAGATCACAGCTATTCTTCTGCCTGGTTGCAGAATTTGACCATTCACTATTGAAATGAAGGTAAGGTGGTACACAGCCTAACAGCCAACTCACACTCAAAGTGAAGGTAAAGAACATGCATATGTAGTGCTTACATGACAGGAAAAGCTTCTGTCATCTTTAAAAAGCCAGAGATAAAATATAATTTTTTAAGCCTTCAGACAGTTCAGTAGACTGAGGGACAGTAACTGGTTTTATAATAAATTCATAGCTGTGTTTGATTTCCTTTACTGGACAAGACAACCCATTCCCATGTGAACAGAAGAGCTGCAAGTACATTTAATGAATGACTTTGTTCACTCCTATAGCTATTAACATCTACTCTTCCCGTTGTAAAAACAGAACAGAAATGGGAAAAGGGGCTTAAATCGAAATATTAAATGCACTTTTTCATGGGATGTTTTGTTGGCTTCAGTTGTAGCCTGATGTTTGGGAAACTTGGTTCATATTATTGCGAAGAGTATTTGTTCTCTTTCAATGGGGTTCAGACAGAGGTTGTGTATTCTCTTAAGTACAATAAATGTCATGATGCTCTTGGGTGGTTTTCCATTGTATGTGGTCGTGTACACCTCTTGCCAAGTTTTGACTGTGCAGTCAAGATTTTTGGACAGGGTTACTGGGAGGAGACTGACTGGATCACTCTCCTCTGCTGTGTGTTTTAGGAAATCAATTCTAACTTGTTCTGTTCAGTCAGCAGAAGGGTAATCTCTCCACTATATTTGTACCAAGAAAACATAGTCTCAGATTACTGAGCATGACAGATTTTCCACTGCGCTGCTATAATTCTTTTACCCACCTCAAACACTTCTGATGAAAGACCACATGTCATGTTCTAAGACTTATTCCATTATTAGCAAGAAGACTGCCTTTAAAATGTAAAATGTGTGTACTATATGTCACTTCTAACAAGGGCAGAAGATTAATACAGTTGTCTGTCTATATCCCGTAATTACAGAAATATGTAGTATTTTAAAAAAGATAATAATCTTGGTAAACTGATTTATGTTGTAGTATTTTCCTCTCTTTACTCACGTATGAAAAGTAGCTGTTATATATAACATCTGTACCTGTATGGACCTGATGACTTCATATTCCCTTCATGAATTATGATGGTTCTGATTTGTCTACACTTCAAAATTCAGTTTGTATTAAAATGATATGGTTATGTGCTACTGATCATACATAACACAATTATGTCTAAATTCCCACTCTTGAGATCTTAATGAAAAGGTGTTCTTAATCTGTTCCATTTTGTGCTAAAATGTTTTCCTAATGATTGCAGGATAGGCAGAATGTAGTGTACATACACATGTATCCAATTGCTTAACCATGAATGATGTAAATAGATTGATAGTATTTACAAAACGTGATGCAGGAAATCTGTTTACTCTAGACTAAACAGAAACAAGGAGTCCCAATTTACTCCCATATACATACAAAACATGCACAGATGTAGAATAACTTGAGAGTGCACATCAAAAAAAAGGGCTTTTTTCCTGATAAATTTTATGTGCTATTAGGACTGAGGTATAAAACTAAGGGTCCCTGCTTAAGGAAAGCATATAAAAGAAGTTCAGTACCTTATATTTACACACAACATAGAAACATACATTCAAAATATGAAAAGACAATGGGAACATAACATAATAATGTGAAAATATCTGAAAATAATTATCACACAAGCAGGGAAATGTGTCATCCCTTCTTTAGCATGTCTAGTGTGAACTTTTTGCTAAGTATTTGAAGACCCACAGACACAGCTGTGTACAACATTCTATGCAGAATCTACAGCTGAAATGTTTAGGAGAAGGGATATGTTTATATCTGTCTCACAAATATCTGTGCTTCATCCCAGTATGCTCACCTTAAACTATGGTTAAACATCTCATTAGATTTTTAGTAGTGTATACATCTCTAAAATGCTGATTACATGTCTTTTGAAGAAACCCTCCATTCAGACACGTCAAATAATAGGAAATGTCACATATAGGATATTTTTATTTATTTAAGTGCTTATGGTCCATTCTATCATGATGTCCTCTGCTTTCTATACATTCATTTGCCCTTCAGCCTCCAACCCCCCCAGCTCTGCTTCACACCATGGTTTTCATTCCTGTTGCTTCCTGCATGCACCCTCCCTGTTCTGGGTGTGCTCTTCAAGAACAGGAAAGCCAAAGAGCTCACAAACTCAGCAGAGAGTAGCCAAAGGCCTTCCTTGTAGTGAACCTTTCTGACAAGACCTGTTCTTTTTCACCCTTTATATATTTTGACTAAGATATTCTAAGCCACCATGTGGCCACACAATATTAGCAATGAGAGGGAGGATTTATTAGGTCCTAGACATGATCTCAGTTTCAGTAATCAGAAAACCGTGCAGCAATCGTTCTTTTGCTATTAAAATCAGGTCATAGCATGTAACTGGTGGAAGAAAGGGTAGCAATTTAGGTGAGAGGGACTGAAAGAAAAAGGCATAAAAAAGAAATAACCTCGACTGCAGATTCCAGAAGGAAATTTCAGAAATCCTTCTATACAAATACTGATGCTTTCTGACACTTGTTAGTCACAGAGCAGTCTAAAAGAAAGAGGTTTTTTCCCTCTCTTTTTCTGAAGAAATATTAGCTTTAATTATTATAATACCAGTGGTGAATTACTTGCATTTTGGAGTCATAATTTTAAAGAATATTATATAACATCTACATATCTATATTTTTGAACCATACATTAAAATATTTCTAATTGAAATTCATCATCCCAAATCACAGTTTCACAGCTATCTATAAAGAGAGAGAGACCCATGCTACCACAATCACATTCTCATCCAGGGCTTGCATACATGAGGAGATTAGCGAAATTTATATGAAATTACCACGGTGTAATTACCACCCTGATTAGGGTTATCCACTTCTAAAGAACAACCTTTGCTGAATAGTTATTCCACACCGGCCACACTGTACTGCCATTTGTAATCCCTCAGAAGTCTGATCCATGCTTTCCTACTAAGGGATATAAGCAAAAGTGGTATTCACCAGCAAGGCAGCCTTAACACAACATCATATTGCACTAAATTAATTCAGAAATTAATTAGGAAAAAAAATAATAATTTCACAATGTTTTTTAGTTACATTTATAGCCACATAGGTGTATAACTGCTTTTAAAATCACTGTGTTAAAAACATCTACTGCCAGTTCCTCTGAAGTAGTCATGATGCTGTAAAAGTTTGCTACTTAATTAGCTTTCAGAGCTAATAAAGATGAATATAGCCCTGGTGGAACACCATTACATGAAACAGGGACTACCTCTCATAAATATATACATATTTTTCACCCTCCATGCAATAGCTTCCTTGAGAGTGATACTATTGCTGTGTTATTAGCAGATGTTTTGCATGAAAAGTGAGCATTACAGGCATTGAAGTAGTTGGATCCCAAGCAATCTCTATCACAAAGAATATTCTCCCAGAGAAACTTGCATGCACACCCATACTTAATGATGAGCTCTTTTTCAAGTCCTGTTGCATTCAAAGCATTAAAGTCAAATACAGTGCAATGGTTCTAAGTGATGAACATCTTCATGACTTCCATGCTTCAACTTCTGTATCATCTGGAGCTGGAAACTTTAAGCCTCCAATCAATGTGTCTGTCCCTCTACATTGTCCACTCCAGTTGAACCCAGTATATAATTCCAGGCATTGCAAAACATGCAGGAAGGCAATGTCCTTATCTTGAAACGTTTCAAATAGATTTGACAAAATCCAGAAAGATCTGCGGGTATGGGAATCAATGTTTATTAGTATTTGAATCTTCTTAAGGTTGATTGATAATGTCAAAGAAAGTGCTCATTTGCAATCTTTTGCTCCAATGTAGATTTTCTAGGAGATTTCTTTCTGCATGTATCTTCCACTGTGGGATCATACTACAACCTCCCACTCAGTCAAAACACTACAGAGCCTTTATCCCATCTTTATTTATTTGCCTTCAGAGAAGCTGTAAGAATTTAAATTTTTATTCTCATTTCTCATGTGCTTGAAAATGGCTGTTGATTGAAAAATTAATAAGGAACCATATGCATCAAGTGCTTGTGGATAACGAGGAAAAGAGAATAAAAGCAATGCAAAGGTAAAGGTAAAGGAGGCATACAATGTACAGATGTACTCAATGGACAAACACAAAATACTTTTCTACCTACATATTTTAACTTTCCCTTTTGGAGCAAAGGGCAAGTAGTTATTAAGAGGGTAATGATAGAGCTCTAGAAAAGAAATGGATCTTGAATGAGAGGAAGATAACGGTGGCAGAAGAATACATGTGTTTCTACTGGTCACATTCATATTAAACTGAAGATATTTTTAGGGATCACAAAAATTAGGTAACAGTCTGCTAGTAGCAGCAGAGAGATTAAACTGGAAGAACTGCAAGAAAAAGAAACAGCATCAATAAAAATGCTATTAGAAAAACAAGTTCAGAAAGGAAGAGAAAAATAAAATGAGGATGGAGAAGGGAAGTCGCTTGAAAAGTCCAGTGTTTGATTTCATGGAACCCAGTAATGACAGAGAAGAAAAAGTTGAGAATGATGTCAAAGTCATAGTGATGGAGATTGGAGAAGTGAGAAATCTTAAGTGCTTTAGAAGGATAAACTTAGGAGCATGAGGACTTGGACTACAAAAACTGATCCAGTACTGGATGGAAATTAGTGGAAGGGAATGTAAGAGTTCTGTGAGTATTGATAGATATGCACAAGACAAGATTTTCAGCTGCTATATATCCATGAAAGTTCACACACATACTGTAGAGCAGCTTAGAGCTGAAGCTCCAACAGAACTGCTCACAAAGAGATTCAGTCACACTGTGAATCCAGTTAACACCTGGAATGGCAGGTAGCTGAATGCATGAGAACAGCCTTAACCCAGGGACAATAAATTTAATAATTTATTATTAACTCTTCTTCCACACTGAGTTTCATGAAACACTTTTCAGCTAAAAATTTGGGTCATTATTCTTAATTGCATATAATACAGAGTTTTAAAAATAAACTAACACATTTTAAAATACCCTGAAGTTTAAAACAGAAATATACTTGACTTACTTAATCATTAGAGAAAGACTGTGAACAATTAAGCTAGCTTTTATTTATATAGCATCATAACTACAATCTAGATTTTATTGCAATAAAATATATTAAACATGAAACCAAATCCCTTTCCAGAAGGACTTAAGATATAAATAACAAATGCAATAACTGGTGAAATATTCCAATTTTTTCATGCTTAGATATTTCAGAAAAACAGCCAAAAGTAATTTTGTAAACTTTACAAAACTATCCACCTCTGGGATTAAGAACAAGGATGAGAAATTTCAGCTCAAGGATGATTGTTTCAGAAAGTTAGTGGCAGCTGAGAATAGAAACTAATACTGGAAGTGTCTGTTGACCGTAACTATTATAATGCCAGCACAATGCTATAAGGAAAAAACAATTAATTTTTTTTGTTTGTTTGTTTCTTAGGACATTTCTAGAAAGATGGGTGAAAGACAGAAATCCAGCAACTTGCCTGGCGTAAACCAGCGTAGTTTGAATACTGTTTTGAATGAGATAGCTTGAAAATCATATTGCAAAATATACCTAGAATTTGTTTCAAGCACTCAGCTTTAGTAAATAAATATTTCCTGTCCCATTTTAGCTACGTAAAGCTCTCAAATCAACATGCTGGAATAATTCAATTTTTAGCTTGCTTTATATGATTTAGTAACTTAATCAGATAAACACTTGCTAATGAGGAAAGCCAAAGTGATGATATCAAATCACCCAGAATCCCAGCAGACAAGCTTCTCAAATGCTTCCCAGATCAGCTCACTGTATCCTTAAACTCCCTCTAAGATTACTATGTACCTCTACATTTTAAACAGTTCTAAGAATCTGCATACAAAAGGTGATTAGTTAGTGAGTTAGCAGAATGACACGGTGGCATATTTTCCCTAAGTTTGCCAAGGTTTATTCTTCAGTTTTCATGTTACCTTAACTGCTTTGCTTTTGCAAAGTGTATGCTCACTGTTTTTTAATAATTTGTGTACATATCTCTTTGTAAAGGCTAAAACCAACCTCTTTCTGCCCTGTTAACTTTCTTCCTTCACCTTTGCAATCAGCTTATACTAAGATGCACAGCTATGCAATTTCCATACTAGACAGGATTTAAATCTCTCCCTTTTTTTTTTTTTTTCCTTCCTTTGTGGTTGAAATAAGGTTGTATTGTACATCTTGAAGATTTTGAGGGAATACGCACTATATTGGTATTGCCCCAGCCAAGAGTCTGCCACATGCTGGAAATGGGTTGCAGAGGTGTGGTGTGAAGATGTGCTGCAGCTGAGGGATGGGTTGCCTCTGAGCACCATATCCACAGATCTGCCTGGGCATCACCTGGCACCTCCATTCTCAGGAGTGGTTCAGAAGGTGATGGACCTTCATGGACAGCCTCACTCTGCAATAATATAAATGTTGAAAATTGCAAAACAAATGGAAATAAAGGAAAAAATCTTGAGCAGGGACATATTTCCAGATACAGACAAAGGTATACACTGCTTTTATAAAAATATCTTAAATATCTTAATCAGGGTGAAAGGCCCTTTGAAAATACCTGTTTTGTGTATTGTAACTGTGTTTAAAGTAGTTGCTCTATAGTTAAAAAAAATATCTATGGAAAATATAAAGTACCTCATTCTAAAGATGCTGAGAACCTATAATATTCACAAATTTTCACAGAAGTTGCAAAAATTAAAGACTTTCAAGTCTGAACTGTGACCAGCTGCAATAAGTGTGCAAAAGGTTTTTAAAAAGAACAGAAATTTCCAAAAGCATAACTATGTTAAAATGTAGATTA
The DNA here is from genome assembly GCF_003957555.1 of Calypte anna. Lineage (NCBI taxonomy): Eukaryota > Metazoa > Chordata > Aves > Apodiformes > Trochilidae > Calypte > Calypte anna. The sequence goes on along the minus strand of NC_044254.1, from coordinate 17,958,618 downwards.
GATTTCACTTTTGGCTTTAAATAATGTTCCTGAATTGAAGTCCTGACACATTTTATTAAGACTCATTATCTTGGTAAAAGGACTCAAAGTTATGCAAGAACTTAACATTTTCTTTAAGTCAATGAGATTGTAGTGGATATATTTACTGTTCCTATAATTCAGGAAGAAAAATTTTAGCCAAAACTAATTGTGAATTCTTTACCAAAGAAACATATTACATACCCCTTACATATTCCATACCCCTTTGAAAAAACTATGCACCTGCTGTGCATTTTTTAACTCTGTATGCAATTTAGTTTTTTAAACCTTATACTATTTTAAATATTTCTTCTTTTCTTCAGACTGTGATCTATTGATAAAGAGACTTCAGTTTGTAAAGAATCTAACTCAAAATTATTATCTGGCCTTTCAGGCCTCATCTAATAATAACAAGGATAAAATAATACAGACTTTGACAATCAATCTGAAATTCAAGGTAGGTTATATAAAATTAATATAAAATTATTTTCACACGTGGCTTCAAGTAGCATTGTTTATAAGAGTACTACTGTACATTAGCTAATGCATGTATTTTTATGTCTATATCCTAAATGTCTACTGTAGTCAGCAGTCACAACCATTTGATCTCATGCTCTCCACAGCAGAAACAAAATTTGATAGAAAACATTTCTGTGGGGAAATAATAGATACAAAATCATACATAGAATGCAGAAAGTTCATAGGGAATTTGTTCTGCTAAGAGTTGCTTAAAGAATGGATGGTCATTTTATGTAAATCTAACCTTTTGCTGAGTTTAACCAGTAAATTTCATAATGAAAGATGTGCTCCTACAGGTGTGAATAACTGACTAATCTTGTAGAAGGTCAAAGAGAGGACAGGTTCTTAATACTACATTAGTAAATAGCTGCTTCATACTGGTAAATTACAACTGCCTAGCAACAACAATGAATTGTACAAGCAAGATACAGCACATTAACGTGATGAAGTTTATGTTTCCACCATATCAAACATCTTCATTAACACTCTTTTTCACTCTGTGGATCTGGAGGAAGAAAGCAATTAGAAAGCTTCAGATTTTATGTCAGAGTAGGGAGTATTTGATCAATGTTTTACTTGTTGAATAATGCAGTTTTAACCTAGCCCAAACTATTTAAGAAATTTATGTTAAATTCAGTTAATACTTTTAAATAAAAAATAGTAATTATTGAAAAAGTTATATTTTGTCTCAAAACCCGCATTTTATGAAAAAGAATGGTTTTATTAAAAAATGCAAATTAAACAAAATATTATGCCCCAGCTATTTTCTCTGCTTTTCATTTCAAAAAGAAATCTGAAAAATGTCTTGTTTTAAATGTTCAATTCAGCCAGCAAAGTGAAAAAAATCAATTATAACTGTGTTTACTAATATCCTATGTAGAGGAGTAGGCTGGATGACTAATTTTGCTTGTTCCTACATGCTGCCTCCACTTGCTTATATATCTTCTGAGAAATAGCAACTTCGAGCTTTTGAAGCCTCCCAGGATTTTACCTGAAAGTCTTACAGTAGCAATATGAACTTTGTAGAGAATGTGGCTGTGCCAAAATGAGTCTGTACTCTTCTCACATGCTGTAAATACTATTAGGTTTCCATAGTAAGGAAGATCAGCATTTAGACAGACACAGCACCAAGGCTGAGGGAGATCATTGAGTTTGACTTGTATGTCTTTTAAAGTTATGTTGAAAGCCCGTTTTCTCCTCAAATATTTCTCATAACAAAATACTATGAAGGCATATGAAAATTTATGATTTTTGAGGGGATGAAGATTCCTGCTTGGGCAGTATCTTCATGACTTCACACAGACTTAGGCATTGTATGGCAAGGAAAAAAAAGAAAAATCAGAGAAATCCATCTGGAGCCCAAGATGAGGGACATAGATTGGAGGTAAAAATCTGGGATGCAATATAGTGCATCTGCATTGTGAAACATGAAACAGAGTAACTAGGTAGTAACACAGATGTAAAGACTATACAGAATTGTCAGAATTAATTTAGTGAAATGTAAAATAATTAGAAACCCAGGGATCTGTAGGGAACCAATTTAGTCTATGACAGATTTTCTAACCCTGACATTACTCTGCTTCTGCTGTTCGCCACTGCTGCAGTTTGGATGAGAGTCCTGGGATCAAATCCTATATTCCTGTTTCACTCGCATCATACAAACATCAAACCATGTTTCATAAAGTTAAACAATAAAGTACAATTGACTGTCCAGTATGGTATCATAAAGCCTATATATCTGTAAGACCTGACAAAAATCTCAATATGTCATATCTAGCTGTTTACCCAAACATGGGTTTACCCTTTATTTACATATAAAGTCCCTATATTTTTCTTATTTTTCCTCTGTTATCAAAAGAGTTTAAAATTATCTAAATCTAGGGAGATAAAATGAGCATAAACACACATTCCAGTCAAAATATACCATAGAGAGGACTTGTTGAAGTACTTTCTAGGAGCTCAGGGCAGCAGGACATTTCTTACTCATTTTTTTAATGTGTCTGTGTAGTTCCTTGTTATCCGCTGACATAATATGAGCACCTGAGAGCGTCCAAGAGGAATCACTGTTTATTTAAGGTATGTACCCCCACATAAGGAAGATACTGAAAGGCCAAACTACTGACAGCTAACTAATGTGCAGTTAACTTGTGAACCTAAATAAATCCATTATACTTCTTAACACCGATTATACTCAGTACAAGTAATCACACGAATGTTTGTAGGCTTAGTAATCCTGATCACTAAAGACTGCCTGTCTATATTATCATCTTTTGAGCTGTGGCAAAGTGCTTTCAGTCCTGATAAGTGACTGTAACTCAACACACAGAACAGAAAAGCATATTTTCTTTTTTATTCCTTAGAATATCTGTTATGTTAAACACTGCTTTTGCACTAGGTTTTCAACTGAATAAATGAGTATATCTAATTGGCCTAAAGACTTAGTAAAAAGCCCTAAGGTAGTACAAGTGAGATTTTACAAATTTAGGTCCTTGCACCCTTTCTGTGGCACTATACTTTTAGATATGAATAAAACTGTGTTTAAAAATATAACGTGAAGAAACAATATACTCTCTGGAAAATTATATCAACAGTGAAGATATAAGGAAGGAAGACTGAGACAAACAAAAAAATTGAAGTGATTTTTCCTAAATGACATAGCAGATCTTTGTCCAAGGCAGGATTGATGAGTTCTAACTACTGAATGAGCTCTCACTCCTTCTTTTCCATTTTAAAGCCATTAGTATTAAGAACATCTTCCAGATGTCCCAGTTATCAGAGTCTCTGCTCATCTTCATGAGACCTGTTCTAATTTTCCAGTCTCAAGAATACTTTTGAACAGCTGCTACTTTTCTAAGAATCACCCTTTTAGGAAACCATATCTTTCTTTGCTACCCAAGAAAAATATTAATGTTTTCTTCTTCACCCTGAATGTACCTGTGGGTTTTAACCATGAGTATCCTAGTCAGACAGAGGTTTTTCTATATGACCTCAAAGCCCATAATTTCATGAGCCATGTTTTCAAATTACACTTTATACTGTTGAAAAAAAAAAAAAAAAAAGCTCATTTCCAACACTCACTCTGGAATGTCCCAAAATAACATGCATAAAAACTGTGACAAGTTTATGCCCAAAGAAGTATGGATTAGCGTGTCATTTTTTACAGCTCCCTCTGAGCCCTGCCCTGGTGGGCTCATTGTTATTAAAGCCCCTGGCCTCCCAAGCAAGAGGAAATGAAAAATAAGTCTCTGGAAAAAAAGAAATAAAAATCTACATAATTCCTTTAAAAGTATTTTTTTATTCTGGATTGGAAGTGTTGTATCTGGGATATACAATGGCATGTTGCTATAAAAGGCTTTTAAAAAACATTTTGAGACAAACTACACATATGTGCATGCCTTCACCACAGAAAGAAAGCTCCAGAGATTTTTTCTTATTCCTCATTTGCAGTACTCAGCTAATATTTACTTAAAACTTTTCATTTTTAGATATTTTTTTTATATTCTGCATTGGAACTGTAATTCCCACTGAAATCACTTCAGGTACATTGTCCCTATTTTGCAGAAGAGACAGGGGAAGTATTTGACAGTGACCCATGCAGATTTGACTGTTGACATGGAAGACTGACTTTCAGGGATTGCGTGCAGCACTGGTATAGAAGGAAGATGGGCACAGAAGAGAAGAGACCATGAAAAGAGGAAAACTCAAAGAGAACTAGAAGAGAATGTATAGAAGAGCAGAACCTAGAATATTAAGGCTAAGTGGAAGGGATGTGTATAAAGGAAGGATAGCAATAGTGCTCCTGGCAGAGAAAATATCTTTGCCTCCAGAGTTTTAAAGATGAAGAACAAATTCATTTCCCAGTAGCCTTCAGAGTCTTCTGCAATAACACAACATTTTCACAACAATACATTTCAGGATGCAGTAAGAATCAACATTCAGCTCTGCTTAAACATGAAATTGAGGGCTGGGAGCATGGGGAGAATTGTATGCCACTGGACCCAACCAGATATCCCTTTATTGCCTTTGGTATTCAGATGACATTTACTCTTACCCTTTTTTAAAATCCTCAGGGAATCACTGAATTATATATGCACATATATATCTAGTACAGAGAGCTGAAAAGCACAGTTTGCCTTCAGGGCCTGCAATTAGGGATTTGCTAACTCAGCTATATGCGGCCAGGGAATCAAGGGAATCTCCATTAGAATGCCATTAGGACCTGCAGAAAAGCTCTGCATTTCTTAGCCTCCTTGCTCTACATATACTCAATCATACTCCAGAAAATTTCCATATTTTTTGCAGAGACATTCCTTCTAAATGAATATTATTGCAAACTCTAATAGACTTGTTTGCATCAGCATAAATGCCCTTCATTCCTCCTACCTAAGGTGGCCAGACATGGGCAGTCACCTGATGGGTCTGGCAGCCTTCACCTTTTGTCATGTTGAGCTTTGGAAAGACTGGGTTGAGCACAGTTCACACAGAACTGCTGAAACAACCATTTGATATCATAAGACTTTCTAAAAATTGTCAGTGAACAGTCAAATCAACATAAGAGATCATGTTAGATTTGCCTGGTTTGCTCTCTGACCTTCAAATAGAAATGTTTGCCCATAAACAGCTGGTCCTTTTAATCTCCACATCACTGTTTTGTGAACATTTATACAAAAGGCATAAAGGGAGCAATAGAACAGGAGGAAAAGAGTGGAGCTTGATCATTTCTTGAGAATTTCCATAGTGATATTCTTGGTAACTGTAATCTGCCTTTGGTTTTATTTCACTTTAAGGTCTAGGAAACAATAGGAAAGATTTAAATTGTTGCCATAAAGTGTAAAAGGATTTTTTGTAAACTTGTAAAATAAACTTGCAAAATGCTTTATGTCATTTTTTTACTGACTTGGAACTTTTATTATTATAAATAGGCAGAGTGCAGTCCATGCATGATTATATGCATATGCCAAATCATATATGTACACATATTCTATGTACATGTTGCACCTGCATAATGCTCCCATGTGACCAGAATGGGTTTGGTCAGCTAAAACTGGTGAGACTGACCTGGTGAGACCTCAATGCTTTTATTCCTTGGTTCAAGAGTTTTGTGGAATGAGCTACTAAACCTTTATAGAATAAACTACAGAGGCTAGAAATCCCTCTTGTAGGAATCTCCCATGGGAGGAAGTGTCTTGACCAGCCAAACATGCTTTTTGAACTTTACAAACATCTCTTTTCCCATGGCATTATTTAAATTTAATTCTGGAAATTGTAAATAACATATGTCTACTGTTTTTAGTATTGTCATATGTAAGATTCTGCAGCATTTAGGGACCTCTATCTATTCCTGCAACTTGGACCTGGCCATTCTGGCTGCTTCACAAAGCATGTCACTCATTAGGGATAAATCAAAAATTATGAGTAGCAGTTGGCATAACCTAGGAGGATTGTGGCATAATCTAGGTCTTCCATGAATACTTCAAGTTTATCATGGGATAAAGAACCATGCCTCCAAATCCTGTCATTTCAACAGTTCTTAAGAAAAGCACAGGGTAAAGGAGGCAGCATTTCTGTCACCCACCAACCACTTTCCTTAGAGGGTAAATCTATAATTTAATATTTAATTTAGCATATAATGCATATTCTGCACTCTGTAGAGTTTTCACTTGATAACTACAACCATTCCTTCCCTTCAGTACTTGCAGACCTGCCAAGACCATAAGATTGTGGATGCTTTGTGGAAAAGCAGATGAGGAATTTCATGTAAATTATATAACAGATTCAAGCCATTCACCTGAATCATGTAAAATGTATGAAACGGGGAGCTGTCTCACATAAGTGATGGCAGAGCAAGGCACTGCATCTCAAAGAAAGGTTGGCCAAAGGAATGGAGTGTACTTAGAGATCAAACACCATTATAAAGAAGAAAGAAATCAAGCATTTTTACATTTCGTTTTCCAAGTTTCCCAAATCCACTAATCCACAATTCAGACTAATGGCTTGTAAAGTTTCCCCTTAAAAAAACAAAGCAGTTTTGAGTTGTAGCAGCAGAAAATAATGTCTGAAACCAATATATTCCATTTTTATACTTGCATAACTTAGAGACAATTAAACTGACTTTTTTTCCCATAACCTAATGAAAAAAAATCCAGTATTGGCTTAAAATCTTTGCCTGATGAATACTAATCAAAAATTTTTTCAGGATTGAGTTATGAATCCATGGAAATAAGATATATAACAGAAACCCCCACAGACCTATAACTACAGAAGTGCTAAAGAGGCACTGGTTGGAATACAAAATATGATCAGCTAATTTAACTCTTCATTCATGTCTCTTGCTAAGTTGTCCTACATGCTTTAGATTTTGTATAATTTATGTAAATCATTAGACACCTGTTCTTGTCCCATAAAAGAAGGATGTAGAACAAGCCCTTCAGTTTAGCTGATTCTTGGCTTGAGTTGCCATTATTTTCTCAGCAACTACAAAGAAACTGTAGTTCCCTAATGGTCAGATTTTGTTGGCAAAACACAGATGTTCAGAATCTACCATTGAAAGACTGATGTATTTCAGTGATTTTGCTGAGATTATATCATTAAAACACAATTAGTGATTCAGTTATGGAAAACAATGACAGATAAGTTCTCACCATTTGCATTCCCCTTGCTTGCAGATGTTGCAGGACTGGGTGATGCAGTTCAGTTGGTTGTGTCCCACCTATCCGAGTTTTCTGGAGGACCTATCATTAAGTTGCTTTAATGTGTCTCTCATAAACTACTATCTGGGTTGTTTCCATCAGGACACTACTTTTGGAAAAGCACTTAGGGATAAGAGAAGTCCCTAGGATAAAGTAAATTGGTTGTACCTCTAAGTTGGAGGTCATGGCATTAGTTAAAAAAGAACACATTTCATATGCAACAATACAGTAATATTTTTGCCCTTTCTTTGTCAATGAGAGAAAATATGATTTTGTTCATATCACCATGCAAACTGAAGTAGCTGTATGCCCTCTGCTCTGAGCCAGTTTTGAGAGCCTGGTTTTAGTTGTGAACTTCCACTCAGCACTAGGAGAGGGCACATTGCTCAGTAACCATAGCCTGTTCACTAATGAGATTATTTCAGATGATTATGAACGCTTATCTTACCTGCTCTCTGGATCCCGTTCTTTCATCGTGTTCAGTAACACCAATGAGATGAGCTGAAAGAACTGAACCAAAAGACCCAACTTGCAGCCAAATTGCCCTTGGAGCATCAGTCAGAGGGAGCTCCTGTCTTACAACACTCTGCAGGGAGCTGGTGGGGGATTTGCAGTGGACTTCCTGTGACTCTAAAATAAACAATGCACAGAACAACATCACAACTTTTCGAAATCCATTCACCTTCTAAGAACTATAATAATCATTCTTACAAGCTTTTTGTTCTATGGCTTCTTAAGGATGAGCTCAATTTCTCACTTAATCACTCAAATAATTTGTGCTGGTTTTTTATTTCTGCATATGGACACCAGTTTTGTTCAATTTTTAAAGTTTGCCATATGACATAAACTGTTATGATTTCACTAACAGAAAAATAACAAATAATCAAATTAAATTATATTTTTATTGCATCTCCAAAGTTATCATTTTAAGTTTGAAGATTTGAACTGGCTTGTAAGTGCCTGACCACTTGTTGATTCTGGCTTCCCACACACTTAAGTACTCCGTGGGAATGTACAATCTGGTTTTCAGCTGAAAAGGGGTAATTTTCATACCCATACATTACACTTGTCTAACAAACAGAAATAAAACTGAATGCATTGCACTCACTGAGAGGAAGAACAGCAATTCAACATGGTGATGAAGGCTGGCACATGCTGGTAGGCTCAGCTGTTGGAATTAACTTGATGTAGATAAGAACTTGGCATGCCTTACTACAGCACTGCCAGATCTTATGCTAAGTATAGAGGGAAAGAGACAACTGATTTGAGCTTTATCAAACTTTCATTCTGCTCTAGCTGAAGTGCACTGAACAAGTGAAAGGGTAAATGAAAATAAAACCACTATACTTCTTAAAGTAAGCCAAATTTAAATTTTCAGGTGTTTTCACTTCTATCACCTCTTAATTTGCAGAGACCAGGTGGGACTAGAATAAGAATCACAACATTGTAAGAAATTTACTTTGATGTGTCAAAACTGTGGCAGACATCTGAAATTTTGCCTAAAATATAGAGAGCCGAGTCCTAATCTCCTGGCACTGGGTGATATTCTTTCTCAGGAACATTAGTTTATCTTCCTACAGCTGTGCTTTTACAAGTCACTGTGCCCTGAGCACAGAACCTAATACAGGAATTTGGCCTTCCTAATCTTTGCACAGCACACAGAATCTGCTCAGATCTCAGCACATATGTGTACACTCTTAAGCCTTCCCCCACACCAGCTGATTGTCTTCAGTTTGACAGTAATCCCCTTTCCTAGGACATAATTCCTGTCTTTAATGTGGAATGAACCTGAAAGCTGGAAGACATCCTCTTTACTTCTATAAACAGTTATAGATGAACCCAACTCACCCTGTTCAACAGTTTTAAAAAAAGGTTCTGTATGTTTTTATTAGCATTTGAGTAACAGTGGTTTCTTAGTTTTAGCTAGCTTTAATGTTGGCATAGTAATGTACTTGCAATAGTAAGAATATATATTTAATAACTATTACAATATTTTTAATAATAAAAATAATAATGCCATCAGAAAAAACTCGTCAAAATATCCCATATATAACAATACAGCATGTAACAAAAGACAAGTTATTTAAAAAACACAAACATAATGATTTGTGTGGCAAAAACTAAGTTAATAATTAAAATAAAGAAGGCCTCATTTTGGTGCAAAAACCCCTCTCTTCTTTCACAACAGGACTGGTATTTCTCTGTTTAATTCAGCTCTATGCAATTTTATTAATGACTTCTCTCAGGCTCAGAGGAGGAGACATTAAAAATGGTGCTTGCTGTTATTGCTAGTATACAAAACCTGTTCCTGAGTAGTGGTCTCAAGCATCAAACTGCACCTAAAAGCACATTGCCAAAGCAGCTTCTTTTCTCCTGTCTAGCTACTGGAGGTAACCAAAAAATAAAATATATGCCAAACAAACTGCATTGTTTGTTGTAATGAAAACTATTGTCTTTCTTCATATCTGGGCAGTATGTGCAATGTTACCTCTTGATAAGCAGAAATGGTTCCTGCTTTTCCAAATGATTTTGGCTGTGCATGGTGCTTAGTTTGAGACTATAAAGGAAATGGTCTTCACAAACATCACTTTGCAGTCTTGACAGAAACTGTTTAACAGAGTACAACACCATCCATTCTGTCTGACAGAAAAAAAAAAAAGGAATAATTTTGTACTCGCATCTCTCTGAATATACCCCTCTCACATATATATGCAGCTGTGTTATGTGTGTGTTCACATTCACAGCATTGCAAGTGATCGTAGCAAGAATTTTTTTAACACACTCAGACTTTGAACCAGAATTTCTGTGGTTCTCAACTACACCAGAAGTACACAAAGATTTAGCAATTTAGCACAGTATGCCTTGTAATTGCTTTAATCATTGTCAGCATGTACCTATAAATCAAATCAATTATTCATCTTACTATATCGATGGTGTTTTCTTAGTTGTCTTTTGAGTTAAGTTTTTTGTGGAAGTGAGCTGACATCCCCCCTGAGAAGCAGGAAGGCAGCTTTCCACCTTGTTAAGACATGCAAATAGGGGAGCTACTAGGTCCCTGTTATCAAAAAGCAGGTTTGGCATCATTTACAAATCAGCAAAAATTAAAGGATTAAGACATTTAGAAGAACATTTCTGCAAATGTTTGACAGCAGTGAGTAGGAGACAAGGATGACTTACAGCAGAAACAAGAGCTGGAATTGCTCCAAAGCTCAGTGTTCTTCTGATCCACAAATCTAGTTCAGATCCATCTCCATTTTTAAGTGGCTGATGGTGATTTTAATAGTCAGTTAGATTTTCTGTATAGAATGGAATAGCAAGTGCTTAAGAAGGTGAGAGAGAGATCAAATCATCTTATATTAGTGTGAGATATGATTGAAAATACTTCCCACTCATTTCCAACCTGAGACTGTCTCCTCAGGTATTCTGTCACATCTTTCTTTTCTCAAGGTAATACAAGAAAACCATAGTCTGCTAAGATAAACAATGCAAAGACATTTACCAAAAGAGAATCTGATCCAGCATAGCAGCAGTCTCTGGTGGCACTGCCAGTAACATCCAGGCCCAGTACAGCTCTTCAGGTGTGAGAACACGTCCCAAGTGCAGCAGCCTGGTGAGCTGCCCTGGGAGGGTTTAACAGTCCTGACACCTCTGTGGAGAGCAGCCAAGCAGTGGAAGCAGCGTCAGGGCATGATACACTGCACAGCTGTCTTCCAGAGGACAGGGGAACTAGAGGAATAGCTGCAAATAGAATAACTATTCAGGGACAGATTGACAGGGAGTGAAGGTCACAGAATGGTTATTAAGAATGGAAGTGGTAACAGCAGCAGCAGAAGCAATTTCTCCTGACCAGAACAGATAAAAAAATTGGCCTTTATTTTTGTAACAGCCCAAGAAATTCTCTTTATCTGCCTCTCATTTGATGGGCCGAAGTTAGGAAAAAAGGGAAGAGATTTCCCCAGAGTCCAAGTGTTCCTTCTCCTCCTACAGCAAAGGGAAAGGAGTTAATTTCATTCTATTGTGGTGCAATAATGCTTAAAAGGAGCAGTTTTAGGAAAAAAAGAATCACTTCTAGTCATTTATGATTTATGCAGAGACAGTGCAATGCCAGCATTTCCAGATGTTTAGAAGCCTGCTAGAAAACAAAACATATTTCTAAAAATTCCTGGGGCTAGAAGTGCAAATCTCATTCACACCCTTGAGATCTTACATAAACAGTGTTCCACGACAGGGCTGCTCTTAAGCACTCACCATAGTAAAAGAAAATGGAAAACCTGCATCTCCTGTAAGGTAAACCTACAGACTAGAAAAACAGCCTGTGTTAAGGAGCTGTAGTTCCCACACTGCTCTAAATGAGCTTGGCTGTAATTAATCCCCAGTTCAGCTGTTCCCCAACTCAACTGTTCCCACTTACACCCACTAAGGGTCTCTTCATCAATGAGGAGAAATTCCTTGGGCTCATCTGTGCTCCAAGTTTTATATTCATTCTCCCATGTGTGCTCCCTTTTCCATCTGTAGGAAATTTTGCCTGCTAAAATACCTGTGTCCTGCTTTATTCCAAGAAAACTGCACTCTTGATGCCTAATCTTTGTCACACAAACTGAGTTTACAACAAGATTTTTCAGAGTGAGGTTGGAAGTTTTGCCCTGAATTGAATTAAATACACTCCTCTATAAATTCAGATATTTACTGGGTGGAGATAGTTCTAGTATGTATGCATGTGCATTCACACACACTAGTGCCAGTATATAGAATCATGGAATCATTTAGACTGAAAAATACCTTTAATATCATCAAATCCAGCCATAAACCTTACACTGTCCATTTCACCACTAAACCTGGATCCTAAGTGCCAAATCTACATGTCTTTTAAATATCTCCAGGGATGGTGACTCACAGCCACTTCCCTGGGAATACTTTAAGTCAGAAGAAGGAATACAGAGCAAGTAATCTTCAAACCACAAAGTGAAATTAAGCTTAAAATAGTGCTTATAACCTGTTGTATTCAAGCCATTTATTTAAATTTATATAAAGGCTCAAGTCTGAAAGTTTGTCACCAACAAATTTTTCCTTAATGCTTACATCTTTACTGTAAAAGTTTTAGATTAATATTTAAAATATTATTTCAGTGTCCACTGATAGAACAGGAATAATGAAGTGGTTTGAAGGTTATTAGAAGCACTGTTAGAAGCTAGAGAAAAGACAGGACTATTCATAATCATCCCCCTGCGTGAAGCCATTTGATTTTTGTGGCACAGAAGCTACAAACAGTGTTTGTGAACAAGACATCCTAAAATTTGGAACAAGAATATGTTCATTATTCCCTGAAAGTAAGACCCCATTATGAGTGATGATGTGTCAGAAGTCAGAAAAATGTTGAAATTCTACTTCAGCTGAAAAAAGTATTGCACAATGAACCTATGTGTGAAATGTATTAAATGTGGTCTAGAATAGTATTTCTGTCTCCATTAGCAACAAGCACCCAAGAGGATGCAGTGAGTGACTTAAAGAAAAGATTGTTTGTGATATGAATGACAATTTCCCAGAGACACACCAAAGTGGTGGCACAAATATTCCACCTGAGTCTCCTCCCCAATTCCCAGTTCAAATGGGGCTTCAAACCAGTGAGGCAAGCACTGCCAGCCAGTCATCTTTGTATTATTTATTAGTCTATATTCACACATAGATCCTTTGTGTTAGCTATTAGCAATGATTCAGTATCACTGCAGGTTATAAGTGTATGAAGGAAAGTTTACTCCAGAGATCTCACTTTACCATTGCCTTCTCTACATTTTTTTCTCCTCTCTAGTAGCTGTGCCACCTATGACCTTTTTCACTGTATTTTTTTCTTTACTGAAAATTTACAAAGTTGTCTGACAATTCAGGTTATCCAAGGATTAATTTTCAATGAACGGTCATCTGAATATATTCAGTTTACTTAAAAAATGAAAGCTTTCTGCAGAAGGAAAATCAGTACACACAGGCAAAATTTCCAGAGATTACATTACTGCTTAGAAGAGAAGCATAAGAAATCAAATGCTTCACCATATCAAGATCATTGATTGCCTACACTTATACATATGTAAACTACTTTTCATGGTCACTCATACAGATATAGGTCACTTGGATAAGTAAACAGCCCTGCTAATAACTCTCTTGAGGAACTAAAAGCTCTGCATCATGTAGGGTGTTTTCATATACTCTTTTTAAAACTTTTAAAATATGCTTATCTTATATGCTCTTTTAAAATATGATTATCTGCATGCATCAGAAAGCAGGCACATTATTAATACAGGATGTATACACACTAGCTTAGTTGTTCATTTATGTTCTACACATACATGTTAAAAAACTTCATTGGTTTCCATTTCTCATTTCTCTTTCCTCATTTCAGTTAGTTTTACAGCTATAACAAACTACATTTTCAGTTCAAAGTCATTTTTTAGTTTTTTTTTCTACCCTGCTATTTTTTCCCTTTATGTTTCCAAAAATCTGCTTGTGATTTTGCAGATAAGCATTCCTGACATGTAAGACTCTATTAACAGAAGTTCAGAACCAGAGCATAAAAACTTTTTGTGAAGAAGTGCATTACAGATGTGAACAGAAGTTTGACAGTTTATTTTGTGGTGAGAAAAAAATACCAAATTGAAACTACCTAATATTTTTGGATGCATAACTTTTGTAATGACTCATTCGTTTCTATAAATTGGAATCAAAATTTTCATTTTCACGTGATCAGTCTTCCAAGTTTGACAGTCTGTGTTAGACAACTGCTTCAGTTCTCCAGAGTGAGCAAAATAAACTACTGGAGAGAACTCCAAAATTAGGCGTAAGAACAACCACATAGTCACAGAGTAGCACCAATGGGTGTCCTCTGAGGTATTTAACTTTTGGCATAGGTGTGTGTATAGCAAAGGAACAGAGCTTTTGTCTAATCCACCACATATACTTTATTTGCAGCTGATCCCTTTACACCCTGTAATAGGAGCTAAACCTTCACACCTAACAGATCCTGCCAAAGGCCTGGGGATCAAGCAGCGTGCAGGCTTAGTCCCTTCCATCGTGGTTTAAAAAAGTCCTGGCAATCCAGTATTTTCACATTAAACCTTCACAGGGGAGTGCACTGCAAAAAAACATGGGTAGTTTTTGGTTTCCTTTTCCCTTCCCACAGTTAGATATAAAGCTGCTGTTGTCACAGATCTCTCTATCTTTGGGAATCCTTCACAGATCCATTTTATCAAACCACGTTGAAATGGGCCCCCTTATAAGCTTACAGCAACTGGGAACCTGAGCCAGAGAAGAATGGCAGTTAGTTATTAGCAAGTTCTTCCAAGGCAGCCTAAAGGGGATTGTCCACCAGTGTCTGAATATCTATCAATTCACTGCAGTTCTAGCAAGAAGGGGGTAGGGGGAAATCTAGTAAATGACTAACACATGTGCACAGAGCAGGACCTTAGCTCTAGATGTACTAATAACTGTGACTTTTTGTGCGATTTTTTTTGGAAGAGGTCAGAGGAATTTAACAAACAAGGTACTACCAGGCTTCCTGTTACTTGTAATTACAAGAATGGGCAATCTTTCATTTTAATAGGTCACATACTTTTGTTTCGCTTGCATTTCTTATAAGCAGACAACGGTGTTAAGAAAAAAAAAAAAAAAGCCCACTGCCATTTAAAACTTTCAGACTAAACATTACCACTGCTGGCATGCCAGAAGAAACTGGGACATATCCACAAATCCTGCCATGACTTCAAGAGTGCAAAGGGCCACCTAGGAGCAACACAGTGCATAAAAAATGAGCTGCCTAGAAAAGGTGGGAAAAGGACAGCAGAAGAAGAGGAAGAATTGAGGTGTGGGACAGTATGAAATACTGTTCAAAGACTCATTGCAGAGGGGTGTCTTAAAACCCTGTAGGTGTGCTCAGCCATTATTACTTCCCCTCAGAAGATTTAGGTGCAACAGATCAATAGATATACAGAAAAAAAATGCTGTCAGCCAGCTGGAGTAGGCTCTTTACAAAACCTTTACTGTATTCTACTGCTTATATCTGCTAATCCAGCCCTACTTTTTCCATGGAAGATCTGTTTTTGCTAAACAATTAAGGAGTGATTTGGTGCTTTAATTGTATGTATGCCAACTCTAGGTGTCATCTGAATGTACAGTTTTAGATGTAGATTGAGACACAGAAAGAAGACATCAACTTTCCTAGGAAAAAACCTCAAATTCTCATTTTTCTTTAAGGGCTTGTATATACTAAAGACAAGGGAATACTAAGAGAATAACTGATGATCAGCATCATTTACCTGGTAATTACCACTGAAATGTTTCAGATTATACTTAATATCTTGGGTTCTTCCTGCTTCTAGTGAGACACACCAATTGATACTATTTTTACAGTATATACATATGGCTTTGTTACAGTTATTTTTCAATACATATCAACACCTCCTGAGCAGATTATGCTGAAAAGCAGAAAGAAAATAAAACTAGGAACATAGCAGTTGTTATACATCAAACCAAACAGGATCTTGCTATCATAGTGTTCTCTATGCAGGGCACAAACTGGTAGAGAATATATTTTGTACAGAACTGTACTTCTAAAAACTACCCATACTGAGTATTGCTATTGAAACAATTATGAGAAAATATGCTACTGTTGTACATAACTTTAATATCAATGCTTCATTAGTAAGCCTTTAACAGTACATTTTTAAAAAGCTAACATTAAACTTCACGTCTCAAGAGGATGGAATAGCTCATGGGATTACTAAATGGCTCTATGCAGAGCTCACTCCCACCTTCAGTCTGCAACCTGAAAGCCCTGGCACAAGCCACCACCTGACAGCCCTGTGAAGAGGTATTCCCATAAAGCACAAGCAATACCACAAGTAATTAGCACCCTTGTTTTGTCCATAAGCAGAATGTTAAAAGACTGAAACATTATTCAGCCAGTTGCCACTACAAGTGTTCCCTGATCTGGTGGATTTTAGGTCTCCAGGATGTGAACCTCCCTGCAGGGCTGGTGGCTGCAGCTTTCTGCTCCCATTGCTGGTCCTTGACTTTGCAGAGGGGGTGCAGTTTGCCGAGCTTGTCCACAGCATAAAATCAGGCTCCAAAGCATCTTGCTCAGCTGCCAGAGGCTGGTTTAGACATTAGACCTCCAGTAGTTTGAAGGTTGATAGTGAGGAGCTGTTGTATGAGAAGTGCAGGAGTACTGTGCTTGCAGGGCCATTTTTTTCTAGTGTCTTACAATGGCAGGTTATTGTGCAACAGATAATTTAGCAGAGATGACAGACAAAATGGTCACTCATAATTGACCCAAAGAGTGTGCTGCAAAAGCACAGGACATGTAAGGCCAGCCTGACAATGGTAACCTCTGCAGACAGAGACTGCCCCATGTCTGTGGTGTTTGTTGGCTCTCCCTGTCATTAGTAGCTCTGCCATGAATAGGATGAAATGGATGTGTCAGAGGTCCTTCTGGACATGCTTCTACATGACGCTGGCTCTGGGCAGCTGCCTTGTATGTGAGTGGGACTAACAGCATTAATGAGCCAATATGCTGGAGTAGATTGTTTCTCAGGGGTATACTACTTTTCTATGAGTGAAGGCTGCCCCTACCACCTGATCACTTGCTCTTCTGTATCATCTTCCTTTTTAGCGCTGGATTTTTAGAACACAGAAAGAGGCACAGAAACTCTTTGCACTAAGGAGTGTGGGGATCTCTTCACACAAGTGCTGGGATCACACCTACCCTACTGAGCATTTTACAGCATGGCCCCATGCAATTTTGACTGCCAAGAAGAGCAGTGACAGCTGGTTTGGTGCTTGTGGTGTCAGTACTGATTGCTTCAAATGAGAGAGGAGGCTCTGAACCAGGGCTGAGCAGGAGCAGTGCACTGCCTCTGCCGGCGTGGTACTCACTGTCAGTAAACTGCAATTTACTGGAGTTCAGGGCCTGATCCTACAAGATGCTGAGCACCATATGGCACATGCAGAGCAACCCCTTTCCACACACCCCCTAAGAAGTCAGCAGTTTTTAACTTTTACTTTTCAATGAAAAATACTGCTGGTATCATAGACTAAATTTTGTAATAAAAAGTGAAAGGTAGCAGCTAACACAGCACCATTTAAAGCTGCATCTGGAATACAATTGCCGTTTAAAACCAATGGGGAAAAGCAAGATATGGAGCATCAAAAGAGGGCTTAGAATGGAGACCTTTAAAAAAGAAGAATGTGTTATAAATAATAAACACCTATGCAGTCGTACATGACACAAAACAAATTCTATATCAGTGCCTTTGTGGCATTAATAAACCTCTCAGCTTTATTCTCCTGGTTTATGAGCTCGCCAGCACCCCTCTATGGAATTACATGCTTTTCCACCACAATGTAAAAAATCATTAAGACAGTTTTTCAATATTTTGTTATTGTTTGACCTACAGATTAATACGCCATTCTAGAATTTGCATCTCCCCTATTGTCTTAGAACAAATTACAGCACAATAAATGCTGTCTGACTAGAGAGTATTGTGTAGCGTTTTGCTGCTTGTTGCAGCAGAGTTATGATTGGCTCCTGCATCAGCAAAAATTATTAGAATAAAAAAGTTAGGTTTTAGGAGCTCTGAGACTGCAATGAGGTTATAGATCAGAAGATATTTTGTTGCACCAGTGCCCCTGGGCTCAGGAAAACAATCTGGCTGTTAAATATTAATTGCTAAATTAGTGAAGCCTAAGCCACACGGAGGTGGGTTCTTCAGGCTGGGATGACTATTTTTGTGAAAAGAAAATAATCAAGGAGAGCTCTGTAAAATATTATCTGCAAAATCACAAAGAACACAAAATTACCTCAGTATCAATTCAAGGCTGCATTCACAAAAAGGTTTGCTGTTCCCTACTCTTATTTTATGGAAAAATGTGGGAGTGGTTCAGAGTTCTGCACTGAAATCAGGAAAAAAATGCTATTTTATCTGGTTTAATGTGAAACATTAATTGTCATAATAGTTTTTCTCACATGGATGTTGCTTAACAAAAGTGATCCTTTGTCTGTCAAAGCCACTTTCAGTCTGAAGATCATCAAATAACATTTAGGAATTTTAGGAAGGGGAGAAAGTAAGTGAGAGCCTGGGAAGAAGTTATCAACAAATGGGATTTTGTAGGGGGAAAGGAGCAGAGCAGGAAGGAAGCCCAGGGTGTTTATGTGAATAGAGAAACTGGAACAAAAGCCAGGAAAGCTGGGAGAAGTTAGTGGAGCAGCAGGAGGAAAGAGAAAAGTATTGGGGATTCCATGAGAGGAAAGAAAAGGTGACATTATCAGAGACGAAGTGCAAGAAGCAAAGGTACCTTATACTTAGGAATCAGAGACCTGTCAGAGAGTTAGTGTGAGAGATTGATGCACCAGCTGTAGCAGTGGGACTGGACTATTGTCTCTAGGAATAAGATACCTGGAAAAAGTGATGAGGAGGAAGTTATGCATCCAAGGTTTGAGTCAAAATCACTGGCAAGTCTATAATAAAAAAGTAAAAAAGTAATTCACAAAAGAGTTAAAGAATAGCAGGGACAGCAAACAGGGTGGCAATAAGTTATTTGCTAGTTGTAGATCTTTCTTTTGTGCTATAGTCCCTGAAAAGTTAAGCAAAATGAAAGAAACATGTATGGATACACAATACTCCTTAACTACATGTGTTTAATGACCGTAAGGATTTATGTATACTGAGCACAGCTACAGTCATGCTCATGGGATGAATGATTTTCACAAAATAAAAACAGCTGTGGGAAATTTTCCCAAACTGTAATAGTAACAATAAAAGCAGTAAAATTAAAAGATGTACCTTAAAATATTATTCACGCTGACAGTGCATATGCAACTATCTTTTTATACCAGATACAGCTCAATTAAAATGCAATTATAACTACAATATTTGCTCCATATTTTTTGCATGCTCTGAGAATTGCACCAAATACTCTAATATAAGTTTATCTTTTTAATGAGCTTTGGGTTATTCCATGAACATGTGTATCCTAATAAGGACTGAGCATTATACCCTCTATGGGACATTGAATAATGGTCCAGTGTAGAGATGGCAAAATAACTTGGATGGAGTGGAAAAGAAAAGTGGAATAAGAATGATGGAAATTTACATATAATGAAGTTTCCTAACAATGTAATGGTGGGAAGCAGTGTGACTTCCAGGGTCCGAAGGGAGGGAAGTTCCATTCCAGAAATCTTTGGAGGCAAAAAAAAGTTTGATGCATTTCTGTGCCAGGCCTGGCAAGGGAAATTATTTTTCTGTTTGTCAAAGTCTCTGAGATTTCTAAAATTCTCCATTCCTTCCTGAGATGGACCTAGATGAATTGGGGTGAAGGAACATGCTCTCCTTCCAACATGGACATGAATGGCACTCTTCCACTGAGTGACATTCATCCACTTTAGTGTGTAACTAAACCTAAAGGATATAAGAAATTTCGGGGGGTTAGCACTTTCCTATTGGAGTTAGTTAGGCTGGACTACATTGCACACATTTCAGGGACACTGAGAAGGTATAAAACAGCAGGCAGAGTCACATATGGAGCAGGTCACCAAGGTTTAACTCTTTGCTTTGTGAAATTCTGAATTGTAGCTTAGATTCTGCAATGTTGATGCTTGTCCTAATAATTTGTTACTTGCGAGCTTTCTCTCTTTTTTCTCTCTCTCTCTCTCCTTCTCTCTCTCTTTCTTTTTTTCCCTTTCGTTCTTTCTCAGACTTTCTCCCTGTCTTGCCCTTTTCCACTGCTTTTCAAAGCTGGTAAGTTTATTCTCAGGAAACTATTACATTATGATCCCCCTCCAAATTATCTTGCCATGAAAATGAACCATTTTTTTTAAATTATGATTATTATGAAGGATGCCATCAGTAGCAACTGCAGGAACTATCACAGTTATTTCTGTCTTTTACTCCTTTTTTTTTTTTTTTTAATACATAGAAAACAAGATGTCTTGCACACCTTTGTTACAGTAACTGTTAGTAAAGGTTAACCTTTTAAGGTCAGTCATTGCCTGTGTGTCATGAATTTTTCAATATTCTTTCTTTTTGTAGTAGTTTTGATCCTTTTTTTGCCTTTGTTTCCATGATTATGCCATTATCATAATCCCACTGAGGCCTTCTCAAGTAGAATTAAATCAGCACTTAATTACTGGAATTAGAAATGACAAATATCACAGTTTTTATCCGGTTGATCTTATCTAAGCTCTTCTGTGTATGAACTTGAATAATCTTGCATCAATGACTTCTAACATTTTCCAAAGACTTTAAGAGGGTTGTGTTTTTTCTCCTCTGTGCATACTTTCTCCTTCTTTGTTCAAAGTAAGACTCTTTTGGCAGTATGTGCATTACCTGCCAACTTTGTCTAATTCTGCATTACTTGGTGACTAATCCTGCATTACTTTTTCTTTTCATTTATTGTAGTCCTACCTCACTAATTCCTCATTTTTACTGCACAACAAAAAATAGGTTCATCCATCTGCAATAATATCACACCAAATATTTGCTCAGTCTCTCATAATTCTACCTGGTTAATTCATGCCTACCTGGAACTTTTTCCTTGGCTCTGAATTCCACTTACTTGGTCTGAATGGCTGCAAACTTGTTAAACCAAATATAGGAGGATTAATTTTAATCATTGCTGCATTTGATGCATTGTGAGATTAACATGACCCTAGTACGGAAATATCTGTTTTCATCTAAACTAGACTCTGTATTCTTTGCTACTGAAATTGTGTGGGACAGAAAAAACTAACTGCCCTAACTACTTTTTCTTTTCTTTTACACATCTCTCACCTTGCTGCTTCCCATTCTTAACTTGTCCATCCGGCATCCTCAGCATTAGCCTGCAGTGAGGCTATTTTTTTGCGAAGAAAATTACAGCAAAGTATTCTAACTCCCTTTAAAGGAGGGTAACAAAATTTTTAAAACCCTCTTTGCTGAGGCTAAGTATAATATGGAGATAAAACCAAATATCTCTGAGGCTGAAACAGACTTCCTACTTCTAGATACCAGGAGGCCTGTTCAAATTACTCTGAGCACAACAGTAGGTAATAATTTAGCGCATCTAAATTGCTTTAATGTGCTGAAAAGTGGAGATGTTTGAGCAGATGTGTTGCATCTGTACTGTGTATTATTTCTGCTATTTTAAAACAGTTGTATTCTAAACACAACTTTGAAAATAGTCTGATTTTTTTTTCCTAATTGCTTCCAGTCATGCATATGTTTACTTCTTCTCAAAGGATTCTCTGAAGAATACCAAAATTAGCCTTGTATAGAAATATTGTCTGTGTTACTCATTGTTTAGGAATACAGAATGATTTGAAGATGCTCTTATACTAAATCTTCACATTCCTTTTTTTCTGGTTAGCATGCACACCCCTAGAGTGTGTCTTTCTTTTCATTTGGCATGAAGTAAACTTCCCAAGGTGATAATGTAACAACTTACCAAAATCAAGTGATTGATAGATAAGAACTATATGGAGTATTGTGGATTATACTGGAGTGTTCTCTTCCATTCAGTTTCACAAATATCTACAGGATTTCCACTTCAGTGTCATTTTTTTCCCATTTTCAGCAGCCATTTCTCCCTTACCACTAGACTTCTAGACTCCTCCCCACAAAGAGTAATTAAATATAGTCTCTCTTTGGTGGGACTGGAGTTTCCATAGCTAGTTTCCCCACTGTTCTACTTCATTGTATCACTTCATGCATCTCAAATTCTCTTGCAGTCCAAACCACACAAAATACTGAAAGAAAATAGCTCTAGTTCAGAAGATACTCAGAAGATGGGTGAGAAACACCTTCACATAATTTGAGTGATAGAAAAATATATAAAGAGGGTAGAAAATATCTGGTTTAAAGAATTAATGACATAGGAAAGCATGTTTTAATGAGCAGATCATTAGCTGAAGGCCTGGCTTCAGCTCTCCCTCCATGGCAGTCACAGTTCCTTTTAGGTATCCAACTCACCGATTTCAAAGGGAATTAAGCACCTAAATACCATTGCAGATATGGGTCTGAGTCTTTCTTTTTTTCCAATTACTCAGCTGTAAAATAGGGATAATGCTACTTCCCTTGCTTCTCATGCAGTTACACTTGGGTATTGTAAGGATGAGTACAATGGAGAATATGAACTGCTCAGATACTACTGTAATGGGAGCTGTAAAAATAGGCTAAAATAAAAAGAAAACGATAAGAGTAAATCATGAAAGTCTGGTGAAATGGAAAAAGGCAGTGAGGAACTGCCATAGACCTGGGAAAAAGGTCTGGAAAGGCTAATGGATATGAATTATAGAAGCTCTTGTGATATGGAAAAAAAAATTAAAATACTGAGGAATGCATCTGAACTTCTGGCTTCTCCAAAATGAGTCCCAAATTGCTCCCAAATTAGAGAATTTTTTCTCTTCCTATTGCTAGTCTTAGTGAATAGATGTTTGCCTCTATAATGTCGCCTTTATCCTACATCAACATATTCAAGGATAGAATCATATTACAATAAGAAATTCCTATTAAAGGATCACATTCTAAACTGAAAACATTATCTTCATTGCTTTCTATCTTGGAATCTTTTGTATGTGAATGTATTCTAACAAATTTATATATTTGTGCATGAAAAAGAGATTTGTGAGAGACAAAGAACATTTCCACTGCATTTTATGCAAAGAGAGGAACTCATTCTTCAGCTGCAATGTATTTCCATTCCTTCACATAATTGGCAATTTGTGCATGTTTGAAATTAATTTTTAAAGCACACACCTCCAGTTTGTAGGGTAATGTTGCAGGAATAGAATTTGCACTTTTACTGGGATATCTCATTTTTAGAGAGGGTACATCACATCTGCCAGTCACAGATCGCTTCTGATGCAATCAAGAAGGGATTTACCTTGACTTCACTTGTCCCTCCTATTCACCCTTGAGGAGTGCAGATGGAGGACATCAGGATATGATCTTTGCCCAAGCTCCCCCTGAGTATTATGCATTTGCCTTTACAAGGTTAAAAACACAGTGCCAGAAACTAACTGGCCTTAAAATGTTTGTCTTTACTTAGTGTTTAATTTCTGGTGGGTACACAACAACTTTTTGGTCTGCTGTTAGCAGGAAAAAGATTGTATTATACATGTTCTTCCCAATTCTGTTCTCCTCAGTCATTTACAGGTTGTCAGCAATATGGCAATCTGGTTTTAAAGGACTTCACAAGGTTTTGTGGATTGAAAAAGAGAGATGCTTACATATAAAGAACAGATAAGCACTAGCAAATGTCTCCAAGTCCTTTGGTGGATTTCATGAGATCATTCATGGCAATTTGTCATTGCTGTGTGTCAGCCATCCAGCACTGTTCTTGTATTGTTTTGGCTATTAAAATAACAGCTTCCTGAGCCAATTTACAATCAAAATAATTCACAAAGCAGCAGTGCTTTGTACCATAAGAATAGATGCCAGAGATAATTGGGCAAGATGGTGTCATGTCACATGTGTGCAGTTCATTAATTAAATGCTTGAAACTGCTATAAAATAATAGCCATGTCATCAAGATGAAACTACAAGAGTGCAAATAACACAAAAGTGCACTAAGAAACAGAACAGAACAGCTGTTATTAAAAAACCCTCAAGTTACTGTTAATTTTTACTGCCCGTCTCTGATCTTTCTGGTGTCAAACATGAACCCAAACTTGTATCCTAAAGACCTTTAGTTTATATTGCTTCTGGCAAGCCCCCCCCCCT
This sequence comes from Calypte anna, assembly GCF_003957555.1. Lineage (NCBI taxonomy): Eukaryota > Metazoa > Chordata > Aves > Apodiformes > Trochilidae > Calypte > Calypte anna. The sequence continues at coordinate 17,934,653 of NC_044254.1, read as the reverse complement.
CCTCTGTGCAGAATCTATTTGAATTTACACTGTCAGGTTTTAAGTGCACAATAATCCTGATTCACAACTGTGCAGAGTTTACAGTTGGAGATAATTAAAAACTTGTCTGGATGTTGATGGGCAACCTTCACCAAATACAACAGGGAATTTGGGGAGTTCATTCTTTGGAGGTCCTTTCTCTGGGGCAGTTTTAATTTTTTCAGAGCAGTTACAAAGTTTTATTGCCTGTAAATTTCTTTTTGTGTGATTTTACTCTGCCTTCTAAATACCCAAAACATGAAAATCCAAGACCTCTACAGCCTGGTTTTGCATGCTGAGTTTTGAGGCAACCACTTCAGTCTAAAGCCCACTCAAAAAGTGCAGAAGCAGCAAAACCCCACAGGGTCTTGGGTATCTGTCTCTAATGTCTCAGTACCCCACTCACAGATCCTGACATACTCTTACTCTCTTAGTAGGTTAATTGTTAATACTGAACTTTGCATGCCAGAACAATGCCTCCCACCTCAAAAGTCTGTGTTTGGCAGGGTTAATCTTTGGTGGGCTATTTATGGAAGTTTACCAGCTGCTTTAAAGAAACAGCTGGAGTCAGTCTATGAAGAAGGCCTAACTTTTAATTAGCTTTTCCTACATAATATAAACTTAAAAAAATAATATAAACAGACATTAAAGTCAGAAAACAGTCAAGTCCTAAGAGCTACACATGGACATAAATTCCAGTCTAGTCCAGAATTTGTTTCTACTTCTATAATATAACCAATGATCTGACTCTGTTTAGGAGCAGTAGAGCTCATATTAATCCAGAACACTGTCAAGCTTTTACATACAGGTGTTGCTCTGCTTGCAGAGTGTATTCTGGCCACCACTGCCCTGAGGAAGGAGCAGTTGGAATCTTCCCATCATCAGAACCTTTTGGAGTCTCCTGAAGAATCAGCACACTGACATCAGTGGACTTCACCAGTGTAAAACACTAAAACCTAATTCTGGCACAGAGGAATCACCCCCTCAGCCTGCACAGTGAATTCTGATCTCAGCTCCACATCATGTCTCTCCTTACTAGGAAACTCTTATGAAATAAATACTGTGTCTCTCTAATCAAAAATTTGTAGCATGTGTGAGGTTTTAAGTACAAAGCACTCTATTAAAAAAATAATAATAAAAATAAAAATTTCACGGTTAACATGATTTGGATTAACAGAAGGGAAACGAATCTACAGTGACACATGATGATCTGAGAGTGATTATGCAGTACATGTTAAAGAAAAGTAGATAAGTGGATTGTTAGAATTATTAAATGTATTACTAAATGAGACGTGGCACTGTGTGATGAAAAGGAGAGTATCTGAGTAAGCAACAATGATGAATTTCTTGGAATTATGCCATACTTTAGCCTGTTTGATCTCTTTTGAGCTTCTAATTTAGCTTTGTAGAGTAATGTTTTATGAGGCATCCAATCACACCATTATTGAATATTTGCAAAAAAAAAAAAAATAGCCCTAATAGGAGCCAAGATTTTTCAGTGATTGTTCATAAGCTTAAAGAGATGAAATATTTCCTTGTCAGTGCTTATTCCACACCTGACATTTCTAATAATTGACCAGTTAATGGTTATTGCCCACTATGCTACTTTAAAAGGTCAAATAAAAAAGGGTTCTTAAGTCTTCTTCAATTGAGAGACATACTAGAAAAACCTGTTCACATCTATATATCTCTCTTTTGAGAGGCATAGATATCAATATTAGTACTTATCAGGAACATACTTAAGATAATACTAGCAACATGTCTGGATGCTCTCCAAAGAACGATCTACGATGTAAGGTTACCACATATATTATTTTGCTCTAACTCCTTCGAGTTAGACTAAGGTACTGAATTAAACAAATAATTCTTTTGAACTCATTCACTACATAAAGGCATTCTAGCCAGATTATTTCTACCTAAGATGAAAGGGTTTCCCAAAATTCCCCAAATTACAGAAATTTTCCCATCAGACAGTTGAATATAGTTGGTGGTTTTCCAGTTGTAAAGAAAAAACACAAAGATTTGAACATTCACGAATCTTAACTCAGAACATTCTTTCTGGAAATATTCTGACCATTTTTAAGAAAGAAATATGCAGATTACTTCTCACATAAAAATGGATGCTACTTAGAAGGTTGGTTTTTTTTTTCATTCCTGTTGTCACTGTTGTTTATCTGCATACTTTTGTTCTAAATGAAGACAATAAATATTTTTGAAACAATTACTTAGTCCACATGCAAGGATGCTAAGTTCTTCAGAGTTCTCAAATCTGCACAAGTGCTGAGAGCCACTCTGTCCTGATAACTTCTTCCCAAAGCTTCAAGGACAGAAAATAAACAAAAAATCATGGAACTGAGTGAGCAAGCAAGTTAACTCTCACAATTCAAAAGCTTTTTGAGCGAGTTATCACTCATATTAATTTCTAATCTAGCTATTTCCACTCAGAGAAGTATTCATATTTACTGATAAAAGAACCTTTTCCTGGTATTATAGATTTGTCAGAAAAACATTTTGCTCTCACTGCCAGCCTTTTCATAGTTTTCCAAGTAACCCTAATCAATTAAGTTTCCTTGTGGCTTTGCTAGAATGGTTGCTCTTGTCTGAGTCCAAAAGACCCAGTAATTGCTGTTTAACTCAGAATAGGCTAAATCAGCTGTGAAATAAAAGACTGAAATAATTATTGGAATACACAATCAGCGATAATGAATATTGACTGCCTAAAACAGAAATAAAGCATCTGCTGGTCAGTTAGCAGAAGAAGCAGAGCTTTTAGTGAGGCACAGGGCAGGACACTGCCCCGGGATGCATTTTGCAGCAAGTCCTTGCAGATCCCCTCCTCTGCATATCTCTGTCTCTGTTCCAGGAAGGAAGTTGGGCTTACCTTCTTCTGAAGCACATTTCAGATATTGGGTTCACTGCTAAACTTTGGCACTGTATGAAAAACTCCCTAATGTTGCTGTTATTTCTATGAGGATCTGAAGTACGACTGATTTCAGTGGAGAGTATAAACCTGCTCACATTTCTTAAGTTTTGACCCAGGTTAGTTGTATCTGGGTCATGATATATCTGGGTCAACCTATAGATGTACTCAAAAAAATAAGACATAGGAAGTGTAAAAACTTGGAAACATACAACGAACATGGAAGTATTACAGAGTATTTTGTAAATTCTGCATTCAGAAGAATTTGCATGTGTATTATGGGATTTGTGTTCTAGTTCCCCAGTTGAGACACCCCACCCTTTAAACTGTCTGGAGACCTTTATTTTATGGATAGAAATAAAAAGGTAAATGCTCATCTCTGCATTATGAATCTTTGTATATGACCAACCGCAGACATGTGGATGAATCCCCCCATTGGTAACATAAAGGTCCTTCTGGTATGAGAAAATGGCTACCATTTTGCAGTAATAGCACTAAGACACTTGCTTTTTAAAAGTAAAATTAAGAAAAAGACCAAGAAGTCAACTTATAGTATTAGGACAATTTTGTTATACTTTATTATTTTATATCTCTCCATGATGTCTCCTCTTATCCAACTCCTTTCTCAACTAAATATGTATAATTGTTCTAATCCCTTGAAATCTTTTATTTTAGCTGTCCTTTTCCGATATTTTTCTTGCTATATCCATTTTTAAGATAGGATAACCAAAAGTGAACATTCCTTCATTTTATATACTGGCGTGTATAATGGTTTTAAGGTTCATACAGGATGTAAGTCATACTTTTCCTCTTGTTAATTTTTCAAAATTCAGTCACTTCAGGACTTCAGATGTTCAGAAGAGTGTACAGGTAATGGATTATCTCAGCTCTACAAAAGGGTTTACTGAAAGATCCATAAATCATGATCAGCAGAAACAGACTTGATCTACATGGCTAATTTTTTTTTCCTATGAATTTGAGTAGGGCTTTCAGCAACCTATAATATATGCTAAAAATGCTAAAAAAGCACAAGTAATGTGAGTTTCTAAATATCGTATATCTAGTTTAATATATTCACCTGCAATAAAGATTTTTCTTGTATTGACCCAATCACTGTGCTTTGCAAATATAAGGTATGCCTTCTCTACACAGTGGTACAAAAGAACATGAGCCAATACCAGCCTGCCCCGACATCATTAACAAGTCACTCTTGTGCAGCTTACTATCACTTTGAGAAAGCAACCACAGTTCAGAAACAGCTTTGCTTTTTGGTTAGGTCTTACTAACCTACATTCATGACATATTAAGAAAGTGAAATGTTTCTGATTCTGGCAATCAGACACTCATCACACATTTCTCATTTAAATATATTCCATAGTAAAGAGTCTTGACCCAGTACCTGTCAGTACCACAGATCAGGTAATGAACATCTACTTCACTGTAACAGATCAGCTTTGAAAATCAATGGACTTCAAACTTTTCCTGTCTTCCTGTGAGTCTGTCTCCAAACCTTCATACTACAATGTGCTCTGATGTCTCCTGAGACACTATTTGAGCTGACAAGTCCTGGATTACTTGGGAGCCCAGATGCAATGCTTTGTACTTTCGTGATGCATTAGAGGAATATTGCTTTCTGAACAGGGAATGAAGCAGCTGTAAGAAACACCAGTTTCATTTAGTCCTTATTCTGTAGCTGGTCCTACAAATGCAGGCATGCAGCCTGTCTCAGGTCTTACTGAAACCAAAGGTAAGTTGTTTTTTTTTCCCCTAAGTACGAGTAATGGTTCACTGAGAGGCTGAATACAATAAATATGGCACAAGGCTCCCATAAAATACTACTCATAATCAACATCATGTGAAAGATGCTGGAGTTAAAAAGATTAGTTCATCAGTTGTGAGCCAGTGTAAAAGGCAGTCAACATTGAAATGAGATTTTGCAGGCAGGTGTCCAAATCTAATCATGTAGAAGAGAATACTGGGCAAAGAGGGCAACATGATATTTGCTCAAACCTGAGATCGAGAGCCAGGAATGGTATCAGCCCATGCAGCAGGATTTTCCTACTTATTTCCCCATACTTCTTAACTGTGAAACCAACAGCCTAATTCCAAATCAGAGGATCGTTTTGACCTGGTATGCCACCTTTTCATTGTCATTGTAAAACTCCCAACATCCATGGCTTTCCTTACACAACTAAAAACCATCTTCACCTCAGCCTCTGTGTGGGATTGGGTTGCTCACATAAAACTATATTGCTGTCCAGTTTCCATCTCAAATTTCTTGTACGTACTCATCTTTTCTTTACAATTAGAGCCCATACATGCTACTGGCACTATTCATTTTGGTTCGCACTGAACGATGATTTCAGCATCACATTCTTTTTGCCCAGCTTTTTTTCTCCAATGAAAAAGAAAAGCAGTCAAAAATTCCTTTTCCTCTATTAGGATTGTGGCAAATTAGTGATTTAACAGTTGACACTGGACTTTCTTTCTGGAAAACATAAAAAAAGTGCATGCTTGTCAGAGCTTTTGGGTGACAAGTTATCTGTCATGCTTTCAAGAACAATCCTGATTTCCAGAAATGAAGCAAATGCATCTCATTTTTAAGTGAGGTGAATTATGAAATCCACTCGATAACTGTGAAATGCAGACTGGATAGAGGGGCCACAACTGGCCCTGGCACATAAAGAAGAATGTAAAAATGTGGCTGTAGAAGTTTGTGATCTATTTCAGAGAAAACTCAATCTTCTGTCTAATTCAGATGAAAGAAATATGCTCTGACTTCATTATCTCACCCCTGCTCATATTTGAGGGCATCATCTGGAAAAGATGCCACATGTAAGCATACCACACTCTGGTTTATACAAACTCAGTACACGGGGATGTTTGACATTAATTGGATCCACCCAATCCTCACATGGAGGCAAATTTGGCACAAAGAAAATCTGCGCACCTTTCACATGCAAGACTGGAATTCTACATCAAGTTGATACAAACAATATTCACTAATTAGCAGCTTCTCCACTGTCACTTCCAAGATAAAAGTTGCCAAGTGCCCACCCTCTTGTTTCAAATTACTCTTTGGCAGGCAGTGTTACAGGCAACATGAAAACAAACCCCCTCTCCAAGGTGACTTGTACCTAAACCTCAGCAAAACTGCCAGTTTAGACTACGGGGAATCTCCATCTATGATGCTCTCCTTAGTTTGATCTGGCAAAATTCACTTTAAATTAAAATAGAAACGGAAAGAGATGTGCATATGAACTAAAGCTTAACTACCCTTTTTTATTTCAAGTAGCGCAAAATAACGGGTCTGTAAAGGACAGAATTGCTGTAAAACAGTTTCAGATTATTGCACTTTACATAAAAACAAACCAGAAAGAACAAAGCTAATTAGTTTGCAAAAACAGAGGGATGTTATTTGCTCAATAAACATTCCTTGAAATAACATTCATGCAGACCATATCACATCAAGCAAAATGCAAAAAATACAATAATTAGTAAGAGATTCAAAATATACTGATACCATGTGTACCATTAGCCCACCATTTCATATTCCTTCTCTAAATTATGTTCAAATGTAGTGAAATGAGGCAACCAGGTGCCACTAATTGCTAGGGAATGGTCATGAGCTTGTGTTAAGCCCACCTGTGCCTGATTAGGGCGGGCCCCCACTGCGCATGAGCAGGATTAGGGGGCCAATAAAAGGTGAGGCCTGAGCAAGCCAGCAGAGAGGTCAGTCACTCTTGGAGCAACAGCACTGATCCAGGCTGGTCAACCTTGAGGGCTATAGGCTCAGAGCACTATTCATGAGTCTCTGCTGGAACAGCTGGTTGGACCTTGAAGCACTGTGCCCTAAAAGAGGTTCATCTTGCTACATTCAAATTGTTACCTTCAGTGGACAAATCACAATGAGTCCTGAAAATTTCCCTGAAAAGAGGCATAGACAAATTTTTGCACAGGAAAGACAAAAATCAGAGTAATATAAAAGTCATTGTTTGTTCTCCACTTTAGTCTGCTTGTAGGAGCAGGGAGATTGATGACTGTGTAGTAGCTACACAATGGTATCGTAGCCTGTGATTGGCATTTTTATATGTGATAGCCATCATTATTAAGTCACACATGAGATGCTACTATCAAGTCAGAAACTATAGAAACAAGCAGAAAGCTGCACTGCCTCCAAGTCACTGCTTGTGTGCACCAGCATCAGTTACATTCCTTCCCTAGTAAGACAAAGCAGGAAGGTACCCAAGGAATTCACTCATCTGGCAGAGATCATGGGCGGAAGTAAAGCTGTAATAGTTCAAACACATACATCTACTTCAAAGGAAAATTCTGTTTCAGGAATCAATACCCTATGCAGACATCTTTAGGCTTTTTTTAAATAAATCAACTATTCTGACAAAGCTTTGGACATTCTGTATGTCTTACCAATGTGCTATCAAAATGAAATAGCCATGGTGTAAAAAGAGATTACAGAGCATACTAAAATGTTGGTTTCTCCCTACCCAGTGATATTTCTAACAAATTAGAAATCATCAGAGGGTGAATCATCCAGGTAAGTGGGATTATGCAAAACAGAAATAAAAGAGAACACCACCACAGAGGATTTTCTGTTGTTCACTTAAGAGTCTCTTCCTGGACATGCACAAGACTTTATGGAATACTAATATACTGCAGAAAAGTCTTAATCAAAATTGGAAGGATATTTTTTTCATTTTTCCATTTCATTTTATTAGTATAACAATTTTTTTTTTCATTTCTGAGGATTCAAGGGGTAGTAAGACTCATACTATTGCCAAAAATCACTTTAAGAAAATTATTAACAGTTTGATGATTTTTTTAAAATCAATAGCTTCACCATGACAGTAAACCTTTAAAATTGCCTGCTTTTTTAAACATTTTAAAATACTTCCCATTCCAAAAGCATTACTAGTACTAACAATATATCTCAACCAAAAGCAAAGAACAGTAAAGGATCGTCTTGGCAATCCCTTTTCAGAAGAAACTACCACATAGGGCCAGACTAACCTTATTTTACCCAGAACAGTTTCTTAAAATATCTTGGCAAAAATCATCGAGAACAATCTCTTGTCTTTTTCAACTAAATTTTACTTCAAGGGCAATTCTGAAGGCCCATAAGGTTTAAAGAGTCCTCTCACAGATATGCTTTATTGCAATGAAGGTAAAATTAAGTATGTTCAAGATTTTAACTTATAAGAACGTCCTTTGTTAACCTTACTCAAAGGTAGACCTGTGCAGCTTTAATAAGGTAAGGAAATGAGGTTCTTTCCTGGCTACCAGGATGCTCTCCTGGGGGGTTCCCATAGTCTGACCTTGATTACCTGACCATGTGAGTGCTATTACCTGTACACCACAGGCAGTGTCTGTGATTGCAGTGCCTCACTCAACATTGTCAGGGGGTGCCAGCTGTTTTCTAAATCTGGAGACTGATAAATGTCCACCTACAGTTATCTACCCACTCCATTGCAATTCTCTACATGTGTTTTTAAATGTGCACATTTACGTGTCATATAGATATATATATATAACACTCGTTCTGTACTACTGACTTCTTTATCCAGAGATGGAAAACAGTTGACAAAACAACTTATATTTTCTGTGGTGTGTAAATAAGTGACCAGAGGAATGGATGGATAGGTGGGCAGGTGTATTCAGTAATAGATGTGTAGAAGCCACACAATGTACATTTTTATATGTAAGTAAAATAGCACTGAGTTGTTTTCTTATGAGGGAAAAACAAACAAACAAACAAACAAACAAACAAACAGAAGAAATGGACAGAATGTCATCCATCTTTACAAATAACAGAAACCTTAAATGAAATCATATCTACAAGGTAGTCCATGTAATAATAATAATAATAATAATAATAATAATAATAATAATAAAAAATTGTTTAACCTAAAATCTCCATGATCAGAGGTGATAGATACATGATAGATTTTGATCAATCCAGCCTCCTAGCTGTTTTTCTTTGCTCTACTGTACTTCTATTCCCTACTGTTCCATGAGGGAACTCAGGTTTGATTTTCAGCACTTGGCCCCAACAAACTTCCCAGAGAGAAGTCATTCCATCAATATGAAAAAAATACAATAAAACCAAGAAAGAAGATGGATGATCTGTCAAGCAATGAGAGTCTTTTCTCTGTTGGGAGAGTGCACCACTTCCACAGTAACCTGCATCCTTTCCTGATCGTGGAGCTGGTGTCAGGGTCACATGAGCCCAGTGTTATTTAATATAAAGAGTAATAATGGGTATTAATCTCATGTGATTAATGCACATGAGATCTCACATCATATTTATTAGGAGGGCAAATCATGAATTTCTAGCCTAATGAGAAAGATTAATTGAAACAAGTGTTTAATTTCCTCTCTTTAAATCATATCTTGATGATTCATGAATTCCAAAGCAATGTCATTTACATCATTGTATCATGAGGAAATACATGAGTTGGTTGTTAGAAAGACAAGACTGGGAGGTTAAATCCTCAAATTTCAAAAGACCATGTTTTGTTCAAATGCAGGGAACATCTAATGGGCACAGTGAACTGACCAAGACAAAACATTTGATCCTATCAGAACAGCAATATCACTTGTAATTTTTGTAACACAAAAGTATGGCTTTTTCAAACCATTGTGACACTGCACTGAAGTCTTCTTGTTCATGTAGTGTGCACACCGGGAAGCCTAAAATGTTAAATAATCTCTGAAATTGGCCTAGAAACTCAAGTTAGCTTATTAAAGTGGGGGTTTTTCCCATGTTTGAAAAAGTTCTTTGTTTCACTAAGGGCAAATCTCTTGTGTTTTGTAACGTTGTTATTGAACAAGTTTAATGATTTGCTGAGGACCTCATCTAGCAGCATTACCAAGCAACATGAGATTAGAAACGTATGGTGATGTAGGCTCTCCTAGAATAAATGAAAATATTTTATTCAGCTACCAAGAAGGGTCTCCTGAGATCAAATTAGAAGCTAGCTGTGAAGGGAGATGTTTAGGCATGCTCTGGAATTATTTATCAGCATTTTCTGCTGGTGTGAGAATAAGAAGACATTAAGTTTAAATTAAACAAAGGAGAAAGAAAACAAGGTTTTTTAAAGTAATTTGACTGCTAATGATATTTCTGAATTATTCTCAGTTTAATAGTTTAAGTAATCTGCATTGATAATAATTGTTCCAGCTAAAGCTCCAATAGTGTCAATTCTATCCTTGCTGAAATGAACTTTCTTCAAGATCTTTAATGGACAAGTAATTGAAAATATATATAGTGGGCTTTGTTAATTTTGTTTTCTTCTTGACATTCCTTTTAATTTAATTTTATTTTATTACATTCATCAACAACTAGAGAAACTGACTTAAAAGTCCATTAAGAAAGAATAAATGTTTGGGATTTTTATATTGCCCTGGTTTATCTTTATTTATAATGAGTCTGTGCTTCCAGATAGCATGAAGGCAGTTTAATTATTGCATTTAAAAAGAAATGTATGCTTTCCTCACACTTTTTCAAGATAAATATGTTTTAAATTCTTTTCACCCACCTAGAAACTGTTATTGTGATTTTATTACTCAGGTGCTGCAATCTGCCCTGCAAAATACCTGGAAAACTATGAATGTGTTTAAATGGAATAGTCAGGGGGCTGAACTTAAGCACTGTTAAGCCTGTAAGTAAAACCAGAAGAGAGGACAGTTGGTCCCTAAAGGAAAATAATACCATAATATATATCAGAGATACTCATCATAAGTGAATTGCAACTCTAGAAAAAATTCTGTTCTAGGTAATTGCAATGAAAATTTCACCCCACACTTGTCCACAGAGGACACAGCTATCTCAGAGTTTGCAGGTATTGTCAGGTACCAGAGTAATTTAGTTACATTTTTATTTGAGCTTCTGAGGGAGTCTACATTGTCAAGGTTTGTCCAGTTGGAATGTTCCTTAGGATTGTGTCTACTCCTATATGGCTGCAACAGCTTGGAGGTGACTAGTGGGCTTCTGCAAGGCATATGCAATGTCTTCTACTGCAGGAGTGGAAGACATTCCCAGTCCCATAGAGGTATGTAATTTTGCTCATGTGTTTGCAAGTGGCAGTAAAGGAGAGGAGACATTTCTGATACCTGTAAATATTATATAGCAAGACAAATGATTTGTTCTCAGCTTACTGTTATCTTGCTGTAGTGTCTTTTTGGCTCTAGACATGGGTTTAGGATGGGTTATGTGCTCCAATAGAATGATGAAACTGTCCTTGCTCACAAAAACTTGCAATGTGACACTGACCAAAATACCAGAAAGACATTGATTTGCCACACAAAACAACATGCTATTAGAAGCTGTATTGCACCTTTAGTGTCTTTTCTTAATTCTTGATCTCCACCCCTAAATGTCCACCGCTAACTTGAAACCACGTGAAAATGAAGGTATGTAATGGAAAAAGTGAGTCTCTCACATGCTAATATAACAGAATGAACAGACTCCCACTTGTGCTCGAGCTCTCCATTTTATGAGGGAGAAAAGGAGAAGCAGTTCTTGGCTCAGAATCTCCTCCTCTGCCTTTCTGCCAAATTAAATTCTTGACAAGTGCAATTTTACAGCACATGCTCGATGTGAACATAATGTCACCGTGTTTGGCATTAACAAAAAAAAGTTATTGGAAAAAATAAAAAAGGTAGTAAAAGTGTTTTGGTTTCTTGCATGTCCTTGCAGTTTTCTTCCTGCTCTCATTTCCTTTTGAGATTTCAGTGAATCAAATGCTGAGTATCTCAGAAAAGTAAGGATGCTTTGTGCCTTCTGCCAGAAGCACAATGAGCCGGTAACATTTTCAGACTGCGACACAGACATGCGACAGCAGCATGAAGATCACTGCAGCAACTGCTTGATGATATCATGCTTACAGTCCCAGCAGGGAGAGTAGGAGAAGGTCTACATATTTCCTTCTGACCTCCATAGGTTGTCCTTGGAGCCATAAGACTAGGCCCACCTTTAACTGGAACACACTGACTGGGCAGGTTAAACTTCTATGCTGCTTCTCCAGTTCATCTTGCTGCACAGAACTGACCTACTTTTGCCCTGGAGAACTGTCATTCTGGCACTTTTCACAAGCACCAGAGACATGCCTCTGCATTACAGAAATGCACATTTTCAACAAAGAGAAAGGAAAATCATCTCTGTGACCTCAGAATTAGAGAAGTCACAACTCTTAAAACTACAAGCCCTGCACATGTGTAGGCTGCTCTGCACTGTACTTATGACTCATAAGACCTAGCTCAACCTTTTTATTTCCTATATTTCACTATGCATATGAAAGAACATATGCATTATAAAATGATGTGGTATGAAACTCTTTTCACTGAATCCATGACCATTATATCTAGCCTCCTTGTGAGCATAAGTAGCTCAAATGAATAAAGAGTTAGAAAGAACTTGGCTCAAAACCTGAAATTCCTGACTCAAGTGAGTGTACATTTATTTTTCTTCCTACTCCTTGTGGAGGGATAAAAAAAAGACAAAAACCCCAAATCAAACAAACAAAGAAAAAAAAAAAAACAGCAGCCAGACAGAAAGAAAACCTGGAAGATTGAGCCTGCTGTACAAGATTTGCCTCAGTGTTATTCACTAAACATCCCTTCTCAATGGAACAAATGATCTGATTCTCTCTACATTCCTACAAAGCATTTCTAAGACACACACCATTTTCAATACCTGTGCAGATATTGGTTAACATATTTAATGAACCCCCTTCCTCAGATGAGATAGCGAAGAAAGAAAAAACTCTTGTGGAAGCTGCAATAAATTTGGCTGGAATGATTTTGTATTTTGTCTTGTCCAGCATCAGCAACCCTCATTCTCATTTTGGAATGCCAGCTGCCAAAAATTATGTTCTCTCATCCTATGTTCTTTCAACTTGACTGTTATAAGTTAATAAAACCTTCTTCACCAGCCTCCTCTGCACTCCCATCTCCCCATTCCTGGGAGTGTCTGTATAAAACACCACTTGACAAAATTATCTCCGGCTATTCTGCTTCAATCAGATCAAATAACTCTTCGAATCTTTTTTTATCAGTTTCCTTTATATTTTTTTAACAACATCAAATTCAACGTCATTTCCTGCTTGAAGTCCCATATAACTTCATTATAACCATACAATAAAGCTGTCATTTTTCTTTAATTTCTGGTTTTGTTTGGGGGTTTTTTGTTTATCTTTATTCTTCCTACATTCCCGCTTGTTACTGCATTCTTTATTGCATTCTCTAACACCCCTTCTTGAGGCTACAACAAACCAATTTGTGTTCTTCCTGCTCCACCTTTTATCACCTTCTAATCCCCCCACAAATATTATTTTCTCACAGAAATTCCTATCTGTTTTCCCTGAAAAATAATCTTGGCATACTTTTCATTATTAGCACCTGTCTTTTTGAGGCTTGTCTTTAGGGCATGTGAGGGTTTCTCTATGCTCTGTCATCATATGGAAGTGATTGATAATAATAGTTGTAGTTTTACATACCTTACTTAACTGCTTTTTTCATGATGCTCTTAGCTTGATAACAGTATAAATAAGATATATCCTTCTCTACAGATTCATTTCTGCAATGAATGAATGAGATGCATTAATTAATTAATTAATGCATTAATTAAAAGCACTAAGCTGCTTACAAGTTCTCTCACTATACAAAACCAATATTGTGGAACATGGGCAACATTTAACCCAATGTCTCTATTGGAATGATATTACTAAAATAGACCACTAATGGGAGCAGAGGCAGTTTCCAAAATGTACTGGGCACTTGCAAATTTTTGTGCACCACAAGTAAATACAGTGCTTCATACCTGTCAACATCAGTGGTCTATACATAATATATGAAAAAATGGATCCAGATATTAAATTTTACCATGATATGTACAACTTAAGTGAAAGAAGTCTATACCAAAAGTTATCACTTAAGACTGTAAATAGTGTGGCATGTCAAACTTAGCAAAATTTCTCACCTGTACCAGTGAGTTTTTCCTTCCACAAAATCATCTCCCTATTAAAAGAAATTGCCATTACCCTCAAACCTTCAAAACCACATGAAATAATCTTAAAAACAAAACAAAACAATTAAAAAAACAAATGAGAAATTTTGGGGACATACATACTGTATTATAGATAGGAAGCACAGTTTAATTATTGGTTGATTAGTCTTTTCTTCTACAGTATAGTCTTCTTCTATTAGTACTTTTCTTCTACAGTTTATCTCTCCCCATTTTGCTTTCCCTTTCTTATGACATAAGACCTAAAGATTTTCCCACTAGAATGCTTGGTGATCAAACATGAGATTCCTATAAGGAGAACAAAGAGGGAAGGAAATTTTCCTCTTTAATAAACCTACATCCAGCCAAGAAGCAGCCTGAAAAAATGGTGACTTTGGTATTAATTCCCCAGTGGAAGGGTTGCTCCTTTACCCTTTACCTATGGCCAGGGCAAAACCTTCCAATTGGACAAACTAGAAACTTCAGGATGTGGAAGAGGAACAGGTGAAAATGTACTGATCATTATCTTCAGCCAGTAACTGGCAACCAGATGCTCCTGAAATACATCAAAAGCCTGACTCTTACAGACTCATACAAGGCTTCCTGCTCAGAGGGAGTAGAATAGGTTGCCTTCAGCCAGAAGAAAGTGATATACAACTACATTTTACTCTGTTTTCACTCTGCAAAATTTCTGAACTTTTACTTGTCAGGCAGAACAAGACCAAATAAATCAAGTTATCATTTTGCCTTTAGCCTTGCATAGATTTTTTTTTTTTTTTTAACCTGAATTATCTAAGTTCAGTTCGCAGCTGAGACAGCTGGATCTAAACTATTGCACAATCTGTTTCCTTATCTGATTCTGCGGAGTAACAGAAAAAGAAGGTCTTGGACTCTACATTATGCAAACATATATCCCTGGTATTGTCATTTCGGAGACTGCAGATCTAATCTTTTAATTTTCTTACCTGGTCACTTGTTTTCTCTGTCTCTTCTCTGTAGCTTCTAAGTAAAAAATTAAACCCATTCAAAGGAATTAGCATTTGAATAATTTTACTGTTTCAAACTCGATTAACAGTTGGTGTATGCAGTTGCTGCACAACACATGCTGACAGAAAAATCCTAATGAAAGATGATAGCAATTAACAAGAATTATCAATGTTAAATTTCTTTGGCAGAGTGAAAGAATAGATTTCTATCTAATAACCTGAGAACAATATCCAATTTGTGAGCATTATCCACTCTTTGAGACCTCTGAAACTGCAGGGTTTTTTTCTTTGAGTTAATTTTAAAGGAATGCCTGACATTTTTATAATATGCTGGTCATGAGTTTTCATTTGGTCTTTTTAAAAAAAGCACGCTATCACTGTGGTGAGTGAAAGTGGGCAGGTTTCCCAAGAACACACCTGAAACCTGCTGGTTTGTTCCTTGTTGACAGTGGGATGATACAAGAACTGTAATAAAAAGGGAAAGACTTAGCAAGATGACTTAATACAGATGCCTGCGACCCATTTCACTGAACCAGGCCCCAACTTTAATAGAGAGGTTGTCACCATTGTTTGAAAGGCTGATCTAACACTCCAGTTTGAGTAAGAACTGGACAGGCTAAGTAGCTAATTGTTATTCTTGGCTGGCGTTGCTCCAGTACTCTGACTCCACAATGAAAAACAACATTGCAGGACTGTGAAACATCTAAAAAAGAAAACTACACTCAACAATTCTGACTCATACCAACAAAAGCAAGAAAATGTAGAGCCAGAGAATTCTCCCTAGTCTGATTTGTCCATGTTGTGTCTGAGTGTTGCAAGGTTTTCTAATATAACAAAATGTTCACTGAAGAGCCATGATGTATCTTTGTCTCTGGGGGGTGAGCTAAGGGAAACTCATATATTAAGTTTCCAGTTCTAACAGTGCCAGAATTTAAGTACAGATGAACCTGTCACTGTACTGTGAAGGAGCAGTACAGGTTTAAGCCAAATACACTTGGCTTTCTTTGGCTGGGTTTCAACAAATACTTCAGGCAAATTTGTTTCCTGGGGTTTCCCAGGTCCATGTCCACAAGAAGATTTTACTCAAAAAACCAGATCAACCTAACTAAGGCAAATCACTTTGCTTATGGGCTCATGACTCTGTCTCGCTTTTTCAGTCTTCTGGTAATATTTGATCCATATAGCCTGAGGCAGACCTACTTGTCTTTCTGGAAGTTTTTCATGATATCTCAGGGATGTTCACCTTTCATAACTTTTGAGAAAGGTCCAACAAAATAGTGATGCTGTTTCCCACGTCATTAGCTGCCATTAATTACTCATACTCACTTTTGGCTGCTGCATAAATTGCCCACTGCCACTATCCTCCAGTGTCACTGGCAAATTTAGATATAACACCAAAAAATACTCTTCAATAGCTCAAAGAAAACCAAGACTTTGCACACATGAGGCTTTTTCACACAGAAACATATGGAAACATATGGAGCACTGAGGAAAGGGAAGCAGAGAAACTCCTCACTGTTTTAGCAGGGATTTATTTAAAACTTTCTGTTCTGTTTTCATCTGCCTGATTGGAGAATAGAAAGCTCTGAAGCCAGCAGTGCTTTCGAGAATCAGAAAGAGTAATTAAATTAATGGCTTTCTCAGGGCAATAATATTATTACTATATAGCATGGCAGTAGCTAAAAGCCTCAACTAAGATTATGGCCTTGTTTTGTTAAGCTCTGGAGAAAAATATGATGCATCCCTATCACTGCCCCGAAGTGTAAATAGGAAGAGCAAACAATATTTCAAAAAAGGAAGCTCTTATCTCTGATTTATAAAGAAAGCAACAAACCATTGACAGACGAGTTACCCAAAGTCACAAGAAACCTGTGGCAAAGTGACTGAATTCACTTTCCCCAAGCCATATGCCCTAACTACAAAGCTATCCTTCTTTTCCAGGCAGCAAGAATTTCAAGTCATGCCACTCCTGATAAAATATACAGACTTTCTGAAAAGGGCTGAAATGGAGTTATTGTCAATTTACTGATAGATTAGTAAACACATAATTCCTGTGGACAATTTGTAGGACATTTTTAGAAATAACAAGCATTAAAAATAACAAATTTTTCACTGTAGACATAATCTATACAGTATTTTAATATGCATGTATAATTCAAAACTATACAATTAATTAAAGTAAAATATATGTCAAGAATATTTAGTACATCTATAATTTATAGAGCTGAAAATACAGATTTATAGCCAGTAAGTCATGTGCTGGTGAGATGTCTGCATAAAAATGCATAAACATTTGTGCAGTAACAACTCTGTCAAAAGAACATGATGGTGATCATTCAGCAATATATATGTTGACTGATGAACTTTGCTATAATTAATTATTACTGCTAATGAACATTTGATTAAATTAATTTTCTAAAATATATAAATGGTTATGTGAGAACATGAGAAGACTTACTGCATATATTGATAACAGTAAATTCTGTGTGGCATTTTCCTGTGTAATGAAATAGTGAAATTATAAGAACTTCAAAACAAACTTTTTGAAAGCTCTCCTCTAATATACATTCACCCAGGCATCATTTGAGTGAGTTCAAGACAGCCATAGTACTGAAGACAGTGATACTTTCTTTTCAATATAAAATGCTGCAGAAGAATATTAGCAGAACTGGAATAATATGAGAGGTGTGCATAACACAGTTACTGCCTTTGGTTCAAATTTGGGCTTAGACCTTCATCCGTCCTAAAACACTGGTTGAAATATAGAGTATTTATCATGTGTCCTACTTTTTAGCTTGCTTAATTCGACCCTCCTGTTGTAGACTGCATTACAAGGTTTGTGTCAGTGACTAAAGATAGATAAATATATTTTCACTGGTAAAAACACATAGATATAAACAACTTGCAACAATTTTTGAGGTTATAGTTCCACAAAGGAAGTTAATTTACTTATATCTTAGACCACATCATGCACTTCCTTGGTCACTGACAAAAAGAGGAAAGAGAAATCTCCTTCATTGCATTCTGCCAATTATGAGGATGACTGTGGGGAT
Organism: Calypte anna; assembly: GCF_003957555.1. NCBI lineage: Eukaryota > Metazoa > Chordata > Aves > Apodiformes > Trochilidae > Calypte > Calypte anna. Next base: position 17,916,656 of record NC_044254.1, on the reverse strand, counting down.
GTGGTGCCAAAACACAAACCCTGGAAGCCACCATCTATCTCTTCAAAATATGAGTATATGTCAGCAAGGATCCCACAAAGTTCTTAGAGATGGGGAAGTCAAAAGGAACATTCAGAAGCTCTCACTTTTTCATGGTCACTCAATATTGAATGTCTTTGTTAATAAGCCAAATTGGTCAAAAGTTTTTGGCTTGAAGGCAGATGAATATAGGCAGAAAAATAATATGATCACATAAACCACTGTTCTCAGGAAATAAAGATAAAGTTACTTTTTTCCTACCAAATCTGAAGTACAGGTCAGATTAAATATATGAATATTGCTCCCTGTGCAGAACTTGTTGAAACTCAGCTTTCATGGCTGCTCAAGATAATAAGTGTTCATAATCCTACATTTGGCTTTCAGTAATGCCAATAGCATTCTGTTACCTTGTTTCATGCTAGCAGTAATGTGAAATAAACTAAATTTCTGAGGTAAATCAGTGCTCATTTTGACAGTACATGAGAATTATTAATAATTCAATTTTTAAAAAGATACAAATGCAACCCTCAAGAGAATGAGAAGCAGTGATGGTAACAGGACACATAGGATAACATGTTCAATAGTCAGTAATGTACTTAAACGAATTCTGAATTTGTACTGGAAGAATGCTGAACTTTCTGCACAAGAACATTCACATTCCAATTTATGTAAAATGTGAATGTTGCAAGGATAGAATTTTTTTATAATGAACTTGTCATTTATTTTTCCAATGTGTCTAAACCCCAGTGAGTGTTTAATCATCAGCAATTTTGCCACTTCCCTTGGAGCATAACCCTCAGCTTAATTTCACTCATAGCCACCAATACTTGGTACCTCTACAAGTGTTCCTTGCTGAAGTTTTCAAATCTTTTACAAGTTTCAGCAACTTCGTGTACTCTGCTTTCATGCACCAAGTCCTTTACAAAAGCTACAGAAAAGAGACACTAACAAACTGTTTTCCATGACTGACAACAAGTAGAAGCAGAATTAAGCTATTGTGACTTCTTATCACACACTTTTGCTGCCAGACTGTTCTAGAATTTGGATTCAGGAAGCATGAAAAAAAAGCCTTTGAATCTGAACTTAATCAACCGACAGGTATAGATGCTTCTTAGAGATCCACCTTTAGTTTCTAGCTGACCCTTTGTGGGTGTGTGCTGACTTTCTCTTAGCTTTAAGATCAGCTTCTGGCTGTTAGTGTCTAAATTCAAAGCTCTTATACAGATAAAGAATTCTCTTTCCACACACAAGCATCCTGGTGATTTTGTGATAGAATCTGAGTAAGACCATTAGCGTTTCACTGTCAGAATGAAGAATTCTTCTGCTCAGAACAATGGTGTTTTTGTGTGTGTATCACAAACATTACAGCCTTCCCATCTGTCACATCTTTAACAATTTATATTAACTCCAGTATTGTGGGGAAAAGAACCTAGAAATTACTGAAGTACTTCAATTTTCCTTACAACATTTCCCCACTCATTTAGCTTGAGGATGCAACAGCTATTGACATACGAACTGTGGATCAAGAGGGTTCTTGTAGATGTATCTCTAATTTTGTCCTCTTAAACCTAGCAGGAGATTTGGATTAATCATACTGGCAGGAATGATATAAACAGACAATTCATCTTGAATCATTCAATAATGCTCAGTAAATGATTAATACACTTTTATTCACAGAATACGTGGTACCTTCCTGTCAATGCTTTTCATGAGCTTAAAAAGATACATTACTGAAAGCTACAAATCCAATTCCGTTTTGTTAAGTCCAACTGAAAATGTCTTCATTTTATTTGGAAGAGGAAACGTAATGACTAATTTTTAATTTTTTTTTATTTTTTTTTTAATCCAAGGAGAAATGATTGTGCAACATTTTGCTGATTTTCTTCAAGCTAGATCTAATAAATTATTGAAAACAAGTTGGTATTTTTATTAGTGATATCTTTGTTAGATCTATCCCATCCCAACTAAATGAACTGTGAATCCAGGGTGAGTAAGGTACTCTTCTTTCTTTAGGGCATGACAACATTCTTTCAGAGAAGTTTGGCAGTCATCCATCATCAATGCTCTCCTTGGAGGTTACCATGCATCATGGGGAAAGGGCCTGCCCTCTCCCTACCAACAATATTTGCCTTGAAGGAGAAAAGACACAGAGCTCTAACTTTCTCTGACAAATCCATAGTCCATCAGGAAGTGGCAAGGTGCCTATCGCTGCCCTTTTTGAATATCAGACCTCTGGGCATTTCAGCTTGCCACTATACCCTGAGAAATGTAGGATGAGGCAGGAGACAATGTAACTTAAATGTCAAAGGTTTGAGTTCAATGTTGTTTGAAGGATGGCCAAAGGCTCAGATCACTTCTTATTTTAAGCAAACTATTAGTAATACACATTGTCATTTTGTTGGTCATCCAGCATGCTGCATTTGGCTGTCCAAACTGAAATTGTACCCTCCCTCGGTGCAGAAAAAAACTCTTGTGTACTAGCAGCTAAAGTTGAGATTTAACTAATTCTATATTCTTTTCTATCTCTATTCAGTCCTGGTTAGACCACAACTATGAAAATAGTTTTTGTCTCTCAGTCTTCACTTTTTTAGTGACAGCTTGCTTCCTTAAAAAACCTTAAACAGAGAAACACACAGATTCTGCTTTCTCCCAAAGACTTTTGTTTTTCAAGATTCTTCCCTTTAATCTCAAGTGCCATTTTACTTCCCTGGCACAGTGGGCTCCATGAATCGAGCTTCTTAGTGCTACCACAATACTGAAATAAATGTGCATATTTTGCTCTCTCCTTGGAAATACAACATGCTTGTCATAGCATTCAGCAGTTTGGGGTTTTATTATTTGTTAGAATAGGTGATGTGAAACAAAATACCTTTTAAGTATGACATAGGCTGTCAGAAAAAAATTATTAAATTACACTACTTATTAGTGAAACTGTTTATTTAATCCAAAATTATATTTTTCTTCACATAACTTAAAAAAAAGGGGGGGGGGGGGAGAAAAGACTGCTAATAAATTCTCTTTCTATTCATTATGCTCATTACTATGCACTTTTAGCACTAATGTCTAACTGGCAACCTGTAATTGGATGGTTTCATTTGCAGACTTAGTCAGAGGAAATATTTCCATTTGGAACAGCTAGTAAATTGCCAATAAAAATATCCAGACCCCTAATGGCCTCCAGTATTTTCTCTCAAATCTGCCCCATTTTCAAAATATATTTTAAAGTATCATTATTGTGCAATGACACTCTATTTCAAATGAGATTACTCCAAATTTTTGCCCCACTGGTTGGCAGCAGGATTCTACTGACTAAATAAAAGTGAGAGGAAAAAATACATTTATTTTTCTGCCATAATAGCAAATCACATGGAAATGCTCATACTGCAGCATATTATACACTGTTATATTTAATTACATTGGATTATGAAATTTAAGATTTTTTTATTGTAGTATCCATAGTTTCTCTCACAAGAAAAGCAGACTGTCCTCTTCAAATTCTCTTCCACTATTTATAACCTCTTCATCTCATCATTTACACTTTTTTTTTTATCAATTAAAGACCTTTGCTGATAGCTAATCTTGAATTCAAACCATACCAGAGCAATAAAAACAACAGTGGTCTGAGCAAGTGCTGGGCTTGGTCATCTACATTATAAAAAGCTACTGATATTTCTGCTTATCAATTATTCCTGCTGCTGTCCTTTTTATCTAGCAATATATGTGGAGAAAGAGTGATTTATACCTGAAGTGCTTAGCTGAGAGAGCAATCTGGAACAAGAAGACACTTTACTATTCCCTCATGAAGGCAGAATACGTGGAGAGTATTTGGACTAGAGATGCTGCAGCCTGATATAATCAGAGCTGTGGCAAAGGAAAAATCGATGTGGGATGCAAAACTGTACAAATTGCCTGATGCCTCTCATCTCCCACAGACACTTCTTCTGCTAGTCAAAGTTTTCTGGTCCCAGAAGCAGGTTTCCCAGGGAAGTTGTGGATGCCTCACCCCTGGAAATGTTCAAGGAGAGACTGGACGGGGCTTCGAGCAGCCTGGTCTAGTGGGAGGTGTCTCTGCCCATGCATGGAGGTTGGAACTAAGTGATCTTTAAGGTCCCTTCAAACCCAACCAATTCTATGATCCTATGAAAAAGCCTCTAAAGAAATCCAGGCTTCAGAGGCATGGGGGAAGGAAAATTTGGAGAAAGCAACCTGAACTCCAAACTTTGCTGTGCCAGCTTTACCTCCTGTCTCTGTCTCATATTAGTGCCTCATAATGGTTATGAGGTGACACAAAAATCTTTCTAAAACTTGGTAAAGTGTTGATTCTTTCTAGATTTTATTTGTAATGGTTTATTTTCAAAACAGATTTTTGGCTTATCTAAGACAAAAATCTCAGTATTTCATTCTTGGAGTCAAAAATTTTAGAAGTGGGGGTTTTTTTTTTGGCTTTTTTTGTTGGTTTGTTGTGGTTTTTTCCCCGACATCCCAGTTCCCATTTCCACCCACTGGTGAGTTCACATATTTATGTTGGCTGCAACATTATTCAGTCTGAGCAAGGAAACCATAGAAAATATTTGTGTATGAAATGCCTGTAGTGCTTAAAGAAGGCCCTGTCTGTCAGCCACCCAGAGAGCCTATATCTATGTACATCCATCTTTGGGCATATACATGAAAGGGTGATTTAAAAATAATATTTGGAGTAATTATGCTCTGCCAAACTCAAAGGTGATATAAGCAGGTGTAGTTCCATTGACTTGATTTGTATCCACTTAACCACTTGTGGGCTTGTAATATATAAATTCAAGATTTAGTAATACTGGCACTAAGACTGAAATCTGTTTTGTCTGATCTGAAAATGAAGCATTATTAAGTGTCTGCCATGGGTGTCTCTCCTGCAGGGAACAGTGACAATTGGTAGCAGGGATGAACTGAAGCACAGTCTGTGAAATCTGCCCCCTGGCCACCTCTCTGGGGCTCCAGGAATTTAGAGGTACCTGAGATAATGCATAATAAAAGGAACACTGGAAAGGAAGTTTTCACTCCTAATTAAAACATTTGGTCAGTAGGTAACTATCAATCATCAGGAACATATTCCTTAAACAAAGAGAGTGAAGTACAAGCAACTGACAGGTTTAAGCATCAAAGGTATTAGAGGTTGTTTTCTCATCGAGAAGCTGAGATGTTTCTTTGGGAATCATTTCTCTGGGTTAGGACTATTGCTGGCAATTGCCTATGCCCAACAAAAAGGACAGGCTTGCAGACAGTACATAAATTAATTTAACAATATAAACATGACTGCAGACTGATCAAGATCCCTTGGGGTCCAGTCCTCCAGGACTGCCTTTCCTAGATAATCACTAGTTTCAAATGGACTTTAACAAGTGTCATGTTATCACTTGCTTTCTCCTCCTGCCCCATCTTTGTGCCCCTAAGAGATTTACATTAAAGTGATAATACTGAGGAGAGAGCTACATCCAAAAGGCCATGAAAATACACCAGAGTTCAAAGGAAGAGAGCAATTCTGTAAAATTGCTGCTCTTCGTTGCATAGCTACCTGAAGTGAACAGGTTGCTATGAAATATTGTCATGTCTTCTGATCATGAAAAACAATCTATCAACAACTCTGTAAGTCTGTCTGTTTAGCTGCTTTTTTTAAGTAATGCTGATGACTTGCTAGAAACAACCTGAGCTAATTCTTTTTAAATACAAGCAAATGGCAAGTAATTACACAACCTGTGATTAAGAAATTGCTGGTAATCACTACAATACAGCAAGTAACACATTAAAGTATTTCCAACAATTTAAAAAGGTGTGATTTTCCCCTCTTCAATCCAGTGCTTTAATTTCATTAATATGCCATGCTACCAAGAGGGCTAGTCCCACATCTTCAACTGGTTCAGTCTTGTCATGTGTTCTGTGATCATGCACATTAATGCCTGGTCCTGTGAGGCTACACAGAGTGAATCACATGTGTTATAATTGCCACATTAAGAGCTGTATCATTTTCAGATGTTGGTTCTGATGCATCTCAGCAATTCCTCCTTGCTTTTGAGTGCACCTTACAGGTCTGTTTCATCTAGTTCTTCCTGATTCCACCAATAACTTCCTTTCCATGACCTAGTTTAAAGCTAGCCATGTAGAAAAGCAAATGGCAAACGAAAGCTTATTTCACATCTAATGCTTCTATAAATGTGTGTACCTCTGATATAAAGACCTGGGTTCTAATTTACTAGAAAGCAGAGGCTTGATCTTGGTGCTATGCTGGGAAGGGTGCCAACCCACAATTTACTGCTGGCCTATATTAATGATTTGTGAGGTAACAAAGTACACTAGTTCAAAATTTCATGAGAGCTATAAGAACCAAGCTGGGACAAAAGATTTTTGTAATTCTTAATCATCATTCTTTCATGGTTACATCCAAAATCAATATTGTTTTTCTCATTATTAAGAGAAGAAAAAAACTGAAATAATAAAATATTACCAAGTCTTAAACTAGAGTGCCATGTTTTTATTGGCTGTGTGTCATACTGAAAATTATTTTTAAAATTCTGGACAATTTGTAAAGTGCATTATAACATGCAACATGATACTGCATATTTATACCTATATATCTACCATAAATTATGTCTACACAGGTATAATTTCACTCTGATGAGATAAACAGACATTCCTAAAAAATTCTTCATATGCTGCACATAATGCAACTTCTACTGTACAAGTGGTTCTAGCAACACAGAGCTTTAATAAGAAGTGTTGGTTTAAGGAGAACAATTTACTTTTAACTGCTCAGGATCAAAGTTCAAAATCTGATGGGCAAAGACATCTAGATGAGAACGGATTTTCAGCCAGTCAGTAGCATTTAATCTGTAGTTAAGAACAGCACTTTGACCCAGTCCTTCATCCAGTTTTCATGCAAACAGGCACAATTCCACCATGCAGAGTCTTATATACTTATTCTGGCACAAAGATATAAGCATAAATGAACGTGATAAACTGTAGTAAATAGTAGGGTTTTTTTTCCTGCTGTATCAACAAGCCAGGAGCTATTTATTCAGCTGTTTGAACCTGGCAGAAATTGCCTTATAGCAAAGTTTGGAAGAAAATCTCCTAATACTATTTTGGTGAGTAATCCAACAAGCATCCTACTTACTGCCTACCCATTTTTTACCTTTCAGTTCACGTAGTGCATGCTGCCTGGCAATACTAAGAAAACATGGGCTGGTTTCAGTTGTTAGGAACCACAAATCATTGCACTCTTATACTCTTTATGGTGTTTATCCCAAATGAACATCCTTTGCTCTGGCTTCTGAAACTGGTGAACTAGTGGAAATGGAAGAAACCACAAGTGAGGTGTGCTAGGTCACTCTGAGAGGTCCTTTACCTCTGTTGCAGAGCAGTTCACCTCACCCAGTGATCACCTACCATTCATCTAAACAATGGCAAGAACAGAACTGCTACTGTACCATACCTATTTTAAATAGAAGGTTAAAAGTTTATTGTGATTAACTGTGTAAAAAGTAACAAGTTATAAATGTAGTATTACAGACTTTATTATCAATAGTAAATTAAACTGGCAGACATTAGCTTAAAACATATTAAGCAAAGACTGAAAAAATATATAAATGGTTACTACTCGTGTTCTTTGAAAAAAGGCTCTATAGCAGCAGACTCTGAATTTATGATACTTGGGAAAAGAAATGGTCATATTCGTGTGGCAGTTTGGTTACAAGATACACTTAAAATGGACATAGTTTCAGAATGTAGCAGATTTGATGGGTCTAGTATAAATCAAGAAGTACAGTGTTTTGAAGCCAGAATTTCTGAGATTGGAATGAGGTGCTGGCACTGGGAAGCTGCATTTTTCAGTGATGCCATCTACCAGCTTATTTAAACCCCCCTTGCTGCTCAAGATTAATTCTGAACCATGTGACCTTGTTATTGGTTTTCTGTGAATAAGTCTTTTGTTTCTGGTTTGTTTTGTTGTTGGGGTTTTTTTGGTGTGTTTGTGTTTTCTTGAGAGCGGGGGGTTGTGGCTTTTTTGAGGGGGGCTGTTGTTTGGGGTTTTTTTAGGGGGGTCGTGTGTTACGAAAGAGAGAAAATATAAAGGCTTTAAATTAATAGGAGATTAATTATAAAAGAAATTTTCTTTATAGGTACTTTTGAATCACTTGTGTCTGAATCATGATGTAGGAATGACAAAGAACCATAGGGGGCTTTAATAGGGAACATGATGTTTTTCCTAAGATTAACTTACTAAAAAGAAATTTTTTTCTATATGTAGTACGTGACCTGCCAGGCTAAGATTTATGCATGATGTGTATATTATATTTTATAAAAGTTGTCAGATGAAGTTCTGACAAGAACCAAGAAACACCATTTTTCCTGGTTTTCCTAAGTAGGAAAAAGTAATCTAGGAAGAATCATCAATAAAGAGCACAGCCCCTTATTGTACTATGAACTTCTTAGTCTATTTCTAGTTATTCCCCCACAGCATGATTGGTTGCTTTTGTACATATAAGACATTCAGATTCCCAACTCTTTTGATACTATGTGGAAAACCTAAAACTTAACAAATGGCCTATATTTTTTCTCCAAAGCACTAAAAAGCCCTATCAACCTTAGTGATCAGCCTTATGATGAATGCCATTGTCCATATTTCTGCTGTCCTAAAATTGTAGCCCATTGCAATGGTCTGTCTTTAACAGCAGCATTAGCTGAGAGAAAAACAACTAAACTATCCAGTCCCAGTATTCAAATCCCATATACTACTTCTAATGCACTTTGAACAAGAATCAGGACTATTTCTGTGCTTAAAATGTTCAAAGATTAATTTTGCTTTTCAAAATGCAACTCTGATCTTCTGTGTTGTGCTATATGTTCAGTACTTGTACACTGGACCCATAAGTGTGTTCAAAATACCTGGTACTGATGGGGGCCAAAGTAAAATTCCAGAACAAATCCCTTCTGATTTTGAAAAATTGAGGTATCTTTCTTGAGAAAGAGAAGGAACTGTCTCCCTACAGTGGGTGACTGTGTTTGTTCAGTAGCCCAAGAAAAATGGACATCCCCTTCTTGACTGCAAAGAAAACATGAGACTGACAGTACTACAAAAATGCTGCTAAGGAAAAAGTCTTCAAAAACCCTGAAAAATGTGGGAGCCCCTCCAAAGGTCATGAAGCAAAACATAGCAATGGATCTTTAGTTGATTCAGACCTGGGATTGTTCTGTAATTCACACATTATTCAGGAACAAGCTGTGTATGAAAAGAAATTAAAGAGGAAAAGCAACTTTGGGCTCTTTGCAAATATGCTCCAAGTAAAAAACCGATACAAACAGATTGCAAAACACATTTCAGTTCAGCAGATGCAGACTTCCAGAAAGACAAGCAGACAAAGACTTGCAAAATAAAAGTACTTGACTTTGGTAATTATCTTAATTGGCTTTTTTTTTTTTTTTTTTTTAAGATACACTTGTGCTTCTTTTTTGTGACTTTTTCTATTTAATCTTCTACCACAGATTTGGTAAATCACTTTCTGGTATACAGTGTTTTTTATATTTAACACAACTTCCTAGATTTGCATTTCCATGCCAATGCATGGGTTATGACCTCTTTTTTGTCTAGTATCGCAATTGCCAGGAATAACGTATTATGCCATAGACACCCAGAGAAGTAAAAGGCTGGGGATTTGCCACAGAAGACACAAGATGCACATAAAACCTTCAGTTCAACCACCTTCACTTTTTCTGAAGCCTAAAAGGCTGAATTTTGTCTGATGAAAGCTATTATAACGCTCATAGATTGATTTTGGTTGAAAAAGACTTTTAAGATGCCACCTTTTTTACTGAGACACTAAACCACCAACTTAAGTTATTAAAACTATGCTTGTCACAAAGTGACATTCACCACATGTATAACAGAATACAAAGACCTGGACAATACTTTGGGATTTCCTTTTCCTTGGTTTTGAGTTTCTCACTGTATTCCGCCAAACCCCTAAATTTCCAATGGAACTAGTTCACATTTCTAATCAAATTGGGAGTTCTCTTAACACTGCAGTTGGCTATGTGGTACACTTGCTTGGATGTGCAAAGGTTTAGTAAGTTTTTTATTGAGAAAATATTTTTACATTAATTTAAACTGAAATCCTTTAGGGATTCTAGAGGCAGGTACTACAAAAATATTTGTATGGTTTTCCTTTAAATATATTTAGGCCAAGATGAAAAGAGAGACGATTTTTATTCTGCAGTGATTGTTACAATTCTTACAATTCTTCTTATTTTTAATTCAGACAATCTAAAACAGTGGCTTATAAATCAGAAAGGTCAGAAGAAACTCCTGCCTTACTTTCTAGTAGCATCTTTGGATACCACTCTAATTTCTCTCACTCATCCCAACATCTGTTAAATATTCACTACCTTTTAGATAAATGTAAATTAGTTTCACAGAACTCAATCTATGTAAGAGAATATTTTCTGCAGTCCCATACTACTAACCACAACAACTGATGACGAGTATTTCTGTTCTCATGAAATTTCTTTAAAAAGGAAACATTCTACAGAACTGGTTTTAGAAAGTCCTAACAAAAAATACACAATGTAAATGAAATGTTAAATTCTTTTAATCTTTCAACAGACTGCTATAAACAACACTGTTTCCTAAAATTTATTAATTGTCAAGTATCTATTGAAACCCATTATTCACAAGGTAACAATGGTATATTTCCTGCTGCATGTATTCTTTAAACTTCTCTCAGAACATTTGTTTCATTCCAAGTATGACCACAGATTTTATATTAATAAAAGGGACTCTATGTATTTTCCCCAGCATGTAAATTTTCCTTCCACTTGTATCCATCTAATCATTTCATACAAATCTTGAGGTATGTCTTCTTTCATTCTGTTTACAGAATTCTATGCCTTGAACCTGAAAAGTGTATTGGAAATCAAACTTTTCATTTACATTTGATATCGATGCTCTTTTCCAGACCAAGAATGGAGTATTTGCTCACCATTATGAGAGCCCTGATCTAATGAAATATGTATATTCATTTAAGAGGGATGGAAAGTACAGGTGTACACCTTCAACTTGAAAAGCAGAAGTTCTTTATGAAATGTCTGGGTGCAGCTGATATGGTGTCAGGACTCTACATAAAAGGATAAAATTCTTCAAGTAAGTTAGTAGTTCTAATGAATCAAATGACAACTAGCAGAGCCAGTTCTCTTTCAAATTCCTTGGTCTCTTTCTGGTTTTGTTAACCACTTACTGTATGGTTATGGAAATACCACATTTCCTGTGTATCAGTCAGAAAATGTATAAAATTCCATTTATAACAGTTTTTACAAGATTGACTTCATTACAGCCAGATTCTGATGATGTATTGAGTAGACCCAATGAGTTTATTGAGTACTTCCAGTGACCCCTTGTAGGAAAAGGTGCTATTAGCATTAGGAAAAGTGGATCAATTGATTCCTCGGTGTTTAGGAGATTATTTGAAATCCCCAGGTGCTAGATAAATGCAGTTACATGTCGGCTATGTATAACTCATACAGACTATGACAAAATAATTATCATGCAGAGGGGTTCACTAGCATGCACCCTGCCTCCCACTGACTTCATTAAGTTCCCGTGTGCGAGCAAGAGGCTGTATTTGCAGATCCATCTGAAGAACTGGGTCTTTACAAGGTAATCTCAGCATACATCATGTTTTCACCAATGAGTTTGATGGAACATAAAACAAAATTGTGGTGACAAGCAAATCCATCAATAGCACACCCAGTAGATTCCAATTACTTTAATTAGAGTAGACTTTCTAATGAGTGGAATGTCAAACACTGGATCCATGCCCAATGCTAATCATTCATTCATTTTGCTGCTGGTTCTAATTCACATTATGCCAAGGAGGTTTCATGCATTCTGACACCGAACTGCAAGTGAAGTGCTTCTGCTTTAGAAATAGAAGTACAATCACAAGTTTGACATACTAATTAAATACGCCAGGGTGCAAGACACACTGCTAAATGTCATTCTGTCCCTATAAATGCAGGCATCAGCCAAAATACATGAAAGGAATAAAGCAGTATTTATAATAATTCTACAGCATCAACAAGACAGTGACAGTAACTACCCTGCTATTCTGATAAGTCTACTGAAGTGGCATTCAAATAATAATGACAAATCTTAGAGATACCTATTACATGAAAAAGGTACTGAAGTAGAAGGGTGTATCTATGTATACTGAAGCCATGGAGTGATAAATCCATAAATACTAACCTGTTATTCAGCTACATGCTTTGGATATGACTTAAGGAAGAGAGTTCCAGGAGGATACACTCCAGAAATACAGACTGCTTGCATTCAGGAGAAAAATTCACCCACACCAATAGCTTTAAGATGCAAAAAGTTAGCTGCCATCTGCTTATAATTAAGTGTGTTTGAGCTTATTTTGTATTACCTTCAACAACTGATGAGGATGGATATGCACTAGGGCACCCAGCTGTGCACTGGAGAGGCAGAAGCACAGACACACATTCATCTCTTCTGATAGTTCAGCTGCAAGGATGGGAGCCTTCCCCAGAGCAGGAAGAGGGTAGATGGCAGTAAAATCCTAGTTCACTGGAAATACACTATCCAGACTCTTATCCCTTGAGTTCACTTTCTGTATTTGCCATCTCCTAATTGCACAGCAACTAACTGCATTTTCAAGCTCAGCTGCAGAAGATTATGGCTTCAAATCCATGCTCAGGATAAAGAGAGGCACAGGTGATGAGTATCTTCAGTATGACACAAAGGGAAGTTGACTGTTCCACAGTCTTGGAAGAGAATTGATTATTGATTTAGTTCTTATGCACAGTTTTGGGTAGCCCAAACTGTTAACATTGAAACAGTTTTATCTTAAGGAGTATATATATAATGTATGCTTGTCTGGAAGGAAGCTGAAGCTAGTAAGTTTACTGCAGATTAAAGTCATAGTTTTTAGTTACTCTGTAGATACCCTTCTGATTAAGTATCTTCATAGAGCTCTGGTTCCTCAGCTTCAACTCTCTCATGTGCTGGTGTTAACAGGGCCAAGTGTTTTGGGTCAGTGCAGTGGTGTTTCGCCAGCAGACGGGCCACAGGAGTGGCTCCTATTGAGAAGCTGCTAGAAGTTCCCCTGGCCCCAACTGCGGCTCCATCTCTGGCCAAGACCAAGCCGATAAGGGAAGCTGGATGTGCCTCTGTAACATATTCAAGAAGGGGAAAATAAAACTGCAACAAGACCCGCGGGGCAGAGGAGAGAAGGGGTTAGAGTAAGGCTAGAGAAAGAGACACCAAGGTCGGTGAGTAAGGAGGTGGAGGAAGTGCCCGAGCAGGGATTTTCCCACTCCATCCCGGGCTGAGAGTGCATCTGTGCCCTGCAGCCCATGGAAAAGCTTGGTGGAGCAGCAGCCTGCGCAGGATCAGCGAGGGGGCAGATGTGGATCTGCAGCCATGGAGGAGCCCGTGCCAGGGGAGGTGACTGCTCCCCCAGCAGCCGTGACTCTGTGGGCAGCCCGGGCTGGAGCAGTTCCTGAGGGACTGCACCTCCTGGGAGGGACTCATGTCCGAGGGGTTCCTGAAGGATTCTCCCATGAGAGGGACCCTGTGCTGGAACAATGGAAGGCTGTGAGGAGTCCTTCCCATAAGGAGGAAGGAGCGGCAGAAACACTGTGTGGGGAACTGACCCAAAAGCCCTGCCCGTGCCCTGAGGGGGAGGCAGCAGTGAAGCGACCCGGGCCTGGGGAGAAGGGAGGGGTGGGGGGAAGGTATTGAGATCTGGCCACGTTTTCTCTTTCTCTTGATAAATTAAATTAATTTTGGGTTCCCCCCCCCCCCCCCGAGTCTTTCTGGTTGTGCCTGTCACCTTAATTTGAGAGTGAAAACCTCCAGGTCCTTGTCTCGACTCATGAGCTTTTCGTTAGATTTTCTCCCCCTTACCGCGCCGTAGGGGGTGGGAGGTGTGAGCGGAGGCCCGGGCAGTCCCGTCTGGGCCTAAACAGCAGCAGCAGGCAAGATGGAAAGTGAATCAGAAACTGCCTTGAGTAAGGTGATACACCAGGAGACGGTGACTGCAGAAATGTCTAAATATTTATCAGAAGCAAGACCTAACAGGATAAATTTTTTGTATCAGCTGTGTAATTGTCTTTAATAATAACCTTTTTAAAAGTCTTAAAAGGTATGTAAGATCCCTGGAGGTGCAAAGAAATAAACTTAATGATGTAATGACTTTTCAACTTTATGCTTATTGTGTAAACCATTACAGAGTGATCGAGAATAACAGCCTTTTGTTTGAATTTATGGATGGATGAACTGATTTGTGTAAAACAAAAATCTACTTGAAGTACAATCAATGCCTATTTCAAATTTGTCTACTTTTTTATCTATTTATCTGTTTATCATATGGATATTTATCTATTATCTATTTATCTATATTTATTTATTTATCATATGCATACTGTATCATACAGGCACAAAAATACCCTTAACCACTTCAAATGATACCTCTCACCAAAAAAAAATCCATAGTCAAATTATTTGAAGGACATTAGAAGAATAAAAAAAGTAATAAATTTGGTTTGAAATGCTTTAAAACAGAAAGCAGGGAGTAAAGTTAATTACTGAAGAGTTGTTTTTCATCTTCCTCTTTTTCAGCCACACTCTTTCAAATTTTGTATTTTATTTTAGCTTTTCAGACTTTCTTGTTAAACATTTTTTTACACTAGAAATAGAAGAAGAAAAATAAAAGAACCTTTCTAGTAAGAAAGGAGAGTGTTAAAGATATCTTGGTTTATATTCATAATATTAATAGAATATCAAAAATTAATTGGTGAGCTCCGTATTTGAAATGTAAAGAAATTTGGAAGGCTAATAGTTAGCAAGATTTCGAGCTTCTTTTCAGACATACACCTTTGGGGAAAACTTCCAGACTTTCAAGTATTTATTTGGGCCCTTTGGCACAGTTCATTTACTGCTACCTCAAAGATCCTGATATGTAACATAGAGCTATGATCTGTAACTGACAGGTCTGAAGTAAATGATGCTACTCAGTCATTGCCAATCTGTAAGTAAATAATCAGCAATCAGGTGAAAAGGCATTTAAGTCACCTAAACTTGTAAAAGCCAATTTTTTAATAGCATGCACAGCACCCATCTGCTACAAGTCAGATTGTGCAGGAAAGTGCATAAAATCCATAAAGCACGGCCATGGAAGGGGATCACCAGTTTCCCCACGTGCTGCAGTTTTGCAGTGTGTTTCAGATACTATAAAATCACATCTTCCTCTTCCATTTACACAGCTACAGGGTCCCAGCACAGGATGAAAAAGAAATGGAAAGGAGAGGGTACATTTCTTGGGTTTCCTCTTAGCTGTGGCATGGTTTATCCTTAAGATGTGATATGACTCTTCCTCATACACGATTCCATTCTGCTGGGACTGGTAAAGGTTTGACAAATTACAGGAGTCATTTCAGAGGGACAAATGCCATAGGAATTTGTTTATTTTATGTATGTACTACTAAGGAGCATAGATTACATTTTGGCTTTTCCTTTTTTATTTCTTTTGGTTATTAGTTCTTTTTCCATGTGCTATTTTGTTGCCAAACCCCTTTTCTGTCTTGCTTTCTCTCTATCACACATCTATGATATCTGGCCTCTCTTTAACAGATCTGCCTTCTTTTAGGTCTTTTCACTATTTTTGCTTCTGTACAGATGAATTCCAGCACAAGGGAAAATCAAACATACTAGATAATATCACATTAAATTTATACTTCCTGACTTTGATGCATCATATAGTGCTTTATATTCAGATTTCAAACTACCATTGCAGCCTGATAAGTTCATCTTTTCATGGTGGTATCTTCATAGCCTAGAAGATATGAAGCTCACATTTCAAGGACTGGGTCGGCAGTCTTTGCAATTAAACTCAGAAGTTAGTATACTCTGCTAAAAAGTCATGCTTCCTCAGGAACTGCTTATAATAGACATATCAAATACACTGGATGATTTGTAAT